>NC_091001.1:79275901-79586839 GCF_041146395.1 Eulemur rufifrons | reverse complement strand
ACCAATAAGTAGTAGCAATAGCCTGGTCCGTAGCTGGCTAGACTTTGTGACCTCAGGCACTTTCTGAGCCTCAGTTTTCTCTTCTATAAAATGCAGACAAAACCAGCCTTCTAAGGCCGTTGTTAGGCTTAAATAAGATGTGGGCTTTTGGTGGCTATGCCACAAGTTTCCTTGTCCCTTCTCTTTCCTTACCTGGGGCGGAGACGGGGTGTGGCAGCAGTGGGACCAGGAGATAGAGCCCCTGCCCTGGGGGAGTGAAGCCGGGTGGGAGATGAGGTTTGCACACACGCGGGAGAGCAGGGAAGTGGTGCTGTGGGAGACGGTTTCCTACCGCATACTCAGGTGGCCAGTCCTGGTTGAAGGACAAGTGCTCAGCACGAGGGTAAGAGTGTAGATTCGAGCCTGACTGCCTGGCTCTGCCACCCACAACCTGAGTGACCTCGGGGCAGGAAGAGAGCCTCTCTGTGCCTCAGTGTTCTCATCTGTGAAATGGGCATATGACCGTTCCTACCTGATAGGGTTGCCGTAAGGACTAAACGAGTTAATGTATATAAAGCTCTGTGATTGGTGAATAAATAATTTTAGACACGGGGCTTGTGGGCATCCAGTGTTTGAATGGGGAGTGCTTCGGACATATTTCACAGACTTGTACCATGTGCCCCAGGGCAGCTGGGACTGGGATGGTGACGGGCCACCTCCTCCGGCTGGACTGGCTGTTGCTCCCGGCCCCTCTGCCTCAGAACTTTGAGACAGTGGCTCTCTCTCTGTTCCCCTTCCCAGACCACAAATAACATCACGTCGAGGCATCTGAAAGGCTCTCACCCGGTTGACTATGAGCTCACCTACTTCCTGGAAGCCGCCCTGCAGAGCGCCTACGTGAAAAACCTGAAGAAGGGGTAGGTGGCTGGCAGTGGAGCGGGACCTGGACATTTCTGTGTGGTCTGGGGCTTTTGAAGTGGCCTTAAGGGTGGTCTTCGCCTCCTCTGGCGTGTGTGCCTGCACGCGTGCTCTCGGGAGAGGACCGAGTGGGGCTGGCGCGTGTCACGCCTTGTCTGACGGAGGTGTGCGGAGGCGCTCTCGGTTGGAAGCGCCAAGCTTCGGGAAGCTGCTGAAGCAATAAAGCCTGCGTGTGCTTTGGGGAAACGGCTGAGAAGAGAAACAGGCGCGGTTGTCTTGAGAGGGGAGAGTGCCGGGAGCCTGGGTGCTTGGGAGGTGATATCGGAAGAGCGGAGGACAGTGAGCAGGCAGTGGGGTGCTAGTCTGGCTCTGATCACTGTCATCCGCAGTGTGGGTAAAGTCATTTCATTTCTTTGAGCTTCAGGTTCCCCAGAAATCAAATGGGAAGGCTGATTCCTGCTCATTCCAGCTCTCAAGGGATGATGGTGTGAGGGGAAGTGTAGTGAAAATAAAGGCCTGGCACTATTTGGGGGCTGCGACTGTCCCTGCTGACGAGGTGGCATAAAAGCTTGTCTTCCTATTTGTTGTCTCAAGAGCTCCTAGGAAAACTCACCTACCTGAGACCCAAGAGCCGTGGTGCCTGGAATGCCTCTGTTGGGCGTTTGCTCTTGGGGGAAGCAGGGCCCCCCTCCAAGAATAGTTCCCGGGGGGCGGCCGGTGTCGGCTGCCAGGCCAGGAGCGGCTGCTTCATGGTGTGTGTTGGGTGGTGGTGGTGAGGGAGAGAGAAGCTGAGATCAGGAGTGCGCGCTGCAGGCAAGAGTGGCTCCGAGGCGGTTCTGTGGGTGCCCTGCCCTGTCTGCGAGTGATGCCTCTGCCCGCCTGGGGACTCTGGGCAGGGGCTGGAGTTGCCTGCCGCTTTCTGCAACACAGACTTTGGGCCACCTCAGCTCCCTCCTCTGCATCAGCACAGTCCTGTGCAGACACCATGGCAGGGGCTGCAGGATGTCACTGAACGTGCTAAGTGCAGCCAGTGCCCCCGGGTGGCTCGTCACACCTCACCTCGGCCACTTCTTCCTCCTCCCTGACAAGGAGACTGGGGGCCAGGAGCACACGGCTTTCCTTTGACTGATTGCCTGGAGTTCTCTGAAGCTCATGTGTCATTTTTGGTATGATTTATTTTGTTAAATTTCACTTTCGTCATTTTTTTCATTTAACCTGTTTTTGGATAGATGATTCTTACACATGGTACCTGTTTAGTAGGAAAGAACAAGCTCACTGTTTTCTCCTCCTCTATGCTTTCAACACAACACAGACCACTTCTGTGACCAATTCTCCAGCACAGCTGGGAGTCCTACAGTTCAGTTCACTTCTGATGTTGGTGGGAGTTGGCACAGACCCCACAGGCTCAGTCCCACAAGACTCCCCCCAACCTCCGACACCCATCGCAAGCAGTAGGTCCTCAGGTCGCCACAGCTTCTGTCCAGCTTGTGTACAAATCAGAGGTTCCCATGACCCCTTCTCGGGTTCAGTGATGTGCCGGAGCAGCTCATGGAACCCTGGAAAGCAGTTTGCTTACTATATAATAGATTACTGGTGCATTATAAAAGGGTACAACGCAGGGACAGCCAGGTGGAAGAGATGCACGGAGCAAGGTACGGGAGGGGGTGCAGAGGGCCACGCCCACTCCGGGTGCGCACCTTCCATGTGTTCAGCAGCCCAGAAGCTCTCCAAACGCTGTGGGTTTACGGATGCTTCATGATATAGGCACGATTGTCATTGGCCGTGGTGAGCGATGCAACCTTCAGCCGCTCTCTGGCCCTTTGCAGAAAAAAAATGCTGACCCCTGCTCCAATTAATCACTACTAACATTTTGAGGTCTGTCTTTCATGTTTTCCTATGTGTAGATTTGCAGATATATTTTTTTCTTTTTTTAAACAACAACATATTTCCCCATGGTACATGCTGCTTGTATCTTGCTTGCTTTTTCCTTGGGGGCTGGGCTGTGAGCCTCTTTCGTCTTCCTGCTCGGTCTCTCCTCCCCACCAAGTTGCTAGCCATGGGGGTCGGGGGGAAGGTGGCTGCGCTCACGCCTGCAGGTGGGCTCAGGGTGAAGTGGGCACAGGCACACTGCGACTGTGGCAGGTCAGGCTGGAGCTGGGCTGGGCCCCAAGGCGGCAGGGGAGAGGCACAGAGACGGAGGAGTCGGGAGGGGCTGAGGAGTCTGGGATGTGGGGATCTGCAGGGGAGGAGCTGTGGCCAAATAAGTTTGGGAAACAGTGGGTTAAAGACTTCTGAGACCCTTTAGAACAGGAAGCTGAATGAGCGTGAAGGAAGGTGGTGAGTCTGCAGGAGGCACGTGAAATTTTGCAGCCTCGGCTTGACACGGTGCCCTTGTGTGGGGTGGGCCCCGGGGGCTCTGGGACTGCCAGGGAGCAGTGACTGCGGCACGGGGCGTCTGGCCCAGGCAGCCCTTCCATCCAGCGGGCATCCCTGTCCAACCCAGCAGCCCTGAGCTTAGGTCCTCAACTGCCTGGAAGAGAAGGAAGTGCAGTTGCTTGCCCAGAATGCAGAGTATGCCAAGGTGAGGCCACTCCTGGGGGCAGAGGTGGCTGCGATGACGTAGTACGCAGGTGGGCTTGGCCTGGGGAAGGCCTGTGCCCTCTTCTGACTCCCTCCACTCTGCCCTTGTTGGCCCGGGCTGGGTGGGGGCCACTGCACGAATCCCTGTCTTCCCAATGGCAGGAATAGGGTAGAAGGGTCTCAACCAGGAAACTGGCTGCCTCCCTGCTCTCTCCTCGCGCCTGGCAGCGCAGGAGAGGGGGAAGCGCAGCTGTGGAGCCAGCGCAGCCGGGAGTGACCCCAGCCCTGCTGCGGGAAGCCCGTGTGTCCGTGGGCAAGTCCCCTGAGCACTCTGAACCCCTGCTTCCCTTACCTGTCCAGTGCAGGTGAGGACCGTGCCCGCCTCCCAGCATCACTGTGGGATCAGATCATACGTGAACACCCACCAGGGCATCTCACACGTCACAGCTGCTTAGAAAACCAAAGCCAGCATTATCATTTATTTTTATTATTTTTTGTGAAGGCCACAGCTGGGCAGCCTCTGGTCCAAACATAAACTTTACAACTTTTGGGTTTTTTAAAAAATTCCTCGAGTGCTAGGCCAGGGAGGTAGCAGTGTCCTTGCTTGCGACACGTGGATGTGGAGGCCGGGAGAGCCCAGGCGGCTGCCCCCCAGGGTGGGGCTGGCCACAAAGCCCCGCTCCTCAGAGCACCTGCGGCTATGGAGGTGGGGCCTAGGGGTTGGCCAGGAGCACGGCTGTCTTGCTCCACCTCCACCACCTGCGTTTTGGTCCTTTTTCGGTTGCTGAACTTTGGTTTCAGAGAGACAGTGGCCCAGAGGGCTGGTTCCTGTTGTTATTGCCCAGGCAGCTGTAGCCAGAGCCCACTGTCACCCTTGCTTTGCTGTGCCCGGGGCTGCTGCCGGGAGCCCCCTCCCCTGGGGAAGTCCCTCCCTCTGTCCGTCGTGAGCTCCCGGGGGCAGATCTGGGCTACGGAAAAGATGCCGCCTTCAGCCACCTGCCTGCAGAGATCTGGAGAGAGGGGCAGGGGTCGTCACACTTTATGAAGCCCAGTGTGAATCCGAGGAAGCTGACCCTGTATATCTAGGTGGGCTGCAGCCTGATTTTGCAAATAAACTTTTATTAGAACATGGCTATGCCCATTCATTTATGTATTGTCTCAGCACAGAGCTGAGAAGTTGTGACTGAGACCTTCTAGCAAAACCTATGATATTTGCTGTCTTTATTTGCCCTTTACAGAAAACAGCTTGCTGCCCCCTGCCCTACAGAGTCTAAGGATCCCTCCCAAGGACCCTCGTTAGGCACAAAGGGCAGAGGTGCTGCTTTGTATATTGGAGCCCCATGGAGTAGATTTTGTGGGGAAGGGTCAGTTCTGATTTCAATATTCTGTCTCGTTTATTCATTCATTCATTTAACAAATATTCATTCTAATAATGCATGTACGTACGAAGTGCTGGATTGGCACCAGGCACTTGTTAAATGCTCTGCTTGTGTGTGTGTGTTAGTCCACCCGACAGCCCTCTGAGGTGGGGACCACAGTCAGCGACCCTGCTTCTCAGATGGGAAACAAAGACACAGGGACAGAAGTGACCTGTCCTGGGCAGAGCCAGGAGCATATGTGGAGGGCCCGGCTGACTTTTGGAGCTGGTGCTCGTAACCACTAGGCTACACTGCCCACCGCAGAAATCCTGTTCCTGAGACCCTGCTGCCCCCCTCGAGGTGTTCCCTGCCTAGCGTCAGTTCCCCTGAGGATGGTCGCACCCGGCAGATGCCATGTCTCAACTTCCGGTGTGCAAATTTGGTGGGTGCCCTTGCCATGTGGGGTAAGCCAGGGTGGGGCCTGGGGGCTAGAGGGCACTCTGCGGCCCTGAGCAAGCCCCTCCTCCACCCCGCTGGCTGGGCTTCCTTCCCTCTAAATGGGGCTTCTGTTGGCCCTGCGTCCTGGGGTGTGAGGGAAGGGTGCGAGAGAAGGGGTGCAAAACACCTGAGGACAGACCTCAGCTGTTAACTCCCTCTCCGCAGAGGGTCCCCCCGCTGCCTCCTCTGGGGTCCCCTGCTCCCCTCTCCCACAGCTGCATTTTCTGCAGGTGTAATGAGGTCAAGGTGGACATCAGGGACAGCCAGGAGGAAGGAGGGAGAGAGCACAGCGTGGCCATGCACCGGCGGCCTGCCGGGCCGGACCGTGTACCGGCTGTGCGGTGCTCTGGGAAGAGGGCCAGGTGACCCCGCTTCTCTAGTGAGGGGCCGGAGGCTTGAAGACATTGAGTCACTTGGCCAAGCTTACCCACTGGGATTCCAGCTCCAGGTCAGAGTGGCCTAGATACCCGTGGCATTTCCAGAGTTTTGGGTGTGGAAGGGCAAGTGTGGGGGGAAAGGCAGGGCCCCGGGAAGGCTGGGAGCACTGACTCAGGGCTCGTTTTGCCCCTCTGGGACCCTGAATCACCATTCTCGAAGGCTGGCTCCTCTTCCTGCAGGTGGTCCCACCCCTCCTCAGGGCCCGTTTCCTCCCATCTGCATTCTGCACACTCACGCTGTGTGTGTGTGTGTGTGTGTGTGTGTGTGTGTATAGGCCTGTGGGTCTGTGTCTGTGTGTGTGTATAGGCCTGTGTGTGTGGGTGTGTGTGGGTGTGGGTGTGGGTGTCCCGGCAGCAAGCAGAGGCATTCACCGGCCCTCTAGGAAAGCCCAAGCCATTTCATCATCTTTCTGTCCCTGCAGCTCTGCCCCTTCCCTTTGTCCTCCTGAAGCACACATTTCAGTCCTCACAGCCAGGATGCGGGCCCCACCCTGCCCCGACCTCACCAGGCGAGGAGGAATGGAAATTGAATCATCATGTCTTTCCAAGTAAACAGCCCAAACATCTAAAGTCTCTGCGTGTGAGTAGCAGTCCCCAGGACACGTGGCAGTTACTCAGTCCCTCTGTTTGCTGGGGCCACGTCCAGCCCAGGGGTGGCCCTGGGATGTGACGGAGGTATTTAAAGCAGGGCTACAGCCCTGCGTGCCTGGCTGGACTGTAAATAATTTCTGTGCCCCTTCCTCATCGTAGTAGCTAATGTTTGTTGAGTGCTTTCTGAATGCCAGGCAGAATGCTAATGCCTCTCTGTGTAATCCTGTGAAACAGAAACCAGTGCCATCCCCATTTTACTGAGAAAGGGAGAAGTTAAGTAACTGCCCAAAGTTGCAGGGCTAAGAGGTGGTAGAGCGTGTGCTCCTGGGTTGAGCCCGGGTCTACGTGCCCACGGGCCACGGCCCACGGCCTTGCTCAGTGCGTAGCCCCAGCCCCAGCACACCTCCTGCCACTGTGGCACTACACCCATAAGCATTTGTAGTTACGTATTATTGTCCTTTGGTCAAAGTTTTATCTTAGGTGAATCACCAGTTCCAAGATTTTTCTTATACATTTGTTGTTGTTGTTAGGAAGTTAAAAAATAATATAAAATCACCTTAGCCCAGGATTTCTCAGCCTCAGCGCTGATATTTTTAGCCCGATAGCTGTTCATTGTGGGTTTTAGCAACATCTCTGGCTTCTACCCACTAGATGCCAGTAGCACCCCTCCCCCGAGGTGTGACAACCAAAAACGGCTCCAGATGTTGACAGATGTCCTCAGTGGGAGGAGGTTTGAGGGGATGAAATAGTCCCCCGTTGAGAACCACTGTCTTAGCTCACATGCTAGAAGCAGAAGCTCAGGGGTAGATTGAGACCCAGATACCTGATCGGGTCGGGTCGTCTTCTCCAGGGCAGCTCAGAAAACTCTTAAAGGGCTGCAGAGCCACTTCCTCTCTGTTAAATTCAACTCCTGCCCTACTGGGCTCTTGAGGTGTTTAGGAAGGAGGGAGAAATCCTTCTCAGTGCTCCGTGAGCTCACAGTGCAGCAGGGACCAGGGCTGAGGTGAGAAAGCCAGAGAAGAGCCCGCAGTTCATTTCCCCTATGGCCTCTGGGTGCCCCCTTGGTGCCAGGGGGTTAGAGCTGAGAGCAGGGCGAGCTCCCGCCTTTGCGGAGCTTACATCCCACGTGGGGCCGGCAGTGAAGTTCAAGCCGTGCTCTGTGCCAGGGAGACAAAAAGGGCAGGGAGGTGGGGTGCTGCCTGGGAGGCGTGGACCCCCAGGCACCCTCGGAGCAGTGCACGGGAGGGGCCAGGAGTGGGGCCAGTGCAGAGTGCCGCTCAGGGGCAGGCCGGTGGGACGCCTGCTTCCCGGCAGAACCTGAGAGCCCGAGCTTATTTGCGGCCTGCAGAGGGGCTGGAGGAGTCCCTGCTGAGAGTAGGGTGGGGCCAGGGGCTCACAGCAGTGCCTGCCTCCGGGGTCCCGCCTTGTCCAGGACTGACATAACTCAGAGTGGGGTGGTGTCCACTCTGCAAAGTGGGTGGCATTTGCTTGAGCCCAGACGGCTTCCCCCTTATTCTGAGCCTCAGGAAGCCCGGGCTTCCCTCATGCCCAAGTCTGAGGCTGCTGCCCACTCACTCATGCAGTATGTGAGGGACATTAATTTTTTCCAGGGGCCTTGCCCTATTGATCCAACAGTTAATTCCCCCAGATGACTCCTGCCCCTTGCCCTGTGGCTGATGCCGGCGTTCCTAATTAAGCTAGAACGGAAAGCACTGGCCTGAAAGGACTGGCAGGAATTGGGAGGCCCCCATGCACAGGGCGAGGATCCAGCAGGCCTGGGGTTGGGGGGCCTCCACTTCCCCATGCTGCCACCAGAGGGCAGCCGTGGACTCTGGTTGGAGCCTCGCCCCAGGCAGCTCTGCAGCCGCTGGCTGCCAGGAGGGGGCACCTTTCTGGCATGTTCTTGGGTGCAGTGGCAGCTGGGCCGGGGTCCTGGCTGTAGGGAAGGCTGGAGAAAGGAGCTTGGTTCTCCTTTGCATGAGGCAGCTCCTGGGGCGAGGCAGAGGCGGGCCTGGGGAGGGGAGAGGGTGATGCAATGCCAGGGAAGCTGGTTGTCCCTGTCACCCGCTCTGACCTCACCAGGACGAGTGCCTGGGCGTCTCCCAAGAATAAGAACGTGAGCTGACTCTGCCCTTCACCCAGAGTGGGCAAGGAGCCATTTCTCTTTGGGTTGATTTTTTCCCCCTTCCTTCTGCCCAGACCCGGCAGAACCCACTCTCTGCCCAGGGCTGGGAGTGAGCCTGGGCCACGTGTGTGGAGCCGGGTGGACTGTATGTTTTGTGTTTGTCCTTTAAAAAAAATTTTTGTTTTTAAATTATTAGAGCAACATGTGCTCACTGTACCAAAACTAAACAATAGAGAAGGGAGCGTGTGTGTTTTCTAAGGGAGTTCCCCCGGACTTGGCAGGTCGTTCAGGCCTGTGAAAACACTGTCCCTTTCTGTGGTGTGTGTACTGTGTGTTGTGTTTGTGTGTGTGTGTGGTATGTGTGTGTGTGTGGTGGTGTGCATGCTCCACCTTGCTAGCTGGGTGCCGAGTCAGAGAGGGAGTGGAGGCACCTTAGAAAGCCCAGCCTGCTGGGTATGACCCATGAGCGCTGTGTTCAGCCACAGTAATTCTGTCTTCTTTTCGCAGGGCTGGGGGAGGGCAGCAGTCAGCTCGCTCTTGGGGGTTCAGGGGCCAGAGTCACCCAGCAGTGAAGCCCATCCTGACAGCCTTGTGGTTGTCTTTGTCATGCTTTGGGGTACAGGGTGACCTCTGAGGCCCCTCCCAGCACCCACTTCCTGATTTTCCCACCTCCAGCTCCCACCTCACTAAAGAGGAAAGAGCCCTGGACGTGCTCAGTGCCGTGCGAGGGGAGTGTCACAGGGGCTTATTCTGGGCTGGGGGCGAAGAGGAGAGTTGTAGTTTTTGAAACAGGATGCGGGTCTGTGGCAGGAGTGAACAGCTTGGTAACCATGTGAACTTCCCCTGACCTTGTCCCCTGCTCCAGCCCTCCAGCTGTTGGAATCTGCCAACTGTCTATGCTCTTCTGGGTCTCTGACCAGAAACCTCTCACGCACAATTAGCAGTGCCAGCCCTGACATGGGGACTTCTGGTCAGGGTCATATGTACCTGTATCTGTTTAGCAATCAGTTTCACGCAGTCTGATTCAGCGATCAACTCCATGCAGTTTCTCGTTCTCCATCTGAAATCAAACCAATTCCCCACTCCTTAATATTTGTCGAGCACCTACTATGTGCAAAACCCTTTGCTAAGCTCTGAGTAAATCAGGAGCATGGCTGATGGAACAGCCTGTGAATGAGATCTCTGTTCACTCATTCAGACTCTTGATTCGTTGCTCCAATATTTGTGGAGTGCCTGTACAGGGCTGAGGACCAGCACTTGGTAGTAGTAGGCACTTTGTGAAGACTTAGTCAGTTCAGTCCTGGGAGCTCTGGTGTTCAGATGTCTAGCAGAGGGAAGTGTAACTGTGCTAGGTCTTTCTCAGGGTTAAAAGGGAGTGAAGTCTGAGCCCCTTTGTGCCTGCCATAAGCCCACCTCTCCTATTGGGTAAGTGGTGGCCTGGAAGGGCAGGCGTCTTCCAGGCTTCAGTTTTGCCATTGGCACTTGGGGATTGATTTATTCAGCAATAATTTCTCTAGTGCCTTCTGTGCGCCACACACATTGCTGGTGCCGGGGTGACAGACCCTGCCTGCCTCACCGACCTCATCGAAAGCTGCGAGGACTGAATAAGGGGAAGGGCTTTGCAAAACGTGCCCCACTGCCTGCTGCTGCCAAGGGGACCGGAGGAGCTTACCAGCGCCTTGCACGTCCCACCTGGGGGCCGCCCCAAGACAAGCCGTGTCCTTGATCCATCCCCACACCCACACCTCTTTCTGTTCCTGCCCAATCAGGCTTTACTTGAGTTGGAATAAACGGCTTCCTGGCTTCTCCCCACGCAGCCTATTTCTGGGCCAGAGTTTGTTTGAGGCCCTGTTTGGATATTGTTAAAAGTGAGCAGCTTTGCTCAGAAAGGTCAGCGTGAGAGACGAGAACAAAGAGATCTTTCAAGCTGGCCTCTCCCAGGGCAGCCCCAAACAGCTCGGAAAAGCCCCGGCTCCACCGGGGACGGGGCTGCTCAGGCTTGAGGCCATCTGGGGAGCCTTCGAGAAGCCCTGTCTGGTCTCTCGTTGCTCAGAGGGGTCATTCCCAACATGACAGAACAGGTCAGTGTTGCTGGGACCCCAGATCTCTCCCTGTGCAGCACCGGCCACTGGAACCTCTGTGTTGATTTTTCTCTTTAAGGACATTCAATAAATATTGGGATTTACCCCAAACATGCCTGAGGGTGATTATTTGCTTTGCTAAAGAATTCCTGGGAGCGGCTTTGTATGCCAAAATCCCTTATCGATTTGAAATAGTAAAAGGACACAACTTTTGGACCCAGGGTCTGGTTAAAATGCAGTGCTGACCCCTCTACTGTGTATGTGCTGGGGGTGGCAAGGTCCCTGAGAGCCTCCATCTTCCCCAAGCCCCCAGGTGCTGCCAGTCTGCCGGTCCTGAAGTGTCGATGTGACGACTAAAGGCTGAGTTCGCCCGTCAATGGCAGAGAGAGGACAGTCCTTGCAGTAGAGTGAGAAGAAGGGTCACTCTTGGCTTTGGCCCCCTGGTAGCAGCCAGGGCCGGGCTGCCAGGGCAGAGGCTGGCAGGTAGCCTGCAGAGTGGAAAATCACCCACAGGTTCCGGGAGCTGCCGGCCTCCTCTGGGCCGTAGGGCCCTGGGGCAGCTCCAGGGTCCAGCCTGCCTCATTCTGTGGCTGTTTGGCCCGACTGCCAGGGCAGAGCTCTTGTGCAGACTGAAGTCCCAGAGTCAGCCATTTCCTCTCTCTGCTGGGAGCTCGCAAAGTCTGTGTCTTCCTTCTCTCTCCTGGTGGTGGCTGGTGCTGGGCTATCCCCTTAGCTGACCTGGCCTGACCTGTGGCCTCTGTCCACCACTGGGTTCTTTTCTGAAGTAGAACTGAAGATGCTTCTTGTGGGGGGCCTCCAAGTCTGTCCTTGGGCTTGATTTATCTAGCAGGGACTCCTGTTCTTATGTCCCCCGTGGGTAGGGGCTGGTAGAAGAACGGTGGACACAAACCTGGAGGGTCCCCCCAGGCACTTCTGTGCTCTCCCCCTACTCATTAGCTCCTGAATTTCCATGCAAAATCATGTCAGTTAAAACATGAGTAATAAGATCTTTAAGACCCAAATTAGGAGGAGAAAGGAAAATAGTATTTAGTGAGCCTCTACCACAGACCTGGGTGTGCTTGGGGCTTTGTGTATGTCATTTGCCTGATGGCACTATGAGGAAATGAGGAAAGAGTAGGACTCAGAGAGGCTGCCTCACTGTCCCAAGGTTACAGACTTAGGATCTGGCTGTATGGCTGGGGTTTTTGTGTGAGAGCATCCCTTCTGAACCCTGGCTTCTTAGACCAGGAGAACTAGAAGACACTGGGGCATTATCTAAACCAGTGGTTCTCAACCCTAAGTGTCTCCAGAGCTCCCCAGAGATTTGATAAAACCCAACTTGCTGGACCCCACCCCAGTTTCCAATTCAGCAGGTCTGGGGGGGGGTCTTGAGAATCTACATTTCTAGCAAGTTCCTGGGCTGCCGATGCTGCTACTCCAGGGACCACACTTTGAGACCCTCTGGTCTAAACCATCACTTCTCAGAATCTGGGACAAGAACCTCTAGTAATCCACAGGTGGTTTTAAGTGACACACACTAACTTTAAAAAATACTCCTATATTTAATATTTACTGGCAAAAAATTAAATAAATAACCAGCACACCAAACCCATGATGTCAGATATTTTTTAGTAAGGTGAGCTATCTACTGAAGTAAAAAGAAGATGTAAATGAAAGTATTACATGGATAACAGTTCTGGTGATGTGCAGCTAGAGGCAAACATGGTAAACGTTGTGTGCAGGCAGCAGAAGCCTGGGGGACGCTGAGCTAACTGCAAGTCCTCCTTTCACAGACAAGGAGACTGCGGCCCACAGAGGGGAGCTCACTGTCCTGGGCCACATGGATGTGAAACATCTCTGGGGGGTGAGGTTTCCATCCTGCTCGCCAGTCCCAGTTCTTCAGAGCACTGGGCCAGCCAGGGAAGGTCACTGTGACTCCAACTCTACCCCAGGGTGGAATTTGTCTCCATTCTCAGCCATAAAAACAGGAGTCTGTGTTCATAGTGTTAGTATTTTGCACATTTTGGGCTTGCTTTTCTGAAGCCAGAGCTTCTCAGAAGGCAAGGGACTTGGTCTGCACACTTGTCCTTTCAGGGCTTCCAGGCCCCAAAGCCCCCAGGAGACCATCCTGTGCATGAAAGTTGAAGGAGGGGCTCGTGTGACTTTCCTGGCTACCAGCTTTGGCTCTTCACCCTCTGTAATCTTTCCTTTGCTGAATTTGCTGGCCGGCAGCCTCTGCTGCCCCTTGCGTGGTGTGACCCCGGGAATCCTGAGCAAATGAGCAGGGCCCTCCTCGGGCTTGACGGAGCGCACACTGCATAGCAGGGGCTCCTGGGGCTGAGCCTCAGGAACTGGTGATACGAGCCCTGCCCTCAGGAGGCCACAGTGTGCGGGGCCAGACTGCAGGTGGAAACTGATCTCAAGGGGCTGCACTTGCCTCAGAAGAGGAATTAATGGGCTGTGAGACACAGGCAGGCAGGGAGGTATAGGGAGGGACCTGGGAAGGCTTCATGGAGGAAGTGACATGGGAACTGGTCTCTGAAGGATGAATGGGAACGGCTGTTTAAGGCAGTGGGGGACGCCTGTGTAAGACGTGACATAGGGAGCCGCAGTGGGCCAGAAAGGACTTGCTTGAGTGCGGAGGCGGAGGTGGGAGAAGTGAGGGGCAGGCCACACAGCCCCAGGAAGCTGCTCTGGGGGCCTGGCCTGGATTGTAAAAGCCCCAGAGGTCACCGTGGGGGCTCATGTTGGGAGCACCCAGATGACTTTCGCCTGTCAGCTAGACCCCAAGGGGTGGTGGGAGAAGTTCTTCACAGCCTGTTAGTGGGTTGCAAAATCTATTTAGGGGGCTGCAGCCAGCATGTCACAACAGGTGGGTAGAGGAAGTAGTAAAATAGAAAATAGCAGTGTTACTGTACGCAGTAGAGACAGGTACTGTGTCGAGAAAATTCAGTTCTATGCGAGGAAAGTGTGTGCATATACTGGATTGCGGTGTGAGATGTGTTTCTCACTGTGGGTCACACTTTGACACACTTGAAAATTGTTTCAAGGCACAGAGTGCTGACTGGAGGGGGTGAAACTGGCCAGTCCAGGCCGTGGTAGCAGGGACTGCGAGGTCAGGACGGACTCCAGTGTTGACCAGATGTAGCAGGTGAAGGTGGAGAAATTGAGGCTGACTCAGGTCAGAAAGTCTGACACCAGCCCAGGACTCTTGGGCCAAGATAACACCTTGTTTGAAACACTCACGTACCAATCCTGGTGGTGAGCTGGAAGCCCACGTTGCCGAGGGGCTGTGTGCTCCTCGTTATCGGTGTCCTGAGCCTCTAGGGTCCTGGTGTTACAGCTCTGACTTTTCACTCCACTCACTGGATGTGTTCAGGTGAAACACCAGCAGGCAGCTCCTCCTGGGTGTGCAGGTCGCTGAGAATGTCTTTGTGGGAGCTTGGCTGGTGACGACTCTACTACTGTCCTCCCTCTAGGAACGTTGTGAAGGGCATGAGAGAGCTCCGGGAGATTCTCCGGAGTGTGGAGACCAAAGCAACTCAGAACTTCAAAGTGGTAACCTGGGGTGCTGGCAGTGGCTGGCTTATTCAGGGGTCAGGTTCAGTGGGAGGCAGCAGAAGTCTTTGCCGGCGGCCCCTGACCAGGGACGGCAGCGGGTCATGTGCCTGCTCCCGCCCTCCCCTGCACGTGGCAGACATCAGTGCCCAGCCTCAGCATTCCTTCCCGCTAAGCCGGGACGGCACCTCAGCATCCTTCTCATCACAGCACTGCACGTAGCCCCTGGCGCTGGCTCAGAGTTCAGGTCTGCGGCCAGCCCTTCCCTAGCAAGGCAGTATGGTGATTCTTAGGGATTTGTTTATGATCCTAATAAATGACAATGACCCTGCTTGCCTGCCCCATCACAGGCCTGCCCTCTTAGGCCTTAGTTCATCCAAAGTCAGAGCCACAGCTGCTTCTCACGCTGGAATTCTCAGCCAAGTATCAGAAAGGCATCCATAGAGAGAGCTGCCTGTGCCCGGGCTTTATGCTCTTTTCCGACACTGCAAGGGCCTGTGAACACTCAGAGCTGGGCTGGGCTCCAGGGGATCAGGAGAGGGAGGAAATGCACCTCTTGTCTAGGAGAGGAAAGAAGAGAAAAGATAAAGTAGGAGCCAGCCATAGCCAACAGGAGGGGCGGGAGCCTCAGTGCTGGGAGGACGGAGAGAAGTGAGAGGACTCCTTGGGAGTGGAGGGAGTCGGGGGCTCCAGAGGGGCAGCACGTTGCAGGCGGGCAGATTTGGCTGGGTGGCGGGTGGAGGGCTTTCTAGGCCATTCCACGGGGGGGGGGCCAAAGACTGTGCCTGGATCTGAGTGCCTCCTTCTCTGCCAGATGGCGGCCAAGCACCTGGCGGGGGTCCTGCTGCACTCCCTGAGCGAGGAGTGCTACTGGAGTCCCCTGTCCCACCCTCTGCCCGAGTTCATGGGCAAGGAGGAGAATTCCTTCGTCACGCAGGCCCTGCGGAAACCTCACCTCTATGAAGGAGACAAGTAAGTTCTAGCTGCCCTACTGGGCCATCCCAGTGCTTGCACCTCATGCAAGTCCCTGCCGGTGGCTCCTCTCTGCCCCGTGTTCTCCTCTGGTCTCCACCCACTGACCACCAGGCAAGCTCTTTGGTCTCAGCTGGAGCCACATAGACTAGATAAGGCAGGTCTTGGGGTATAAGTTGGGGGGAGAATCCTAGAAGGCACCCAGAGGTCAAACAAATTGTTTGGAGGTTACCTATCTTCCTAATAGTCTTATGTGACACACCTCTCTCGTTTGTGCCAACTATTGAAGGTGGGGTCTGTGGCCATCCGGTGGCACTTTATTCCTGCTCTTCCTCGCTCCTCGCCTCCTCGCTTCCTGCAGCCACCTCCTGCAGTGCTGGTGCTGGAAGGGGCGTTTCTTCCCCAGGAGCATCTGCAGGATTCTGGCCCGGCAGATTCATAACTCTGGAGCCTGTTAAAGATGCAGGTGGTATCTGGTGCCCATGAATTATGCAGAGAGGGTCACCTTACAGGGCAGTGTTGACTCCAGGACAGAAGGGCCGGCATGGTGGGCCGCGGTGCTGCCTGGGGAGGGGTGTGCTTGAGCTGGGCCGTTTGTGTCTTTCAGCCTCTACTGCCCCAAGGACAACATCGAGGAAGCCCTCCTGCTCCTCCTCATCAGCGAGTCCATGGTAAGCTCCAGGGTGTTCCTCAGGGTCCTCTGGCCCTTTGCCCCTGTGGGTAGGGATGTGGGGCTCAGGGACAGCCACCCATGGCCTGGCCAAGCTCTGTCCACTAGAGATGTCCCTAAAGCAAGTGCTTCTTGGACCTGTTCCCCCATAGCAGGGGCAAGTGTAGCTTGTTAGGTTTGGGTTTGGCTGCACAAGGCTGTGTTTGGAGGCTGGTGTACTACCCCCAGATGAGTAGGGACTGAATGCACGAGTCCCCACCCGCATCTTTGGGGATTAAAAAGATGACTATCAACAAGTCAGCAGTGTGTGTTGAGCAGCTCTGTGCTGGGTTCTGTGACAGACACAAGAGAGTAGGGGTAGGGAGTGGAAGGAGAGTGCGCTTTGGAGGCAGAAGGCCTGGATTCAGGTCCCAGCTCTGCCGCTCATTAGTTTGGGGCCAGGACCCAATCCCTGCAAGATGACAGTAACTCACAGAGGTAGGTGTGCCTGTAGAAGAAATGCATTCGGTCATGCAACAACTATTTCTCGAGCATCTAGTTTGTGCCAGGCCCTGTTCTACACACCAGAGATACTGCAACAAACAAAACAGAAGCTCCCTGTCTTCGTGGAGCTTGCACTGCAGTGAGGGAAGTGGGCAATACATGCATTAACTGCAGTATCCAGGGCGTCCGTGTGTGAAGGCTGTGTGTGTAGGGCAGAGAGCAGAGGAGGGGACAGGGTGCACTGGACACAGCACATGTGAAGAGCCGCTTAGACTTTTTCACAAGACCCATCGCCTCTGCCCTGGGTGGGGAGGCGAGGCAGACACACACACATACACACACACACACGCACGCATATACACACGCACATGCATGCACGGTGGCCACGATGCCAGGCAGTGTTTTCCCAGTGCCAAGGTGCTTTGGAGGCTCAGCACAGGGCTGGTGAGCTGGGAACCAGATCGATAAATAGGTTTTGTTTTTTTAAGGCAATGCATCTGAGAGCAGCATGTGGATGTAGAGGTTAAGAAACCAAGACCCAGCCCGGGTGCAGTGGCTCACACCTGTGATCCCAGCAATTTGGGAGGCCGAGGTGGGAGAATCACTTAAGGCCAGGAGTTGGAGAACAGCCTGGGCAAACATAGCAAGACCCCATCTCTAAAAAAAAAAAAAAAAAAATGAAAAATCATCCAGACATGGTGAGATGGACTTGTAATCTCAGCTATTCGGGAGGCTGTGGCAGAAGGATCACTTGAGCCCAGGAGTTGGAGACTGCGGTGAGCTATGATGATGCCGCTGCACTCCAGCCTGGGCTATGGAGTGAGACCCTGTCTCTAAAACAAAAAACAAAAAAAGGAAAAAACAAACAAAAAATAAGACCTCATGAGCTGGATCCCTGAGCAGTCAGAAATGAGTGTTCCTTTGGACATGTGGGACCATGTGATGCCCCCAAGGCTTGTTCAGAGAGCTTTGGCTGTTGGGTTGCCTCTGGCTCCTCAGGGCTCTAGGCAGGTAGACAGGAGCAGGCAGCCGGACCGTTGGGCAGGGAGACTGTGTCCTTCCTCACCAGGCTGGTGCATGTCGGATCCGAGGGTTCCCACGTAGGGTGTGGCTATTTGGATCCGGAGTGCGAGCTGGTCGGGGCGTGGTCCTGAAATGTTTGCTTGTGAGGTGGGCAATGGTTGCTCAGCAGAGGGGACACGTAGCTCCTCAGCCAGATGTGGAGATGGAGGTACCAAGTGCCAGATCTGATTTTCATGGGAGAACAGCACGCTTTTCACAGGAAATGGGCTCGGACTACAGGCGGAACCCCAGTTCGAATATGGAACCCCAGATGCAGACCAGCACTCCCACGCCCACCCCCGAGTCTCACCTCGTGCACCGTCACCTGAGGCTGCACTGGACCCCCTGTCTCTGGAAACACGGGTCATTATTGTCACCTTTGTCTGCTGAGGGTTACAGTGTAGTCCACAGGAAAACGCTGAAAGGGTGAAAACAGGACCATTTCTTAGGCCCTTTCTCTTCCTGCTTCCAAGCTGATAGGGGGGTGGTATGTTGAGCCATTTGAAATTGCCAATTTTCAAATGTTGATGACCTACAAAAACCATAGTTTCATAGAGTTCAATCTAATGCCGTATGTTCCCATCTTACAGATGACGAAAGCGAGGTCCAGGACAGGTACGTTTCTTGGTCAAAGTCACGTACTAATAAGCCTTGCAGCATGGTTTGAACCATGTCCATCTCCATAAACAGGACACACGGCCTGGGCTCCTGGACCTCCATCCGCACTCGTCCCCTTGCTAACTCTCATTCTTGGTTCTCCCGCGTGTAAAAGGGCCAAGGAGGTAATTTTGAGGATCAAACACAGCAAATCTTGGGGAGGGCTTTATGAACAGGGATATGCCTGTCACTGTGAGAATCGTCACCGGTTTTCTCCTCAGCAGGGATCGAGGCTGGGTTCTGTCTTCCCAAGTCACTCTCTGTACCCAGTGCTTGATCTGGGTCCCCAGGACCAAAGTTCAGGTGTCCTTCCATTAAGGATATCCTCCTGCCCCCAAAACCTCGAGCTACCCTGTGTCTCAAAGTGGAAGACGGCCTCTTACTAGAACTTGGCGCCAGGTGGATTTGCCTGACTATATGGTTTCCTTCCAAGCAGTTCTTTCCCTTTTACAAGAGAGAGTGTGGCAGGCCACCCTGCCCAGGAGACCAGGGTCCAGGTCAACCGGCCAGGCAGTGTCCTGGGAAGTAGCTGTAGCATGCAGGACAGAGGAACTTCTCAGACGCTGTTTGTAGTGAGGCCGGCAGGAGGCATCTCTTATGAGGTTGGCTGGTTTGTTCCCCCTGGCTGTACCCAGCCTGTCAGACATTTAGCAACTTGAGGAATTTGAGGGAGAGTGTTGGCGATGGACTTAGCTTTCGTGTCTTGTCTGCAGAGGCCTTTCCACCCTGGTGCTGGATCTGGACTGTGGCTCGGGAAACCGTTTCTCAGAGTGACCAGACCTGCCTTTGTGTTGCATCCTCCTTCCCACCAGTCACATTCTTGGTCAGTGAGAGAACTGGGGTGTGGGCTCCACTATGCCAACCTCCCATGTACCCTCAGCCTGGCCTCCATGTACCTGCAGGGCTTTTCTCTTCTCCCTTGGATGGTGGCTGGGTTTGGCTGCAGATGATGGGCTTGAGGAAAAGCCTCTAGAACAGTAGCTTGGGTTCTTCTGATACTTGCAGAACTCATTACGCTGCAGAGCCAAGCCAAGAGGCATAATCTTCATCGCTCCCCACCTCCAGGATGTCCAGAGCAGGTGTTCCAGGTAGCAGTGTTTGCAGGCTTCCTGAGCATGGCAGCGCCTATTTTCTGGGTTGGAACTCAGACGAGTAGCTGCATGGTGTGGGGCTGGTGCCTTGGACATGGTTTTTGTTATAGCTGACTGTGTGATCAGAATGGATGAGGGAGCCCTTGTCTTTCAAGAGGTAGATAGAAAGCTTACTAATGCTTTCACAGGAATGCAAGGGATATGAGATATAACTGGTTGAAGATTTGCGTTTTGGACCCAGTTTTGAGACTTTAGAGCCAAAAGGACATTTGAAAATCCATCCACCATCCATTCATCCACCAATGCAACTATCCATTCATCATCCACCCACCCATTCATCCATCCATCCACCCTCCCATTCATCCATCCATCTGTCCATCCATTCACCCACCCACTATCCATCTACCCACCCATTCATCCATCCATCTACCCACCCATTCATCCATCCATCCATCCTCCCATTCATCCATCTACCTGTCCGTCCATTCACCCACCCACTATCCATCTACCCACCCATTTATCCATCCATCCATCCATCCATCCATCCATCCACCTACCCACAATCCACTCACATTCATTCATCCATCCACCTACCCACCCATTCATCCATCCATCAGTGCATTCATCCATCCACCCACAAACCATCCATTCATGTAATCGTGTTGGAGCAGCCAGACCATGATCAGCACTGTAGACGCAATGATGAACAGTTCAATCACTGTCCTTGTCCCAAATGTACTCCCACCTAGTGTACTGTGTGCCCAGGGATGTGGAGGGAATCCTGGTCCCCAAACCAGAAGAAATTATCCCAATCTGCTGAACCCCTAAGGTAAATTCTTATTTTTGAAGGAACCATGTATCAAACCAGCCTGGTTTTTTCAAACAGTTGGGGAACTAGAAGATAGAGGAATCTTTGTCATTTCTAAAATACTAGTCCAGGGCCAAAAATATGTGCTAAAGCAAACTGAACCCTTGGGATCCTCTTTCATTTAGTGGAGGAAGAGGTTGTTGCCTGTGTAGCCTCTTGGAAATGGAAAGAGAACAGAGGCCTGTTCTTGAGTGAGGGTGGGTGGATGGGGAGGTCTCTGGGGACTGGGACCCTGCAGGTTAGCAAACTAACTTTGTACCATGCCCAGTGCTGGGCAACTCGCAATTTAAATCTTGAATTTGCCATTTACAGCCTGTGTGGCCTGGGCAAATTTCTTACCCACCAAGCCTGTTTTCTTATCTGTAAAACGGAGCTAATAAGACCTCTTTTATAGGAGTTTGGGCGTATAAGAAAAAAAATAAACACAGAGGTGCGTGGTACATTTTGGTTATTCAATACATGTTCATTTTGTCCTGATAAATACTTGGCTCTAACCTAGTCATTTCTGAAGACATTGAGGTTCAGATCGGGTCAGGAGAAGATAAATTAGATTGAGGATACCATTCAGTTTAAAAAAAAAAAAAAGTTTCCTGGGCTTGATTCCATTAGGGACTCAGCAGATGAGCACAGATTGTTCCAGCTTTTGGCACATGGTTTGCTCCAACACAAGGCCTTGCCCTGCTAAAGGCTGCAAGGGTAAAGGGTCTAATGACGCTGCCAGCCCAGGGCCCTTGGTTCAGTAGAGGTGGGAGAGCGTCTCTCCCTCGCTGGCAGGAAGAGCTGTGATTTCTGCTGCAGGAGCCTGATGCAGCAGGACCATGGGGCCTAGCGTGGCCCCCGCCTGGGCGGCTGGGTGGATAGGACACGTCGCAGAGCATGCTGTTTCTCACCTCTGTGGACTGGAAGCTCTAGAGCTGGTGGTAATTACATCTGCCAGTGAGGGGGCAACGGCACTAGCACAACATCACAGCATCTTCCAGGGAGGGGCAGGCGTTGGGCACGTGTTGCCGTGAGACTTCTTCTCAGGGTGATTTTGGGGGGCATCAGCAGCAGGCCCCCGAGGCTCATTCCTTGGCCAATGGAGAGGTGCCTCTGAGAATGGGGCGGAGCAGGCTGTGGACACGTTGCCCAGGGAGCATGTTCTTTGCAGAGAAGCAGCACCCAAGGCCTGCAGGGGTCCTACTTTTGGTCTTAGCCCCTCTGTATGCACTGGGCAGCTTACCTGGCCTCCCTGGGCCTCACTCAGTGTTCATCTATACAATAGGGCCGTAGTACCTGAGAAGGTTGTTGGGAGAGTTATGAGATGCTGTGTAGAAAGTGTGCCACAAGCTAGTTCCCTTTCCTTCCCCTAGACTGTGTCCAGGATTAGGGAGGAGAAACAGGGCTGGGCAGAGGGAAGGTCAGTGCCACCTGAGGCCCTGCAACCAGCAGAGGGTAGGAACTGGGCTTGCATCCTGCTAGGTCAGGAAGAGCTGGCAGAGGATCCTCGAGGCAGGAGAGCATGGCAAGTGGCAGCAGTCCTGGCCTGGCCTCGAGGCTCAGCCTCAACTCCCTGGGATCTTGCACAAGACAGTTCACCTTTGGGGGCTCAGTGTCATTTTCTGTAATGGGGGTCAGTGGTTTTATTCCTGCCCCCTCCATGGGGTTACCCTGGGGGCAGAGGAGATGGTGGACGTTGAAAATTCAGCTCCTAAAAGGGTAATGCCTGGTGCACACATAGGGCTGGCTGTTTGATCAGGAGTAGCCCCTGCCTTAGGTTTCTTGTGGGCCAGCCTTCCCCAGGGAAATAGAGATTCCCTCCTGGGCTTTTCATGAGGCCCCATACTTGCTTCGTGGACACTTGTCTAAAGACCAGAAGAGGGTCACGCTGGCAGTGCAGAGCTTTGGATGGCAGGGGTAGGGGAGGAGCATTGTTTCTTTGGCTTCCTCTCTTCTGACCTGCCAGAAGCCTTGCTGGGAATGTTCTTTAGTCTAGGAGAGGCTGCCTTGGGAGAGCAGCCAGAGGGACAAAGGCTAGGAGCAGGACAACTGCGTGAGCCCTGCCTGGCGTTAAATGCACGGACCATAGGATAGCAGTGCATCACCAGAGGTGGGCCTGGGGGTGGGCATGGGGGTTATGGCAGTGAGCGCTAGGCAGGGAGAAACCAGGGGAGAATATTCTGCCATTGTGAGAACAGTAAGGAGGAGGAGGAGGAGGAGGAGGAGGGCGAGAAGGTTTAGCATTTGTGTATTATCTTAAGGGTCACAATCATGTTCACATCTGTTACTGCATTTGATCTGAAAGGTTTTCTGGAAAAAGCAGGATTCTGAGACCATTTAAATGGTGGAAGGGAAAGAATGTGGCTGGGAGTAGTTCAGGGGCCTGCTGGAGCTTGGGGAGCACCGTGTGGCCTGAGGGCAGTGAGCCCAGGGAGGAGGGAGCAGGAGGCTGGGGGCGCTGGGGAGGGGCACGCAGCTCCTGCGGTGTCTGCAGCCCTGGCCTGCAGGCTTGCTCTGGCCCCTGAGCGGAGCTGCCCCTCTGCTGTGGATTGCCCGCCAGCCCCGCCAGCCCCCACGCCCGCCTTCTTTCTGCCCCATCCACCACAGCGCTGCCCCAGAGCCATCGTAACCACTGGGCTGACTTCTGCTTCCGGCTCTCCTCTGGGGAACCACGCTTCAGTCTTGGCACAGGCACCAGTTCACACGTCCCCAGGACCCTTGCTGTCTGCCTTTTGGGGGCTGTCACCACCCTGAAGATTTGTGCTTCTGCACCCCTCTCCTCTGGTCCTATTCTTCGGACCTAACTCATGCCCAGTTCTGGAAATCCACCCCTCTCTCCCACCAGACACACATCCAGGCACTGTTCTCTTAAAGGTCAAAGTCCAAGGTGGACGGGGCAAGTTTCCACACCAGGCCCACAGTTTTTCTCTCTCAAGTGTCACTTGCTCTGCAAAGGTGGACTGAGTCCAGCTCTGTGTGCGAGGCTGTGCCAGGGGCCAGGCGTCTAGAGGGGAGCAAGACACTGCCCTGCCGCAAGCGCTGGTGAGCCGGGGGGTGAGCCGGGGGCCAGGGCTTGGGGCTGGGCACAGGCCAGTGTTGAGAGATACGGGAGGGGAGTTGGATGCTGCTGCAGGAAGGGGCACCCGAGTTGGGTTGTGAGGAGCCAGGAGGTGTCCAGGTTGACAGAGGGAACCGTAGCAGTACCAATGACAGGCCATGGTGACAGTAGGAAGCAGCAGGGCGTTTCCTGTGGCTGGAGAGCAGCCAGCCAGGTAGACAGCTACAGAAAGGAGCTTGGACTCGATCCTCAGGGCCATGGTCACACTGGCTGCTCACCACCTGGGAAGGCCACGGGTCTTCCATGGCGAGCTGGTCCTTAGACCCTGGGTGCCCAGCCGGGCTTTGCCCCACCTCTGCAGACAGGCCACCCCGCAGACGGCCAGGCCCCGTCCCCTGCTGTCAAGACCTGTCTCTCTCTCACCAGTCTTCCAGGTCGGGTTCCACTCGGGTGTGTGCGTCCCGCACTGCTGCTACCTCCTGGTCTCCCTGATGCCAGGGCCTGTCTGCTCATCCTCGCATGGCCCTGCCTCTGTGGGCCCCACCCTGCATGGCCAGAGCTGGGGAGTTGCCGGGGCTGGAGGAGTGGGGAGGCACATCCCCCAGGGGGGACAGAGCGAGGGTTGTGTCCCTGCTTGGCTCCGTGAGATAGCTCCTGCCAAGCCTCTCCCTGCGTTTCTTTTCTTCCTGTTGGTGGCTGTGTGGGTGGATCGCATGGGAAGGAGGGGATTTCTTGGCACGTTCCCTCTCCACTCCTCTCCCTCAACCCTCTGGAGCTCCTGGCCAGCTCCCGTTCCCCAGGCTGGCTCTGGTGCTCAGCCTGTCTGGGATTTCCAGGCATCCTAGTGTCCTCTTTTGGGCCCGTCCATGTCCTTGGGGGAGTGGGCAGCATTCACCAATTGTGGCTGGAGGGGCAGCCGTTGGGACCCCAGCCTTCTTTCTGCCTTGTTGACTGAGGTGTCCCCCAGGGGGAGTCACCTCCTTGGGTCTTGGATGCATTTGGCTCCCAGGGGCCCGTAGGAGAATGCACTTCATCCCTGCAGTGTAGGGCACACCCAGAATCTGCAGTCCAGGGCCTGGGCTTCTGCCTCCCCAGCCCCCACCTGCAGGACGGGCGGGTAGTCCTGCCTGGAGGGAGGCTCTGAGGCCCAGCTGAGGACAGGAAGGATCGTATGGATGTGACGAGGGAGACCCAGCTTTCTAGGGCCAGCAGCTCCTTTTTGTTCTGTCAGGAGGGCCATGTCCTTCTCCCTGAGGTCCTGTGTGCAGAGGCAGAGGAGGGCGAGCCCCGTTGCAGGGAAGGAGGTTTAGACCGAGGGAGACTGGTGCGGGAAGGAGCCCCCTTTGGTGGGGGGGGGGGGGCGAGGACGAGGGAGGAGGACGTTGGGAGCAGCCAGCAGGAGCATCTGGTGAGAGCCCAGCTCTGCTCCAGTTCAGGCACAGCCTTGGGGAGGGGGGTGCGGGGGGGGGGGCTGTGACTGTCATTTCAGGCCCCAGAGTGTCCCCAGCCTGGCCCCTGCCCTTTGCTGCTCAGAGCCCCCCAGGACTCCTGCAGCTGGTCATCCTCTCCCTCTGTGCCCTGCTCTTCTGCCCCCACCAAATGCTGCCCCCAGGATATGGAGGTGGGCAGGGGGTGGGCCGCCTGCCGCAGACCACAGGAAAAAGGGTCCCCCATCCCTGACGGGGGTTCAGGCTTGGTGGTGAGGAGCTCCGCTCTTCAAATGATACAGAATCGCCTACCCAGAAGGCACATTTCCCCTCCTCCCCCACCCCTGCAGCCATCTGGCGACCCTGTGAGCTACTGACGTCCCCAGCACTGGATGCCAGGAACGGAGTCCTTGAGAGTGGGGGAGCTTCCCCTGAGGAGGGGCGGGGAGGAGAGTTCTGTGATTGGCAGGAGCCGAGATAGGGTCTGGGGTGTTGGGCAGGAGTCCTGGGGGGTCCTGGGGGGCTGAGGAGGACACTGAGGGGCCAGCCACAGCCCAGGCTCCCTCCTGAGGGTTGAGCAGAGCCACACGAGCTGTCCAGGTGGTTTCAGGTCTCATCTGCGGCTCTTGCTGTAGTTGTGGAGAGTTGCAAACACACCAGGGACCGTTCCACAAAGCAACTGGCCTGTACGCCTCACAAACGCCGGTCTCAGGGAAGGGAAAGGCCGGCGCCTCTTCCAGGTGAAAGGAGACTGAGGAGACAGCACCTGAGTGCAGGGCAGGATCCTGGAGTGAGAAAGACCATGATAATTCCATAATGCAGAGGAACAAAGCAACTGTGGTGCACGTCAACAATTGATGTTGGGCTTATGGTTATGGTCCTGTTCTTGCAATTTTTCTATAGGTTTGAGATATTCCAGAATAACAAATTGAGTCCCTGGAACTTGGCGCTCAGAACTGCTCCCTCACCCCCACCTGGGCTGAGGGTGAGGGTTTTCTCTCTGCGGAGAGGGCCTTCGTGGGGATGGGGAAAGGCTGTTTCCAGGAGTGTGGCCACCTGCCTACTCTGGGCCAGTGACGAAAAGGTGATAGTCACTGGGCCAGCAAGGTGGGAGCCCTGTGGGGACAGACACCTGCCTGTCTCTGTCCTCACTTTTTCCCAAACAATGTCTGTCCCCTACCCCAGGCAACTCGGGACGTGGTGCTGAGCCGGGTGCCAGAGCAGGAGGAGGACCGGACGGTGAGCCTGCAGAATGCTGTGGCCATCTATGACCTCCTGAGCATCACACTGGGCAGGAGGGGGCAGTACATCATGCTCTCAGAGGTATGGCCCAGGAGTCGGGCAGTGCATAAAGGAACTCGGATGGAGCCCCGGTTTCCCTCTTGTCCACTTGTCACTTGCATGCAAGGCTGCTCGGCCACTTGCTGGCCCTGCGACCTTGGCAAGTTGGACAAGTCTCAGTTCCCTCATGTGTGAAGTGGGGGTAATCAGAGAACCCCCCTCACCAGGTCGTTAGGAGGAGTGGATGTAAAAAGCTGAGCACGGGGCCATGCATGATAATAATAACTGGTAGCTGTTATTTTTGTTGGATATCTACATTTCGAAGGCACTTTCACAAATCTTCTTTCATTTGCTTTTTGCCATTGCTCTGTAAGATCATTCACATGTTATGGAGGTGGGAACTAAGGGTCAGAGAGGGTGAGAGACTTGTGCGGGTCACACAGCATGCTGGTGGCAGGGACTGGATTACCCCTGGGTCTCCAACAGGAGCCAAGTGCGGATCTCGTGTAGCCTCCCAAGGAGAGTGGCTTGGGCAGTCACTACTCTGGAACGGTGCGGGATGGCTGCGGGCTCAGGAGGACCCTGAGAGGGACGTCTGACTGTCTCCCCCCTGTCCCCTGCAGTGCTTGGAACGAGCCATGAAGTTTGCGTTTGGAGAATTTCACCTTTGGTACCAGGTGGCCCTCTCCATGGTGGCTTGTGGCAAGGTAAGGCACGGGGGGGTGCCAGGGGTTACACACTCACCCTCAGGGGGCTCTGCTGTCCGTGGGTCCCTTCCCGAGGTGGACAGAGAGCCGTTCTGGAGCTAGGTGCTGGGGAGAGGGTAGGGGTGGTTGGTTAGCCAGCACCTGGTTTGAGTCTCCAGGAGAGGGAGGGGTGTGGGGAGGGCCACACAGACATGGTGCGTGAATCCCAGTCCGTGTGCGAGCCACGAGCGTGCCGTGTGCAGGTGTGAGTCTGTGCATGCTTTTCTCTGGGTATGTGTGCACAAACAGGGGCGCCGAGCACCCCTGCTGGTGAATCGACGGATTGGACTGCCTGAGACAGGCACGGGGTGTGGGTCCATCTGGGCTGTGGCTTTCTTCCTGCCCACCGAGCGCCGGGAACGGGTCTGCCTGTGGATTGTGCACCTGCCTAGAGGGAGGGGTTGAAGGGTGCAGCGGTGCAGCGGCACCCACACTGAGTTTGGGGGGACAACTGCGTGATGGATGAGGCCGGAGGTCCTGGTGGGGACAGGGTCCGGGGGGCACGGCCCAAAGCAAGGGGTGCTGGGGCATGCCACTGCTCTCCGTCCACCCGCCCCTGTGGCAGCACCCCTCGTTTTTCCTCAGCTCAGAATTGCACTTACATAAGCCTCTATTTTAAGCAGTGCCATGAAAGGAAAACCTTTCCGGAGCTGGGTGCTGAGGGTGTCGGGGCTGAGGATGCTGCGAATGCAGGAACTAAGGTGGCATGAGCTTGCAGATCGTTCCAAGAGCTGTAAATACCCAGAGCCCTTTCGTGGGGCTGAGGGAATTCCTCGCCCCCCGGCCCATCTGTGCCACTTTCCATTTCTGGCCCCACAGCCGTCTCTGAGGAGGGCCCCGGGCTTGCCAGTGCCTCCTCCACTCTCGGAGGGTGTGCCAGCCAGCTCGGGCCGTGGCAGCCAGGCAGGCCAGGTCCTGGCGGGGACAGGGATGGGGGAGCAGTGGGGAGAGGCTGGGAAGTCCAGCCGAGGGTCCTCCGCTGGGCATTTGTCTTCCCAAACCTCCCCCTCCCCCATCACTTCTGCCACCCCCCACCCTAGAGCATCTTGAAGTCACAACATGATCTGCTTGGCTCTGTGCTAGGCAGGGTCTTGTCAAGGCTCAGAGAGAATTCAGAACACGGACGGGGTGAGGCCCCAGCCCCCCAGGGGCCAGGAAATGAGAGGAAGCCTCCTAAGGAACTGGAGGCAAAGGAGACAACACGAGCAAAGGTGGAGAGGCTGGGAGGATGCACCGTTCTGAGGACAGGGATGGGTACAGTGACCGGGGCAGGAAGGTCTGAAGGCTCCAGCCAGCCCGGGTAGTGGGGATGGGGCGGGGAGGAGGCGGGGATGGAACTTGACAGAAGCCAGGCAGACAGCTCGCGGTGGCATGGGCGGCATCTTCCTGCCTCCAAGAATCAGAAAGCCCCTCCAATCCTGTGAGAGTGCTCATTTGCTAGGAGCAGCCAGGGCCAGGGCAGTGGTCTGCACCCCTCTGAGGAGTCATGAACCCCTTTGAGGAGCTGAGGACCCCTCCTCAGAAAATCGCACTGCTCAGGGAAGTCAGCTCTAATTCCTTCTCCCCAGGCCCAGGAGAAGGTGTTGTGGTAGCCTGGGAAGGAAGGGGCTTCCACCTCTGAGCAGCTGGGCTCAGAGAGGTGCAGACACAGCCTGGCACCGGCCCAGCATCCAGGGAGCTGCTTTCCCAGCCCGGCTCGTCCACAGACCAGCAAGGTGGGCCCAGGCAGGGAGTCGGGGTTCCTCATGCATGAGGCTCTGTGGGCTGGAGACCCTGGGTTACAGCCCCCGTGCACTTGGTGCAGCAGGAGATTGTTCTGGAAGGCATTCTTCACCTCCCTGGGGAACCCTGCACACCTAATCATTCTGCCTGGTTGTCCAAGGCGGCTCTCAGGAGTGGCCAGACTTGCTTTTGCCAAAAGCCTAAGGAGGAAATCAGGGTTCTGTCCCTATGATTGTACCCAAAAGGCCTTCCAGAAGGTGAGGCTGGGCAGTATAAATATATCTGGTGCTTCAACCTGCAGGAATAACGGATGTGTTCTGCGGCGTGATTTAGGTCGTTCCTTCTCTTGGTCTCCATGCGGCAATTGCATTGGCTGCGTTGCTAGGTAACCAGCATGACAAAAAAAAAAAAAGAGTGAGCTCCTCTGACTGCTGAGTCCTCAGATGGCTCCTTAAATAGCAGCGGTTCTTTGGTCTGCGTGGGGGCGGGGTGGAAAGGGAGGAGGGGGACGTGGAGGGTCAGAGTTAGAGAATCTTGCATCGTGGGGATCCAGAGGTCAGCAGCCCCGGGAAGGAGGCCGAGAAGAAGCCTGAGGCTGGCTGGGTGTGGGTGGAGGGGCGTGGAGCGGCATTCACAGAGGAGGGTCTCGGGAGGGGGTGGATGGCCTGCCAGTGCCTTCGAGCCCTTCACGCAGCTCCCTGGCTCCGGCCCACACTGGGCACCCCGTGTAGTCTCCTGGGCTTGGCTCCTACCCTCTAGTTTCCCGAGAGAGCCATGGGGGGTGGTGGCCTTGATCCTCTCTCCCAGAACCTTTCTGTTGGCCCTTTGAGGCAAGGGCCATGGCCTCCTGCCCCTTCCTCGGGTGATCCACAACCCCTAGCCCAGTGCTGGGCCCAGAGCAGACCCTTGGCAAGGGCACCTGCGGTTGGCCTGGTGAGTCTGAGCCAGAGCCCAGGGAAATCTATCACGTCTGGGTTGAGAAAAGCTCTTCCTTAGATGGCAGGGAAAGGAGGGGGCCAGATGGAGAGAGGCGGGGGGGCCGGGGTGGACACAGACCAGTGGATCCTAGTGTGCCTCTGCCTGTCACTCACCCGCTGCTCGGACAGGCGAGCCTTCCAGAGCCTCCATTCCCTCAGTGGTACCTCCAGAGTTGCTGGGAGAGTGACAGCTAATTAATGGTGGAGAAGTTGGCCCACGGTAAGGCCCAGTGCCTGGGAATTGTCATAGTTACACACACATGACCTGCCTACCTGAGGTCACATGGGCACAGGGGTGCTGACACTGGGAGGGTTACTGCTTAGTTTGCTGGACTCAGAATGTTCCAGCCCTGTGTGTGTGTGTGTGTGTGTGTGTGTGTGTGTGTGTAGCAGGGAAACAGGCCTCCTCTGGCCAAGTAGCCACCGTAGCGGCAGCGTAGGGTAGTGGTTAGAGCCAGCGTGTGTTCAAAGCCAGCTCAGCCACTTAATGGACTGTGTGGCTTTGAACAAACTGCCTAACTCTGCATTTCACTTTCCTTGTCTGTAAAGTAGGGTCATAGCACCTACCTCCTAGGAGAGTTGTGAAAGAAAATTAGATGACAATATTTACAAAGCACTTAGAACAGGAGTCAGATCCTTTTTCTGTAAAGGATCAGATAGTAGACGTTTTTGACTTTGCAGGCCAGTCTGTCGCAACTATTCCGCTGCCATTGTATCGTGAAAACAGCCGTAGACGATATATGAATGAACGAGCGCGGCTGTGTCCCAGCAACATGTTATTTACAGGAACAGGCAGCAGGTCATATCTGGCCTGTGGGCCGTTTTGCTGACCCCTGGCTTATGCCTGGCCCTGGGTGCTCGTCTCCTGCCCCTGCCCCACACTTGGCCGTCCTCAGCAGGTCCAGTGTGAGGCCCTGGAGCCCTGGGGACCCCTGATTCCCATCTGCAGGTTCTCTCTGGCTCTGCTAGCTGGAACATCCCCGCTCCTCCCCACCAGCCTGCGCACGTCCCTTCAGCCCCTGCCACGGCCCTGCCTCCGAGTCCCCGTTAAGAGAGCCCCTTTCTGCCTCTAAGATGTCTGTGCTTCTTCGAAATCCTTTTGGAAAGCTTCCATCTTTTGTCATGTTTGCTGTTGTCACGTCACCTAAGGGCAAGGGGTCACAACCTCCATTCTCCAGATGCGGAAACTGAGGCCCCAGGAAGGACTTGCCTGCCAGCACGGCCTGGGCTCCCCCCACTGGGCCTCTGCCTGCCTCTCGGGGGAAGAGGAGCACAGAGCAAGGCCTGGGTATTTGGGGGACTCCCCCCGCTGTAGGCAGGAGACCCCGGGCTGTGAAAGACGGTGTGTCCTGCTTTTTCTCCTGCAGTCGGCCTATGCCGTGTCGCTGCTGCGGGAGTGCGTGAAGCTGCGGCCCTCAGACCCCACCGTACCCCTGATGGCCGCCAAGGTCTGCATTGGGTCCCTGCACTGGGTGAGTGAGCTGCAGGGGCCTCCAGTGGGAGGGTGGCGGTGGGTGGCATGAGCTGGGCTGTGCCCATCTCGGCATCTGTGAGGGTGCGTGAGGTGGGGGTGGGGGAGCTTCAAGGCCTCTGGTCCTGGGGCAGGGAGAGAGGCTCTGAGACACTGCCAGCCTCGGACTCCTGGGGCAGGACCCTGACTCAGGATGGTGTCTGGTTTGCAGTTCAGCCTTGAAGTGTGGTCTCCAGAGAGTCAGGTATCGGGGAAGGAGAGGGGTCCTGCAGCGGGGTCGTGGGCAAGACCATGGAGTTCCCTAGACTAGCCCTGTCATTTCAGGGGCTTCAGGTGTCCTGACATCCAGTCTGCAGGGGACATAATTCTGAGTGGGCAGAGCGAGCTCTGGGCAGAACGAGAAGGCGGCTCTTCTGTTGGCTTCTCTCCTTCCTCTTGGCTCAGTCCCCCGGCCCCTGGCCTGTCCCCCACTGCCTGCTTACTCTCCCCTGCTGTGGCAGCTGGGCTGTTAGGAGGCTGTAGCTCAAGAGATGCCTCTCCCCGACTGGCGGCCATGACTGCAGGCTCCCCAAGATCCCCAGGAGGTCAGCATCTTGGAGCAGCAGAGGAGGACAGGGCCAGGACCCCCGGGCCCCAGGCCTTGCCTTGGTCCTCCCTCAGGTCTGTTTGGCAGCTGCTCCAGGACCGTGGGGGCTCTTGGGCCTACGGCACTAGGCCCAGGGGTGGTGCCTCTGCACAGATACCTCCTCTAACTGGGGCTCACTTCTAGGCAGTCTTGGCTTTCTTAAGTCCCAGTCAGCCTCCTGATGTCAGAAGGTGTTCCTGTTTGTACCCTTTAAGTGGCACAGAACACACGCATCATCCCTCCCACATGTGGGCCATCAGCCCCCACCCCAGGTCCCCTGGTTTCCTCATCTGCCCTCTGAGCCCAGGGTCTCCCAAAGTGGATGTTGTACCTGGAAACAGCCTGTTCTGTCTTCCTGTTGACCTAACAACCCCAGCTCTCCCCTCATCGTTACACCAGGCTCTGGGTGCATACAGCAGGTGCTTCATAATTAGTAGCCTTTATAAGTCTTCCTGCCACTGTCCCCTCCTTGGGCATGCAACAGATAAATCACATGCCCTGGGAAGGGAGGTGATAAATTCCCTGTAAATTCCATGTTCTAGCCCTTCTTCCTGAAGACTGGAGACTGGCCCATCTGTCTGCGGGGTCCCTGCCTAGCCCACCTAGTGGGCCTTGCCCTCTCTCTGCTGCAGGGACTGACTCCCTAGCACAAGGAGGGTGGGTGAAAACAGCACCTTTCCCTTTGTCTAGCTGGTGCTCACACCTCCTCCCCACTGTGGATGGTCGGGAGGAGGGGAAAACGTGGCTTCTGGCCCGGGGCAGAGGAGTTTTGGTGTCTTCCGGGTTGGGGAGAATTGCAGCAGACCAATCTTATAATGGGCTCTAGGCTTTTGGAAGGGGCAGTGTGATGGGGTGGTTAAGAGCTTCACTGCCCACCCCCCGGGTGGTCTTGAACCTCACCGTGCCTCAGTTTCCTCATCTGTAAGATGGGAATAATAAGTCTCTTCCTCTGGCGTGACATAATTGACAAAGTATGGAGAGGGCTGGAGGGTCAGGGAGGCTTCGTGGAGGAGGAGGCCTTGGACTGGGCTCGAAGGGCAAGGGAGCATGCAGCATGCTGGCGGCAGGCCCTTCCATCACAGCTTGCGTTCCCCAGCCCTGTATCGGGGAAGCCTCTTGCTCCCCAAGTCTTTGGGGAAGACCATTGGCATCTTGCTCCCTAGAGGTAGGGCACCCTCGTGAGCAAGCACTCGGGTGTGAGTGGCACGTGGCTGCTGAGTACACGCAGCAGGGTGGTGGTAGGAGCTGGGGCCTGCAGCGGGGTGGGCTCCCCAATCCCTGCTCGGACCCCTGCTTGCTTCCGGGGCTTTGGAGGGGGCCCTCAAGCTCATCACTGGGACGAAGCCCAAAATACCGGTCTCTGGGGGTGGGCGGGGGAGGGCATCTGTGCGCCTGGAGGCTGCCAGCTCTGAGGTAGCTTTGGGTCCACCCAGCCAACAGCCGTCCTTGCCAGGAAGCCCTAAATTTAGGTCTTCCCACCATGGAGGAGCTGTTTCCCTCAGCAGCATAATTACAGTAATTATGTGCATTCAGATTACATGGTAATAAAATTAGGATCAAATCAGTCCAAATTGAAATCAGATGAGTTAGGAGCAAAGTAATCAATGACAACATAAATAGAAAAGCCCAAAAGGAAACTTAAGCATGCAGACTTGTCATCAGAATCGGGGAGAAGGGTGAGCTGTTTTACTTCAGCTGAGCAGCATATTTGGGTTTCGGGGCCGGTTTGAGCCAGGGTTTAAATCAGGCACAGGTTAGGGCGAGATCCTGCTGCCACGCCAGGGGTGGGCTCCTGGCAGCCTCCCCTGATCTGGAAGCCTCACCCTTGTGCCTCCTAAAGCCCCGCTTATACCTGCCTTGGACACGGATCATGGCACGTGGTGACCATCTGTGCTTCTCAAGGGCAGGAATGGTCTCTGTCTCTTTCTTGAAACCCCAGCCGGGAGTTCGGCGCTGGGTGCGTGTTGCAGGGAGCCTACTGAGCTCTGCCTCGTGTGGTACACGCCTTCCCTGCTGGACGGGGGATTCCTTCACTTACCATGTCTTGCACTCTGACCCTGCTCCGCCACAAAGAAGCCTGCACGTTGTGGGTGTTACTAGTAACTGAGAAAGTGGCACACACCCCAACTGGCCAGGAAGACACAGGGTGGGAGAGCTGCGTTTGGTTCAGGGCTTCTCCCTGGGCTCTGCAGCCACTTCTCGCTCCCTGGGTTGGCACCGGGCAGAGAGCAGGCCGTGGGGTAGCCAAGGGCAGCCTGTTCTCCAGGGAGGCCAGGAGAGGGGCAGCCTAGTACTCTCCGTTCCTGAGGCGCACAGCAGGAAGAATGGGTCTGACTAGTGGGCCGGGGGTGGCAGTGCATGAGACAGGGCACGGATCCCGAAAGGCGTCTGACACGCCCTCCATCTCCTGCCTTCGCAGCTACTCTAGCTCAGGTCAGCCCCCGGCAGGCCCAGCCATCGCCCAGCCAAGCCCCATGAGCAGGGGACAGAAATCTGGGGGTGGACAATTTGGCCTGGGTTGCAGGAAGGGAGGCTGAAACTGGGACATTTGAAAAACGAGTTGTGCTGGGTGAAACCAGACTGGGTGGCCACGTGCCCAGAGGCAGAGCACCTGCTGTCTCTGCATCCTGTCCTCATGCCCAGAGCCACTGTGTGACGCCCCAGGCTGGGTCTGGGTCTGAGAGCAAGGTTGCCCTGGGTGGGGGCCTGGCAGACGGACTTGCACGGTCACGTGCTGGCTGACTCTTGGGGGTCTGGGGCAGGGTGGGAGTAGCTGAGCAGGGTTGGCCTGGGGGCAAGAGGGCACTGGTCCTGGGGCTTAGCCTGTGGCTCCCCTGGGTGGGGGAGGGTTTCCCGGGCTCCGACCCAGTGACGTCAATGCCGAAACCAGAGAGGCCTGCGTGGCAGCCTCCTGCCTTGGCATGGCCAGCTCCTGCCAGGGTCCCCATTTTTGCAGCAGGAGGAAAGGGAGATGTAAATATTTTTTAATATCCCTCCAAACATAATTATTTAAGTTTCATTGTATTTAAAAAGTTGAAACCTTTATAGGAGGCAAGGAGGAGAGAGTGTACATGGGTCATGTGTCACACAGAGACAGAATAGGAGGAGGTTGTGACGTGGAAAAGTGGAGTATGCTCATCTTTGGAAAGGTCTGTGATGCCATCTCTCACCTCATTCCGGGCCAGGGGTGGGGGGCAGCAGGAGGTAGTGGGAAGAGCACAGGCTTTGGAGGCAGGTTCCTGCCCACCCACTTACTAGCTGTGTGACTTTGCGGGAGTAACTTACCCTCTCTGTGCCTGAGTTTCCTCACCTGTAAAATAGAAACAATCATGTCCACCATTACCTGGTGCCTGTGAACATCAGAGGAGTGTCCCCGTTTAGCTCGTTGTAGGCACTTGGTAAATGGTAGCTGTCACTGTTACTGCCCTTTCAAAATAGCAGGCACTCAGAAAGGACGTGCTTTTATATTTTTGCCTTTGTTTTTCAAATTCAGGGGTGGGCAGAGCCAGGAAGATGAACTACAGTGAGGTAGGGGAGAAAGAATGCCAGCCCTCACGCCACCAGCTTGTAGAAATTAGAAAGAGTGCCTCCTCCTCCTCCCAGGAAGAAGCAAGCGGATTTTCAGTGGAGCAGCTAACAGCGGGTGCTGGGCTCTGTGGAAGGGACTAAGGAGAAATTGGAGGTGCTCTTGAAACCAAACTCTGCAGGCTCAGAAATGAACTTTCTCCAGTTCCCAGGAAGAGAGGAAGAGGGTGGTGATTCCAAGAGGGTAAAATCTCTTTGGCTCCCTGCGAGGCGAGTGCGGCAGCCTTTGAGATGGAAGCAGCCCTGAGCACCAGCAGCGTGCAAGCGAGGAGCCAGTCTGTGTGGAGACCGAATTAGGGAAACTGGAGAGAGATAGGAGCTTGTGAAGCCACAGGAAATTTTTCCTTATGTAACGCAAAAACAAAGGATCAAAGCATTACACCCTTCAATGCATCCTTTTTCCAGAAGGTCAGAGAGAAGAAAAATGAAAAACTACAGAGGATAGCTGCAGATCAGGTGGATTTAGAATCAGGAGACCTGGGTTGGAAGCACAGTTCTTAGGTGGGTGACCTTGGATAGGTCCCTTCGGCTCCCTATGCCTCAGAATCTTTGGCTGTGAAACACCTTTGCCATCAGGTAGCTGTGGCACCGTGAAAATACCGGGGGAGCTCTGGATCACTCTAGATTTGCAGAGGAGCCTCTTCACCTGGGATTTTGTGGCACGCTTACAAGGCTGCCCTCGGTAAAGAAGGTATTAAAGAGCAACGCATCATTGGGAGGAGGAAGGTTGGAAAGAACTCTGAAAACCCCCCACCCTCCAAGGATTTTGATGAGCAAGGAGGGCCCAGTGCTGTAACCTGAGCGTGCTGCAGAAGCAGCAGCCCAGACTACAGAGCCGCCAGCTGTTAACTCTGAAGCCACAAGGAGGAAGTGTCTGGATACTGGAGAGGGCACACAAGGTGCCAGACGGGAGGCAGGTGGCTGGGGCAGTTGCAGAAGGGCAGGCGCCGGCCGCTCAACAGCCATCTATCTGATGAGTACGGTGTTTCCACATCGCAGGTGGAGGCCCAGTAGTGGGTTGTGAAATAGAATTTAAAAAAAAAAAATTTGAAATAGACTATCAGAGAATAGGACAGAAAATATCCCATGGTAGGAGTGAGTCTTGTGACAATGGGTAGGTACAGTGGTTTTGTGTACCTGTGTCCTGGACCCTGGATAGGGGTCGGAGAGCTTGAACAATCTGGCGTAGCGGAGACACCAGCTTGTCCTTGTACACAGTCGCTCCTTTTCTGTCACTAAGGGTCAGGCTGAGAGACAGAAGGCAGGCAGTAAGTGTCCCCTCTCGGGATTCCAGAGGGTCTTTGATGCCACCTCCTAATTTGTTAGTGAAATCACGTAGCTACAGGGGACAGGGGCTCTACCCAGATGACACTTGTCACATTAGGCTGAGACTTTAAAAAAACCCTGGAAGATTAAATCATATATAAACACACATACACACACTGTGTTGTAATTTATACATTTGAACATATATATAATAGTTTCCATTTTTTCCAAGCATGGCTCTGAGCATTCATCATGTCTCGCCTCACTCAGTCCTCCCAGCAACCTCATAAGGGAGACACTGTAGTTATCTCCATTTCACAAGAGAAGAGGAGGCACAGCAAAGCCAAGTGACTTGCCCAAGCTTAGTGTGTGACCAGGCCGGGATTGGGGCCCAGGCAGTCTGGCCCCAGTGCTGTGTTCTTAGCGGCCTGGCCGCCCGGCCTCTCTGCAGGAAGAGCTTGTTGGTGGATGTGGGGCCGATTCTGGAGTTGGGTGGGATTACAGTACTTTGGAACAGAGGTAACAAAGTCAAATTCTCAAGGGCTTTAGGATTTCCACTCTTGCCTTAGATGAAGGGGAATGGTGCATGACAAAGTTATTTATTTATTTGTTTGTTTTTGCTGTAATAGCATTCTTCCTTTTTGCTAGCTACTTGGAACACCCATGTTTATTAATACTATATGCCCTTGTGTTGTCTGTTGTTACTTAATAGAATTGATAATGCTTTTTTTCCTTCATGATCACTGTAATGACTCCACATGCAAAAAGGCTGCTTTGTGGTATGGTAATAGGAATCAAAATGGTGTTAGCTATGTAGGGAAATGGTACCTTGACCCTTGTGATTTTGATTTGAGGCAAATAGTGACACCATGCTCAGAGACCATTTTAAACTATGTGGACAGTGCTAGCAAGCACTGGCCACAGAAGGCTATTGATCTGGAGGTCACAGTGGATCACAAGTCTGACAAACTAAGGATGTATGTTTTCACTTTCTAAAGCTAAAGAATGATGAGCTCTATTAATCCAAAATATGATGTATATGAACTGGAGGGTAACTTTTTCCTCTTGCCAGTAGTTGCTGAGCCTTGTTCCTGGCACCCTGTCTGCAAAGGTTGCAGGAGGTAGAAGCTGGCATCTGCTGAGTAGAAGGACATGGTCATGGGAAAAGTATATATGCATGGAGCGCAGTGGGTGTCTGGATTCTTTTTTTAACTTGTGCTTGGTGATTTATAAGAAAGCTCGCTCCTGTTTGAATGAGCATAATGCCTGAGACAGTGGGTGAGATGAGCCAGATCAACAGCGGCATGTTAGGAAGGAAAGAAGGTGCTTTTCGCTTACTTTGGGCTCCCTCATTGCCTCCTGTCCGACCTCTGCCCTGAGGCCTCCTTGGAGAGCCCCAGCCATGTAACTGCCTCCCTTGGAGCTCAGTGGCTGTGCTTTAATTAAGAGCCCTTTGTCCTGTATGGTTTGTGCCTCCAGCACAGAGCCTGGGGAGGGAGGAGGGGGGGAGGAGGGGGTCCAACCTCCCAGTTTGCAGATAAAGACCTTCTGGACACAGAAACTGGGTGACTTGCTCCTGTGGCTGTTGGGTGCCTGTGCTTGGACTTGTCTTCCAGCACTATCCTCTACACATGGCTCTGACTGCAGGCCCTGGCAGCCCCCCTGAGTCCTGCTGGGCCAGGTGGTCCAGGAGACAGATCTTAGCATCTACGGCCAGCTGAGGCTGAGCAGCAGGCAGCTGCGAGGTTTCCCCAGCCGCAGCCTCCCCGAGCGCCGGGTCCTTGGGCCTGATGGTGCCAAAGGCAGAACCCAGCTCCCAGACTCCTCCTCCTTCCAGTGACAGCCCCTCAGCCTGCCCGCAGCTGGAGTCAGGGAGGGTGAGCAGGCAGCCCCTCCCACCATCTCTTTCTGGGCCATCACGTAGTCCGCCAGGCTCCTCTGGGTACATTTCCCCCCCTCTGCACCATGGATTCTGTGCTCCCTCAGTCCCTTTGTTTGCATGTGGCTCACCGTGGCTGCCCCCAAACGGTGGACTCAGCCCAGCTCACCTCCCCACGGCTCATGGCCTCTGTCTCAGGATCTCAGTTCCTGACTTCAGGGAGACTCCACTGCTCCCTCCACCCCTGCAGCTGTGGTCAGGCCCCAAGATGACCAGAGCTGCCCCTCTCCTGCCTGGAGTGGGGTGGGGGGCTTTGGTGCCAGAAGCCAACTTGAATCTCGTTCCCCAGTTGACTGACCGTGTGAGCCTCTGACCAGGGAGATGTCCATGGTTAGGGGGCTTTGATGTCAGGGTGGCACTGGGGGGTTTGGGTGTGATGCATTCAGATCCTTGCTGTGGGCTTGAGTTGATCTTTGTGATGCAGGAAGCATCCCTGCCCTCACTGGAAACCGGTGTTCTCAGTGACATGAACTTGGGCACGCTGCCATTCCAGGCACATGAGCAGATGACATTTCCTGGGTCGGGTGGGAGGGAGAGGGCTTTCCTTGAAGACACTTGTGCTGTGAATGGGCACAGCTGAGGCCCCTGCCTGTCCTCTGCACCCCGCGACGGCCTAACTGCTGTGGGTGCCCCACAGTGTTCGTGAGATCTGCCTCGTGTGTGCCCCTCTCTCCGTGTCCCGTGTTATATGTGATGATGTGTGCACACATGACCCGCACCAGTTGGTCGTTTTCCAACTGGAACAGTTTCTTCTGCTCTCAGGACAAAAACAGCCCTGGGCCTTTTTCCCTTGAAGTTTGAGCTCCTTGTCTCAGGGAGGGAGCGAGATCGCAGACAGAGCGAGAATGGCAGCCTGCCCACTCACGGGGCTGGCGATGTCCAGCAAGGCACATATTCCCGAGGCCTGGCCTGCCCCCAGCCCTGGCTCCCCTCTCTGCCGAGCAGGGCAGGCACAGACGTGGGCCCCTACAGAGGCTGTGTGAGGGACGAGCTGGCACACACGGGCCTGGTTTTGGGGTTGTATTCTGAGCAGAACAAGCTTTGGGAAGCTGGGCTCTCCGGGGCAAGGGAAGCTTCTCCCTGTGCCCTTGAGCACAAAGCCCCTCCGTGGGGGAATAGGTCCAGGGAGTCACTCGCTGGTAGAGGAAACACTCCGTTCCTTTTGCTCAGTGGTTGTGTGGCCTTGGGCAAGCCACCTGGCCTCTCTGGTCATGCCATCCACATGCAAGGAATCGAAGTTCTTGTCTGCACTTGCCCAGCAGTGTCCTGGGCTGGTGATCGTGAGTTGCCTGCCATGCCGAGGGCAGCAGAGCCTCCCCGCCCCATGACCTCTGCCTCTCCTCTTTGCAGCTGGAGGAGGCGGAGCGCTTTGCCATGATGGTGATCGGTCTCGGGGAGGAAGCTGGGGAGTTCCTCCCCAAGGGCTACCTGGCGCTGGGTCTCACCTACAGCCTGCAGGCCACCGACGGTGAGTGCTATGGGAGGCCTCTGCGTGGGGGTGGCCCGGGCTTCCTAATTGACCCCCACCAATGCCCCACGACCACCACCATGCCCCAGTAGCACCATGCACTCCTCTGGGATAGACAGCCATGCATGTGTGCACAAACATACACATGCATACACGCCGTCACTCCCATTTCCACTCTCAGACACGCCCTCCCCCCTCCTCTTTGTGGACCCAGTTCTTCCCACCCCTCCAGACCAGCTCCGCTCCAGCAAAGCCCGTGCTGACCTCCCCGTGGAACTCCAGTGCTTTCTGTCTGTAATGCACCATCAGCCCTTCACCCCACGGTGTCTTCATTCTGGTTCTTGTAGTCCTGCCTTTGCCCTCAGCACTGCCATGATCTTCTAGAGTCTTTTAAATTCCCCTTGACACTTGGCATAGGGCTGGGTACACAGCAGGTGCTTAATAACTACTCATGCTTGGCTGATGGATTCTACTCCTTCCTGCCCCAAGCCTGACTTTCTTTCCCCAGCCCTGTCCTCTCAGCCCTGTTCCCCCACCACCCATCAGGCAGCCCCCTGCTTTTGTATCCTTGCAGCTTGAGGGATGGGAAACAATGAGCCCCCACCTGGACCAAACCTGAAATAATCAGCCCGTGCCCACGTCCCCCGAATGCCAGCCCCTGGGAGTGGAGCTGTGTGCAGGGAGTTTGCTTTGCACTGGCTTCAGAAGCCCTGCACAGCATGCCCTGTGCAAAGGGGAGAGGAAGCAATATGGGAGCGCCTGGTGTTGTGCCAGCTCCCTGCTCTTCATCAACGGGGTCTTCAGTGAGCCCTGCCTGGGAACACCTGGGTCTCTACACACCTCTTGAGTGCCTCGGTCAAAGTCTCCTGTGAACAAAACACCCTCCTTGTGCCTTTAACCCTCTGCAGCCAGCGGTTGCTTTCTATGCTTTCTAAGCTGGAAGCTCTGACAGCCATCCATGCCTGGTCCTCAGCGCAGACTCTGATCTGGCTTGGGGTTGGGTTCTGGACACAATCATGTTGAAGCTTCCCAGGTGGTTCAGTGGCAGCCAAAGCTAAGAACGCTGCACTGCTGTGTTTAAAGTAGGATGCAGCTTACCAGAAAGGTGCCTGTTTGGGTTAAAGCAAGTAGCCTAGGCCCAGGAAGGCACATGGCTAGACAGAGGTGGTGGCCTTTCTCTCGAGGCTTGGGCCTCCTGAGTGGGATACCCATGTTGTGGAATGCTTGTAGGCTTGGCCCAGGTGGTGGACAAGGCAATGGGGTAGAAGGAACCTGCACGCCAGGGAATGTGCTGGGGGGCCAGGGCCCTGCAGCAGCCAGCGTCGGCCCAGGCTGCTGGAGCTGAGGCTTGCCGGACGGGGCCCTGGAGGGGCCTCTCCCTGCAGAGCTTGTGCACTCGGGGAATGGGGCACCTTTCAGCCACCCTGAAGGCTTGGTCTCTGTCCTGTCTCCTGCAGCCACCCTGAAGTCCAAGCAAGATGAACTGCACCGGAAGGCACTGCAGACGCTGGAGAGGTGAGGAGAATCCTGTTTGCGGCAGAGGCCCCTCTTGCCTTTGGTGGCACGAGGTGGCACGAGGTGGCACATTCACATGCTTTACCTCACTGGACCCTCTGATGTGGAAGAGTGGAGGTTTCTCTGTTTGATAGCTATGGAAACTGCACACAGCAAGCAGGGCAGGCTTTTGGGCAGTTGAGCCCTGCGCTCAGCCCTGGCCTTCCACACTGGTGGAGCACCCCCCGCCCCCGTCAGCGAGGAGCTGGGGCCTCAGCAGCCACCCCGCTCAGTCCCCACCCTCCTGGGCTCAGGGCTCTAAGATGGGCTTGGTAACCCCTTGCTGTTGTGACAGTTACGCAAGATACAGCAGGAACAGCACCTGGCACAGCATCCACCATGTGGCAGGGCCTCAGGAATGGTGTTTGACTCCCCTCCCCAGCCACCCCCAGCCCTTACAGAGGTTTCCTGGCAGTGCAGGGTCAGGGAGGGAGGGAGAGGGAGAGAAGCCCCCTCCCCCGAAGGGCTGCCCACTCCCCGGGCCCGTCCCGGGCTTTTCCCTCTGAGCATCGATGTGGCAGTGCTGGGGTAGGGCCCGGCCCTGACTCCATGTGCCAGCTTCGTTGGAGTGTGTGTCACTCCAGCTCATCTGGGGCAGGTTGTCCCCAACCCAGGGTTGGGGAGATTCCAGTCCTGGGGGCCCCTGGGCGCCAGGGTGTAGAGTCCTTCCCTCCCACCAGCACCAGCGCCTTATTCCCAGCCTCCACCCTCAGGGAGGTGTTAGCCTCTGTCCTACACTGTCCTCCCCAACCCCTACTCCCACCCTCCTTCAGGGTCTGCCACCTCCAGGCTGCCCTCCCAGATGGCCCCCAGCTCAGCTAGTGCGAGGCCTCCCAAAGCCACTGTCCTTGCCTTGGGCTGCCCATGGGCCTCCTGCCTGAGCCTTCCTCTCCCAGCCGGGCGCCCCTCCAAGGCAGGGCCTGGCAGAATCCCCCAGCGTACCGCCCCAGAGTGCCCAGCACAGGGCTGGCGTGCTGGAGGGTCACACTCTGGGTGCCCAGCCCTCGGTGACTGACTTCTCACTCCCTCTTCCCACACAGAGCCCAGCAGCTGGCGCCTGGTGACCCCCAGGTCATCCTCTACGTCTCCCTGCAGCTGGCCCTCGTGCGACAGGTGGGTTGTCACAGTTCCTAACCCCCAGGTCCCTGGGACTGCGGAGCTTCTCCTGCCAACTCTGCTTTCCAGCCATGTGACCCTCTGCAAGTGACTTAACCGCTCTGAGTCTGTTTCCTTGTCTATCACATGAGGAGCCTAGTGAGGAGAAGTCAGGTGACGTGGGCAAAGCCCCTGGCCCCTGGCAGACGCACGGGAAGGGACTGCTGTCAGCCCTCACTCCCCCAGAGCATGTCGGTCTCCTGAGAAGTTGACGAGTGACCACAGCAAGCATTTGTCTGTGTCCCACCTCCCCAGGGTCTTGGGGAACAGAGTGATCGGCACATGGAGCTATTGCAGGGTGGGCTTCCTGTGTGACCCCAAAACTTTTCTCTGACCCTGTGGACACCACCATCAGGCCTCGGCCTCTGGGCCTAAGAGGGGCGTCCCATCCACTGACCACCTTCACCCACCGGGCCCACCACCCCCACGACTCTGGAGGCAGAGCCACCTGATTCCCAAGCTGCCCAGCCAAGAGGAGGCAGGTGTTTCCAGGGACCCCCCCGCCCCCGTCCCCAGGTCCTTTCACAGTCTCCTCTGCTTTCACGCCATGCCTCGGCCTGCAGGCGGGTGCCCTGGGCACGTGTGCAGCCTCTGGAGGAGGACCTCTCAGGTGGCCTTGACCCAGTGGCACTGATGCCAACGACCCCACTGACCATTCACCCGGGGCCTGCAGACAAGCCTTTGGCCCCTCGGCGTGGCTCTCCTCACCTGCACCGTGCAGGAGGGCTGAGCTCCAGGCTGCTGAGAGAAGCCCACGTGCTCATAGTCCGGTGCAGGGCAGCCCTGTGTACCAGGGGTGCTGCTGTGTCCCCCACTAGCCAGGGGAAGCCCCACCTTCTGAGGGGGTGCGCTGTGTGCTCCCATTTTATACCTGAGGAAACCCAGGCCTCTGATCCACAGCCCGCCCGGTCCGGGGAGGAAAACGCTCCCCTGACCCCTCTGACCCTGGGGCCCTTGAGCCCTGTTCGCCAGCCAGGTGTCTCTGGTAAGGGTCAGCGCTCGGCCACTCATCCTCCTCCCCTTAACTCAGTGAGCTGCCCCTTCCTGCCTCCGGGGCGGCTGGCTCCTCCCTCTGCTGCCTGCCTCGCCTTCCCCTCTCGCCCCGCGCTGGCCTGGCTCTGCTTCCCGCCACGTGGTCATGCTCAGTGTCAGGACCCCACCCTCTCGCCCTGTGCCTAGACCCTTGTCTGTCCCCACCTGACTTGGCACTGTGCATCTGAGTCACTCTGTCTCCCTCCAGGTCCTTCTGTCTCAGCCATTTTCTCCCCAACATTCCTGCTGTCATTCCTGCTGTCCCTGGCTGCTTCTGTCCCTTCCCCTTGCCACCTCTCCTGCACCTCCAGGCTGTGCCCCCACCCCACCGTGCCGCACCCTGACCCCAGTCCTGGCCTGGGTGCTGGGCCCCTTGGCGCCTGTCTCTGCAGGAGCACCACTGCTCCTAGGAGCACCAACCAAAAGATACCTGAGACCGCTTTATTTTTAGCCCTCTGTGAAAGAACCAGTGCCTTCTTGCCAATCACGTTAATGATATACCTTTGGTGATGCATTTTTTAACCTGTTTAATTATTCACCCATCCCTGATGAATAGTGTCCATCCTCCCAGAGCGATGGCTGGGCCCGGCTGGTGGAGCCTGGTGCCCAGTTTCCTTAGCGATTCAGATCCTGGCGTCCTCCGAGGATTGAGGATCCCCTGAACGGACTCTAAGCTAGAGTCCTCGCCTGCTAGGTCCCTGAGGTCCCCCTGGCCCACCCATCCTGCCCAGAACACGTCTGGCTGCCCCACGTGGTGACAGCTGTGGGTTTGGAAACCTAGCCCGGGGTGGTGACGGGGTCTGCTCTGGCAGAATCACCAGGGCAGGGCCAGCCTCGAGGAGGCACAGGCAAGCCGAGCCGGTGGCCACACTGACCTTAGCTTCCTCCTCGTACTTTCCTTGACCTGGCCACGAAGTAAGGTCCCTGTGGGAGAACTCTGGGCCTGCACAGAGGCCAGGCTGGAGACAGCGCAGGGACAGGCAGACTGGGGCCCGAGGCCACACGAGCCTGGGAGGCTGGTGTCTGAGGTTTGATAAGGAGCAAGACTTTAAAAAAAGACTCATGGCCGGGCGCGGTGGCTCACGCCTGTAATCCTAGCACTCTGGGAGGCCGAGGCGGGTGGATTGCTCAAGGTCAGGAGTTCGAGACCAGCCTGAGCGAGACCCCGTCTCTACTAAAAATAGAAAGACATTATATGGACAACTAAAAATCTATATAGAAAAAATTAGCCGGGCATAGTGGCGCATGCCTGTAGTCCCAGCTACTCGGGAGGCTGAGGCAGTAGGATCGCTTAAGCCGAGGAGTCTGAGGTTGCTGTGAGCTAAGCTGACGCCACGGCACTCACTCTAGCCTGGGCAACAAAGTGAGACTCTGTCTCAACAAAAAAAAAAAAAAAAAAAAAAAAAAAAATAAAAAATAAAAAAAGACTCATGAGGTTCCTGAGAGGATGGAGCCCTGACGTGGCTGGAGTTACGGGAGCTAACGCAGCTCCCAGGCCCGACAGCATGAGGGAGCGTGTCTGGGGACTAGAAGGAAGAATCATACCGTTCCTTGGCTGCCTGGGCTGGTGGCAGGGGGAGCTTGAAGGGGGGACTCACAGTTTGAAAAGTGTCTGTAGGACAATTTCCATGCGGTGTCTCATCCTCCTAGCCACCAAAATAGGTTTGGCCATTATCCTCATTTTATAGCAGAGGAGCTGGGTCCCCTTTGCCCAGAAGTGCCACCCAGGAAGTGGCAGAGCTAGAAGCCACACCCCGACCTGACCCCAGAGCCCAAGCTCTTGCCACCATAAGCCCAGGAGTAGGAGGGGCTATGCATCTGTCAGTCACACGTCAGGTGGTGTTCCCATCACCGCGTGGACAGGTTCCGAAAAGAGGGCCTGCTCAGCTCCAGGTCTGTAAGTAGCAGATTGTGCGCCGCAGGGCCAGGCCTTCCCCACCCTCCTCCCTCCAGCCTGCTGCAGGGTCCTCTCCCAGCCCCCTCCCTGTCCACACCTGGTCACAGCCTCCAAGGGCCAGATGATGGAGAGGAGGTAAGGAGGGGACTGGCCTTTCTGCAGGGTGCAGAGCCTCAAGCCAAGGGTGCCACTCGGTGAAGCAGCAGTGTGGGTCGGGGGCGACAGCCGTCCTGGGGAATGTGTGGGGAATCAGGCCAGGCTGGAGGTGCCAGGAGTTGCTGAACCCACAGCACAAGCAGAGGCTGGCCTTGACTGGGGACAGATTTTGAGGCCTGTGGGAGCTCACAAAAGAGCACTGGCTGGGAACGCCTTCTCCCTGCTAACTCTTAACTTGCCCTGCAGTGTGGGACCTCTTAGGGTGAGGACCTTTGAAAAGACAGAAGGGATAGAAGATAAACAAGCATTGTCATTCGCATGTAGATGAGTTCTTGTAACCCTCTAGAGGTAAAACATATGCCTAATTTGCAGATAAGCGAACTGAATTCAGAGAGCCAGGAGCGCTGGGGACAAAGACTGGGGAGCAGCAGAGCCGAGGAGAACCCTGCTCCGTAAATTCACAAACACAGAGTGCCCCAACTGGCCTCCATGAGCAGCATCAGTCAGTTCAGAGGGAGGGCCCTGCCCAGGCTTGGGCAGTTTAGGGGTGCTGATCAGGGCGCAGGGGCCGGGGGCTCTAGTGTGTTTGGTGGAGAAGAGATTACTGAATCGGGGCAGAGGGCTGCCTTGCAGGTCACATGGGACTGCGGGACTGTGTAAGGAGCTATTGCAATCACCAGGACTGGCCAACTTCTTTTGAAGAAGAGTGTTTACACTGGTGACTGCCAAAATTCTCTCTCCTCCTTAATGCTTGTGCAAACTTTTCTCAGACCCTGGCAGGGCTGCGCAGGTTCGGGCGCATGGGGTGGGGAGATTTGTTCTCTGAGAGTAGTGACCTCCCAGCTGAGCAGTAGGCGGGTGGAGATGCTAAGAGGTGGGATTGGAGGCGAGGAGAGAGGCATCAAGTGTCTGTCACATCTAGGGGACTCTCAGGACCCTTCCTGGGAGATGTGCTAAGAATGGTCTCTTCAGGAACAGGGAGCTCCTTGAACCATCCACATCCTCCCCTGAGTCCAGCTGTGGGCAGAGACCCATCCTGCAGGGTGACAGGCAGCTGGGCAGGCCTGAAGCAGTCCCTCTGTAGACTGTGCTGGGGAGTTGAGTGACCCGGTAACTACTTACGGATGGGTCACAGTCACAGCTGCAAGTCACCAGTGCCCTCGGCATCGAGACCAGTAGGGTGTTGGGAGTAGCAGCTGGTGGTTTTGGTGAGCACTGTAGAAGGAGCCCTTCCCTGCTCTACCTGTCCCTTCTGGGCTTACCTACCGGGCTGGTGGAGCAGTTGGGGCCTGCCCTCTTCCACACGGGGCTCTGAAAAGGGAGGCAGCAAACCCAAGCCAGTGAAAGTTGGGACCCATGGTGGCCCCTGGTCTCTCCCTCTGGCCGTGAACTCTGCCTACTGGGAAGGAGAGCTTTCCTCTGGCCTCATCCTACCTGTACAGAACCAGGCTTAATAATTATTTGTTGAACTGAAAACAAAACACAGGACTAGAATCTGGACAGGCCCCCACTGTGCCCACGTTAGAGGCCAGTGCCCCCCTCTTCTGGGCGCTTGCCTCTGCATGCCTCCCTGCCTGTGGGCAAGCTGCACCCCCTTTTGGTCTTGCCCTTCCCTCCAGGCAGGGCTCTCCTGACCTGTCAGCAGAGCTCCAGCAAAGCGTTTCCACCTCTCCCGGTGGCTCCCACTCCTCAGGTTTAGGAAGTGCTTCCTGGCGTCCGTCCCAGTCCTTCGTGCTGCACCGTGGACCTGTTCCTCTCTTCCTGAGCAGGACAGCAGACCCCTCCTTGCCAGGCTGTCTGGGGATGTGTTTTGGTGCAGCAGCAACCCCTGCCCCAGTGCCCAGGGCTCCCTTGAGTTGAGCCTTGTCACCCTCATCGGCCGGCACCTGGCTCCTGAGTCCTGGGGCAGCGTGTGCCTGAGGAGGGCACTGAGCTGGCGTGTTCCTTTGGCAGATCTCCAGCGCCATGGAGCAGCTGCAGGAGGCCCTGAAGGTGTGCAGGGACGATGCCCATGCCCTCCACCTGCTAGCACTGCTCTTCTCTGCCCAGAAGCACTACCAGCACGCCCTGGACATCGTCGACATGGCCATCAATGAGCACCCCGAGAACTTCAAGTGAGTGCCCTGGTGACACTCGGGCTGGGGAGAGGAGCTGGCCACCACTGCAGGCACACTGCCTGGGTGGAGAGACAAGGGGGTGAGGACCTGTAGGGTTGGCAGATGGCTGTGGTGTTCTGCACCAGGAGGTGCTGGGTGGGGAGTGGGGTCCCTGGCCTGCAGGGGGTGGGGGTGGACCGAAGGAGGGGCTGTGCTTAAATGCACATGCGCCGGCTGCTTCCACCGTTCTGGGCTCTGCATGAGCCCTAGGAGGACACCAATTTGTGTAACTTAGTCATAGCACTGACACAGCCAGCCAAAGGTGAGGTGCAAACTGGGCCAGGCTGGCCGAGGCCAAGGGACCATCCCCCTGCCTCCAAGCTGGCAACTGCCTCCTCTTTGCTGGCAGTTGGGGGTGGGGGTTATTTCCCTCCAGGGTGGTCCTGCTCCTCACAGCCTGACATGCCCCGTTTACTGCATCAGCCAGATGCCCCTCTTCTCAGAGCAGGATTCAAGTTGTGCTTGGCCCGGGTGGTGGTGGGTGGGGCAGGACCTGTACACAGAGGACCTGCTGCCACCGTTCCAGCACACTGAGTACAAGGCCACGCTGAGCCAGCCCAGGCAGGAGGCTGCGTTGCTCAGTGGGAGGGAACTAGTGGGAGGTCACCTTTTGATTTCTGCCCTCCTCCCCTCGGGGGCAGGTGACACTGGATGTAGCAGGTTTTGTGTCTCAGAATCCTGTGATTTCCAATTGAGGGGCCCCTAAGCACCCCTCTCCCACCTCATTCCACCTTGGGGTCTGAAGGAAACCCCATTTAGAACCAGCCCAAGGCTGTCCCACTGAAGACAGCAAGGAAGAAGCTGGTGTCCTGGTTACCCGGACAGGTGACTCATGCTGGCAGTGTAAACAGGTTCACAAAGGATTAGGGAAAATTGGTGGGTGCCTCGGTGGTGACGGATGACAGAGAGGAGCTGCACTTGTCCCTGGCCAGGGAGGTTCCCTTCACAGAGGGAACCTGGGCTTCCACCTCTGTCCATCCCTAGCCCATCCGAGACAGGGCTGACCACAGGGGCCTGGCTCGGGTCTACCTGTGCCCTTGGCCTTTTTCAGAGGATGCTGTGGGCGATTTAGCTTGTGGTCTTTGCCAGGGTGCTAAGAACTGCTGTGGATGGTGGCTTCCTCCTTGCCAAGGCTAAAGAAAAGTGCTTTAGGAATGGCAGTTTCCTAAATGTAAACTCCATAACTCGCCTCACGGAAGAAGGGAGCCCCTGAGATTCATGCTGAGGGCAGGCGTTCACCCTGCGGGGCAGCCTGGTCCTCAGCCCAGGGCCCTGGGCCTCGTGTGCTTACCCTAACCCAGCCTGACCCTCCCACTGCCCTAGCCCAGGCGGGCCCCACCGCTCACAGCCAGGTGTAAGCAGCGTGCACAGCCAACTGGACAGAGCCCGTCCTTTGTGTTCCAGGGACTTCCCTGATCCTGACTTTTGATCCAGCATTCAGGGGGCTATTGAAATGGGAATAATTTCACTTAGAAAGGCAGGTAGCTTAGGGAATCCTAAAACACAGAGAAAACTGTGTGTGTGGATAAGGGGTTTATATACCTTGTCTCATTGATCCCATGTGCAGTACAGCAGTAGGGGCGGTAACACTTTATCTTACTTTAATTGCTGATGAAAATGCACAAAAGACCAAGGTTCTCCACTCCTGGTGCCAGGACCTCGCTTCCCCCCCACTCCACCCTCGCGCCTGCCTGGAGGGTGTGGCCCCGGCCGCTGGCATGTGTGCCTGTGTGTGTGTGTGTGTGCACGTACGTGTGTGCGCGCTCTTGTCAGTTACACTTCCATGGAAACAAACAGTCCATTGGAGATACAGATGGTCCGACAGAAAGGCTCAGAATCCGAGGGTGGGGAAGGGGGGAGCTCCTCGGCCACCCTGGATCTCCGTGCACGTCACAGAAGGAACAAGAGGCTCAGCTCGGCATCAGAAGTGGTCTGGTCAGCAAGTCCTTTTTCCACGTGAAATCTCACATGTAAGCTGAGAACGTGAAGCGGGGGGAGCAGAGCTGTTCCGATGGGCGAAGGAAGGACATTCGCACCTGCCCCCTTGGCCCCTCCTCGGACCCCAAGTCCAGCTGAGGGGCCTTTCCCTTCCGGCACCTGGCATCACACTGATCAGTGTCCCTTCCTCACTTCTGTGCCGGATGCCTTCTACCAGGCTGACGCCGCCCCGGCCAGGGGTGGGGAGAAAGGCTGACTCCCTCCTGGGGATCTGCAGCCCAGCTATGTGAGGTGTGGTAGGGAGCGTGGTCTGTCCAGTGCATGGGGCCAGCCCTCGGGCGCCCCCTCAGCTTCCCTGACTCACCCCAGGAGCACCCCCATCTTCCCAGGCTCTTGGGCGGCTAGGAAGCTGTCCCTGTCCACGTGGACCATGTGTATCCCAGCTGCTGCCCTGCTCCCGTGTGCCCACCCCACCCTCCCCTCCTCCCACCCTCCCCTCCTCCCACCTCACTCAGGCGCTGACTGCTTCACCAGGAAATGCTCCACTCCCTGACAGTGTTTTGGGGTGGGGGGGAAGTCCTTGCCTTGAAGTTGGTGACTTCCCCAGGAGGCACGTGGGTGGACATCTGGGCCTCCAAGCCCCCCGGACCTGAACTGTGACATTTTGTGTGTGCATGCACTTATCCACAGAGAGAGCTTTCAGCACATTCTCAGAGAGGCCTGATCCCCACAAAGGTCGAGGAGCCCTGGTGCAGAGGCTGTTTGTCAACATGCAGGGCAATGTGCCCCTGTCTCGGTGCCTCCCCGAGGCTAGCAAGGAGCTGCCTGGACAGCAGTGTCCCCACTTCTGCGGTCAGGAGCCTTAAAGGGGCAGCCTCTGCCGTGGGAACGACTCACCCGCGCAGCCAGGGCAGAGCAACTGCAGGGGTTTCCGGAGCTCTGGAGGACGTGGGGCCGGCAGCGCGGAGACTGCTCCGAGGTCAGAAGGAAAGCATTCGAGTCCCATCCCCTGAGGGATTCTGAGGGTTTGTCTGTTTCCTGTCACTGTAGAGTGCTGTGCTGCAGAGCATCTGGGGGCCCGAGCACCCCATCCCCAGTGGTGGCTCACTTTCCCCAGTCTGCTTGTCCAGGGGGCAGGGGGCGGTTGGGAACCATGCGGAGCTCTGTTTTGATCTGAGCTGTCCCTAGAAGGCTACAAAACTAACTAGAAAAAATACAGGGGCTTCTGGCCTCCAGATTTATAAATCTCTGTTGTTTAAAGCAAAAAATATATCTACATACTGTTTGAGTGGGGGCTGGGAATCCATCCACCACCCAGCCCTGGTGAGTGGCCGTAGGGTATGACCATGTCTCTTTGCAGATAAGTCAGTTCTGTTCTCCACAGATAAAACCCTGGAGTACAGAAACCCAGGGATTAGCAGGAAATGTCATTGAGTGCATTACGGGTCAGGGATCACTGAAAAATGTCATTACTCTTCGATTGACACTGTGTCCTCCTTCCCCAGCTGCTCCCTGCACTGGGGACAAGCTGTGTGTGGCTCCAGCTGTTGCCAAGGCAGTTAATTAAACAACCGGTCCAGTAAATATCACTGCGGCAAAACCACAAAAACCAAACCCCCTTTGCCCTGACCTCATTGACCAGCAAAGGTCTGTATCCAAAGGACACTTAAAGGCCCCTCGCCAAGGCCCGTGCGGTAACTGAGTCCTGTTAGAGGCATTTCGTTTCTGCAGAGGCCATCGGTGCCTGCGATCCCAGAGCCTGCGTCAGTGAAAGAAGCTGGCAGGCCAGTGGGGGGGGGGGGGGCTTTGCCGTGTCACCGCTTTGGGAGGCCTGCCACAGGGGAGGAAGACGGTGGGTGGATGGACCCCTGTCCACATAGCTGGTTCCTGCCCTCGAGTTCTGTCTGTCGCTGACCCGTGCCACCTGCACAGCTTGCCCCTCCTCTCCTTGCCTGTGTTTCCTCATCTGCTCCACGTCCACCTGCTTGCAGGTCTGCTGTGAGACTCGGATGAGAGAAGGTCACACAGCCAATGGACAGAGGAGGCTGCCCGCAAACAGCGGCAGGCTGTAGCCTGGGCCCCGAGGGCGGCAGTGTGTGGGGTAGGCGGCCAGACTGGGCCCTGAGCAGAGGCAGGGGAGGAAGCTCTGGGAAGAGGTTTTTAAGTTCTTTAACTGCACAAGAGGTCACGGTTCCCATATAGGAGCCTCTAAACTCCCAGAGAAAAACTCATCTTCGTGGAGTCAAACTTGGGAAAAGCCTTCTGAATTCAGGGATTAGAAAGCAAAGCGAAGAGGATCTTGATTTCTGCGCAGAAGGGATGACCTTTAGTTAATGGAGCTCGGGTTTAAAAAGGCAAAAACGTGATGAGGCAGAGAGTGACAGCCCCGCAGGGACAGTGTGAACCTCGCACGGTGGGAACCAGACACCCCGAGCGGCTTCCTGAAATCTTGTGGGCTTCTGACTAAGCCCTGGACACATGTGCCAGCCGAGCTGTCCCTGGCCAGCTGGCAAGGAGGGCCTGCAGGGGGCTTCAGCGGGTGGCAGGCTCCCTGTTCGGGCCTGGGTTCTGGGCCAAGCCGCGGAATGTGAGATGTCCCGTGCAAGCTTGGAGACGCCTTTGCTGTCCTTTCTTCTCATTTGGGGTATGGGAGGCAGCTGGGAGGCCCAACCAGGGAGGGGCAGGGGACCAGGTCGAGGGGAACAGGCCACTGATAAGTGTCCTTCCTGAAGCCAGGGGCTCCGTGGGGCGATGGTTTTAGGTAACAGATTCCTTGGGCTTTAGTCAGCCCTCAGTGTAGTGAAGGTCACCATGGTAACCAAACAAAGTTCCTGGCTAATGATGGGAGCTTTCCAATAACCAGCCTGTCACTCAGTGCTCCCGCCCAGGCCTGGCAGCCGGCCAGGCTGGTTTTGAAAGCCCAGGCCATACATAGGTCGGTGGAGGAGCAAATGGTTTCCCCTTCCCATCCCCACAGTGGGCAAGGTCGCTGCCTCCCACCCCCTGAACCCCCATCGGTCAGGGTGGCCCTCGGGAGTTTCTGCTGGCCCAGCACTGGCCCCAGGGTCCTTGGGAAGTCCTGGGGGAAGGTGTGTTGGGGCCCAGAGGCACTCAGCAACACAGGAACAATATGGCCCTCTCAGCAAGCCAGAGCTTGCCCGCGTAAACAAATGGAACGGCCACAGCCATCTGCCCCAGAAAACCTAGACTGTTTTGGAAAATGTTTGAGCTGATAACTAGGCGTTAGCTGGGGCCAGACCCTGGCTGAATCCAGTGGAGGCTAAAGTTGGACCTTAAAGGCACGTTTGTGATCTACCGGGCCCTCCTCACCTTCTTTCCAGGTGGCATGTGATACATTTCTAGGGGTGCATTCCCCCGAGCAGAAGGGGTCTGTTAACATTTCTGACTTAAAGCCAGTGTGTTTATTTGATTTTTCTTATTAGGGATTTGCAGCACATCAAAGGATGCCTAGAATACCAACACTCCAGGGAGGGGGTTGGAATCAAAGGTATTAGCACACACATAGTTTATCACTTTGCTGGGTTCCTTCAACATGCCTGGCTACCACAGCCCCAAGGAGGACACCGGCCACCAGCGGTCAGGGTAAACTTTCAGGCCATGTGGCTGGGGGAAGTGTTAAGCCAGTTGTAATCACTGGCAGCATCAACTCCTTCCCCAAAGGTCAGTTCCTCATCAGCTAAGCTGGGTTGACATTCAGCATTTCCCTTCTTTGGTCGTCCCATGAGAGGCTCTGTGATCTCACTCTGTGCGACACATACCGGTTGTAAGAAGTGGTCCTCAGGCTCTGCTCACCTTCAGACCTAGCGGGTAGACGACGTAGGCTGTTCTGTCTCTCTGGGGAAGAGAGGAAGGAGGAAGGGAACACAGATATTTGCAGGTTTTTTCAAAAGAAGTTCTTCATTTGTCTTCAAAGGTGGTTCTAGCCCTTTGCTTCCTGAAACTTGTTGATGTCCCTGCTTACAGCATGGGCTGGGGACAGGCACTGTGGCCCAGCATGTGGCTCTCTGAGGCAGGGGTGGCCCAGCCCCAGACAAAGCCTTCCTGCCCCTGGGAGACGGCCCATGCCAAGAAGCAGGGCTGACCTTCCCTTTGCAGGGGTGGTCCTCAGGTCCCTGGGGGTCTGCTCACTGGGTAGAGAGACCGATACGTTTGCTCCTTTGTGTCTCACACCAGGCTGGAAACCTACCTTTGTTCCACCCACAGGCTTTCTTTGGGGACGTTCTTCCGCCCCTAAATGATTATGAAAAAAGGTTCCGTGTGGTTTATATTTAAGTCTTTGAAGATCATGAATCTGTGTTTGGTGAGTCGTGTCGAGGTAACTGGGGGTGGCTGCAGTGACAGAAGCCCAGGCCTGGAGGCCGGTGGGGTCAGCCGTCAGTCAGCACAGACCAGAGAGGAACGCCAGTCACAGGCTGGGCCCATGGTGTGCGCCAGGCGGGGCGGGGCCTTTCAGGGAAGGAGGAGCTAATTTCAGGAAGCAGAAGTGTTGGGGCTGTTGATTTTGTCAAAGCTTCAAAGTCAGATCACATTAAATGAATTCATTAAGAGGCATAAGGTCATTGTGAGCCTTGAAAGATTAGGGGACATGGTCAGTATAATCCTCCAAACCCAAGGAAAAGTAATTGGTTTCAGGGTTAAGTAGAACTGCTAAAAAGGGTCCCCTCCACGTTGGGGATTAGTCTCTGGCAAGGTAGTAAAGCTGGCAGTGACGATGGCCCTCCCCTTTCAGGGAGGTGGCTCCTGTTAGAGTCCCTTTAAAAATGTGTGTGAATTTAAACATTTAATTGTTCTAATGGCGTCTTTCCCAGAGTCTGGGAGTCCTGTGTTGCCCAGCGTGGCCCTGGCATCCTGGCCAGTGTCTGGGTGACGACACTGAGTGGGGCAGGGGTCGGGGGACAGGCTGGCTCCTGCTCGGAGGGGCCGTTCCTTCCACTCTGCCTACCCCCCTCCTGCCATGTGCGTGAGGTCTCCTGCCCACTCCAGGCCTAGGGGGTGCCCTCCTCTCCTCTTTGGCATCCAAATCCGACCTGTCCTCAGTCCACTTTGTCCTCGAAGCCCCTGCCCTTTAAGGCTGAACCACTCAGCTGAGTCCCTGATTCTGTTCGTTTGTGTTTCCTAATTGCCTCTTCATCGTTTGAATTTGGAAGCCCTTTTGGGGCAGAGACTGTGGCCTCTCCTCTGCCACCATCCCCCCACTGGGCACCCCGCACACCCCAGGAGACCCTCCGGCTGGTAGAGCTGTTTTGTTTTGTGGAAGGCGGGGAACACATGGGGGTTTGGCATCTCACAGCTGCAGGATGCTCCCACACCCCTCACTCTGCTTTTTGTTATTTTGGTTTGATTTGCTTTTTAGTCTTTACAACACTCCTGTTTTTAAAGTGAAGAAACTAATGGGAAAGTTAGATGATGTCTCATGATCAAGTAGCTGATGAGTGGCCAAGCAGGGGTAGGACCCACGCTGGCTGATTGACAGGAAGACCCAGGGTGCTGGAACCCCAAGAGCGTCAGTGATAACAACAGCAGCAGTGCTCCCGGGCCCACTCTGTGCCTGGCATTGCCGTGAGCACTTCACTCCCTTAACTCTGCAATCCTCTCCGCAACCCTAGGAGGGATAGGAACGGTCAGTGTTCCCATTTTACAGATGAGGAAGCGGAGGCACAGAGGGGCCAAGTAGGCACCTGCATGTAACAGGGGCTAGGTAAGTGAGGATGAGCGTGAGGGCAGACATGGATTGAACCTTGTGTGCGTTATTTTAACACAACATTCCTCAGGGCAAATAGATACTGTCATTCCCATTTTAGAGATGAGAAACTGAGCCTTTGTCACATGGCCAGAAGAAGGGACACTTGGGTCACCTGACTCGGTCCCTGCTTTTCTGCACCGAGCCTGACTTGGTGCAGGCAGGATGGGCCCACCTCCCGTCCATCCTGTGCTGTGCAGAGGCTCTGGCCTCCTGGCCGAGGAGTTAGACTTTCCAGAGGTGTGGCTGCCTGACTCAGAGAATAGCCTGCTTTTTCACTCAATTGTGTGTTTTCTATAAAAATAGAACTCTTCATTAAAACAGCAGCGCTCAGCCATCAGCTGGAATTACTAATTACTGTCCTTTAAAGGGATAATGCCCCCTCCCGTGCATTCGCCACACCTGCCACCTGCCGCCACCCTTCCACCCCTCCGTGGCAGGCCCCCACGATAGCCAGGAGGAGCCGCCCAGCCCAGGCACGCTCAGGTGGGACCCGCAGGACCGGGAGGGTGGAGAGAAGGTTCCACAGGGCACTGCAGCTTCGCTTCCGTGGAGTTGCTCTGATTCTGACACACCCACAGCGTCTTGGCCTCGGTGAGCCCTTGTGACTCAACTTTCCCCTTCTGTTCTTCAGCAAAGATGGTCGAGCGATATGAGGGCAGGCACTGGGGATGCAAAGGTAAGAAGGACCTGGTCCCTGCCCAGTCGAGGGCAGGATCTGGGAGGGAAGACAGGTCAGAAGGACAGAGCTGCCTGAGAATGCCAGCTCAGCTTTCCTGAGGGGTTACTGTATACCAGGCACAGCTCTACTTCCCTTAGTGCTCCTGGGCAGTACCGTGACTGTCCCTGCTTTGCAGACAGATTGGCACTATCAGAGAGGTTAAGGCACTTGTAGTGAGCAGCAGAGCCTGAGCACGCCTGCATCATTCGCTGCTGAAGGCCGTGTTCAACGTGCATCCTCCCATTTGACGGGGACTGAGCCACGGCCAGAGGTGGCTCCCCCAGGCACACGGCAGTTCCCGTGTTCCAGTGTCTCTTGCGGGTGCTGAGGATCTCCAGGGAGCTGCTGTCGGAAACGTGTATGGACCCGTTGTGCTCACTGGCCACATAGCCTGTGTCTTTTCCTGCTGCCAAAACTCTCTCTACCACAAGAGTGGGGTGCACAGCCAGGGAGGGGACAGTTTGTGGGGGGGATTGGAGCCCCCAGGTAAGGGGGTGACCTCTGACCCCAGGACAGTGCTTGCTTAGCCAGAGACATCACAAAAATATCCCCTATTTACAAAATAATTCTTTTTAAAAGAACGTTTTGCAAAGATCATGCCCACCCAGGTCTGAGGAGGCTCACCCTAAGCTCTTTCCTCTTTATAGCAGTGGGAAGAAATTGTTTGTCTTTGCCTCATATGGGAACAGCTCCAAGTCTTAATCCTTCTGACAAATAATTAGCAGTCTGATCCTGCCCCAGGAGCGCAGAAAGGGAAGAAGAGGAGGCAGATGCCAGCATTCTCTTGGGAACGGCCATCATTAGCCCCCAGCTGGAGCGGCTGGGGAGACGGGCAAAGCGGGTGGCCTGTGGCACAGCCATTTGTAACAGGGAGCAAAGACGCCGACCTCGCTGGTCTCTGTCTTCCCCCACAGGAGCGGGGCTGCCCAGACAGACCGTCAGACCCTGTGGGGCTGAGATAGCTCATGGCTCTGCAGGGCCAGCTGAGTGCTTGTCTGTGCCCCTGGGTGCTGGATTGTGCATGCCGGTGCGGGGGGTGGGACGGCGGTGGCAGGTCCCCACCCTTGTCCGGAGCACCGTGATAGATGAGGTGGGTGGTTAGGATGGTGGCAGAGAGGGCACCAAGCCTGGCGTGAGGGTGGCCAGCATGGACTGCTGAAGGCTCTGGCGGCTCTCTCCGGAGGGCTTCTGTCTCTGGTGGGGCTCCCTGCCGGGACCAGGCAGGCATGCTGCGTGGTTTGGCTGAGGCTGCGGAGAGTGCCAGGAACAAGTCTCAGGACCGAGACTCCCTCCCAGCCCCAGCAGTGGGACGGAGCACATGGCTGTTTACATGACCCTTGCTCCTCCCCTCCCCAGAGAGGACACTCACTTTCACATCTTTCTTCAGATACTGACGGTGTGGCAGGGGTGTTTGGCCTTAAAAGACCTGTGTTTATTTTGCGTGGGCTTCCACAGCTTAAGACAGGAAAATGCTCCCAAGAGGGGGTCACAGCCAGCGGTGCTTTGCCTGGGACCCTGTGGCTCTTGCACCCCCTCCCATCCTCCGCCCATTCTCTTCCTGTCACAAGCCCGTCTTAGGTCCTAGAGGCAATGGGCCTAACTGAACAGGCCGGGAAGCTCAAGGGCTTTCTGGGCATCTTCAGAGTGCTCTGCCTGGAAGCTTCTTTGCGGGATCTGGCAGGCCTGCAGTTTCAAAGCCGGAGGCCCCCTCCTGAGCACCAGGCAGTCGTGTGCTTGGAGAGCCGCATGCAGCTGTGGCGATTCTCAGCTGCCGCTTATAGGTCATCTCCATTCAGCCTGGTGGCAGGTGACTTCACTCCTGTTTGCAGGTGTGGAACCTGTGACAACGGAGCTGGCTTGGGTTTCTGACTCCTTCTGGGCCAGTGTCTGCTCACTCTGAGTGATGTCGCAGTACAGGATTTGAGGACAGTAATGTGGCCATTCCTCTCGTGGACTCCACTCCTCATCAGAGTGTGAGAATATTGAAGGGCCTCTAGATCCCGGTATTCAGGTATTCCCGTCCCAGGGACGCTCCTCGGGTGTACTATACTATTGGCCTTGCCCAGTGACTGTCCCCTGGGATGAAGACCCCCAGTCAGGAGGAGCCAGACGCCTCCATGTCGTGCCCGGGCCCGCTATTCCTCCCCAGGCCCTGCTCTCGTGAGGGGTAAAGCTTTGCTTTGGGACAGTTTGAAGCAGAATTGGCCAGCGCTCTGCTTGTTGCTGTGTGAGGAATCAGGCGAACAGACACCGTGTGCTCAGCGCCATGCCGGCCCGGGGAAGGGAGGCGGGCCCTGTCCTGCAGGTACTTGCCGTCCAGGTGGGACGCACAGTGGGGCACAGGTGGCCTTAACCTCTGTGCGCAGGACTGGCCGTGACTGTTTCTAGAGTGTCTGACTTTGAAAATGCTTGATATGAGTTTATCTTTATTATTAAACTCTTAAGCCTAAGTAGCAAAAAAGATGGTATACACAGCAGGAGAGGGGAAAATGGCGTCCCTCCACCCTTCCAGGTCCTTTGGCTGGGCTATGAATTAAAGTGACATAAGACACATCAACAGGAGAAAAACCATGTTTAATTCTATGCATATGCGCCGCAGTCCTACAAAATATGAGACTCAAGGAAGGGCCAGATGATTGAAGCTTATATAGCATCCTGAGCTACAGAAAGGAACAGGGGCTGGGGGCTTCGTGGGGTGGGGTGGGCAGCATAAGTTATGGGAGCATGAGGGGAGGAATGTGTGAATAAAGGTCGTCTTGTTATGCAGGTAAAGTGTCTCAGGTAATAAAAGTTGTCTGGGGCAGCCCGCTTCCTAATACAGATACTTTTACTAATATAGATTTCCTTTATAGATGTCAATTTCTTTTACAAAAGGACAGCTTTTCAGATCTACTCCTGTGTCTGCAGTTTCTCAGAATAACCAGCCCAAAATATGCCAAAGTGTATTTTGGGGTGGCATATTCTGGTCTCCGACAGTCATATTTTGGGGTGGTGTGTCCTGAGCCCCAACAATATATCTATCAAATGTAATAGGTGCTAACTGGACACAGTCCCAGACATTCAGAGGAGGACAGGATGGTCACATAGGGACTTCTTGGAGGAGTACTAGAACCACGAGATTGAAATAGTGGTTTTTTTTTTAAGCCGCAGAATCCTTTATTCAAGTGACATTTTAGACTCATTCAGTATATGAGACAGGTAAGCAAGGGTCTGGGCTGCTTGAGGGGGGTGCAGGGCCCAAGCTTGCCCACTCTGTCTCCAGCCCCCGCTGCCAGCAGCCTCCCCACGGCCCACCCGGGGAGCACGGCATGCTGGTGGGGCTGTGGCCACGGCTCTGACTCCCCTGTGGGGGCCCAGGGTCATCGCCCGTCAGCCATGGTGGCACACCAGGGCTCCATCAGGCTTTCTGAGAACTGGGCCAAGAGTGTGTGGGCAGCAGGATGGAGGGGCCCTGCTGCTTAGCTTAACTCCCTCCGAGGGAGGGGAGTTGCATGCAGATCCCTGCTGGAGCGGGGCGAGAGTTCCGCAGGGAACTAGAGGCAAGCTGGCAGGGGTGCTTATAACCACATCCTGACTTAGTGCAGACTGTCCTGGAGGGGCGTGCAGCCCTATGGGGACACACAGAGAAAGTCAGAGGGTGGCATCGGGTTAGGAAGGGTGAGTGTCAGCAGAGGGCACGATGCGGAGCAAAGCATGGGTGAGTCCAGGAGCCTGTCCTGAGGTTCAGGGAGCTGCTAATACCCACGTGATCAGCGCACACGTGCCCAAGGTCATGGGGAGAGTGCAGGAATCCAAGGTGGAGCCAGAAGGGAAAGGCTGTGAAGGCCACGCAGAAGCGCTTGGATGGCAGACGTGGACATCCGGGGCAGGGCTCGTGGTAGAGGAAGATCCCTCTGGCGGTGCTCAATTGCCAGACCAAGGAACTCTCAGGAGCTAATCTGGAGCCTCCCAGGATCTGGGAGTGAAGGATCAGACCAAGAGTGACTGTTGGAGCACTTGCCCCAGCCCAGAAAGGATGTGGTTGGATTGAGAAATTCCGCTCTGGGCCACTCACGCTAATGGAATGTCAGTGGCTGCAAAGCTACAGCCTGGGTTGGTAGAAGTTACTGCGATGCCAACTCAGCTTTTGGCCACTTCTGCTCCAAGCACATGGTGTGGTCAGGTCTGCTGTGGGCCCAGCTGGCCCTCAGGGATGCAGGGAGCAGCACTGAGAAGGGGGCTCTGGCAGGGAGAAGTGTGCTGCAGAGGAGTGTGGGGAGGGCTGGGGGAATGCTGCAGAGCTGGCCTGCCCAGGAGCTGTCCCTGGGAACCTGCCCGGCCCAGGGGACTCCGCTGCTCTGGCTGCCTGAGGGGAGGGGCTTTCCCGCCTTGCCAAACACCTATTGCTCCAACCTGCTGCTCCCTCCACACCGCATGTGTCTCCTTTCACCCAGTCCCATCCTGCTTCCCACCAGCTCTACCAAGACCCCTTCTCTGTTCTCTCAGCATCGAGTCTGATCCAAAAATACAGCCCTCGATTCTCCGGGCAATGTGTCATTTATAGCACTCTAATTGTTGCCTTGCGGACATTGTGTGCTCTTCTTCAGATTCCCAAAAGCACAGGCTCCTAATCCCTGTGGAGTGTTGGACCCTTTGCACCTCTGGGAAAGAGGGTACAGATGGGAGGCCCGGTTCCCCCAGCGGCTGCCCCCGCCCACCAGGTCAGCCCTGCTCAGGGGTGTGCCAGGCCCGTGCGGTCCATACTGGGGGACCTCGGCCTCTGCCCTCGGGACCTTATGGGCCATCTAGGTGGTCATTAGTTGATGTTCCAAGAAGAATGCAGGCCGACCTGAGAGGTGGGATTTATGGTCAGTCTTGGCGGGAGGCGGGGGGGGGTGAAGTGTGGGGGACGGGCCATGTCAAGGGGCAACCTGTATGGGGGAGCAGGAAAGGCATTTTTGAGGAATAGTGAGGAAGAAGAATAATACTCATCCAGAAACTCCCTCTTTTGAAAAGAGGACTGGGGTAAATGCCACCCTCTTCATTCTCTACCAAGTCACAACCTAAGAAAAACAAGGTGTGAAAAGAAAGGAGCAGAGTACGGACATCCAAGTCCTTTAAGAGGCTGGAGGCCCAGGTCTCGGGGCAGAGGAGAGGGAGGCCAGGACCCCAGCGGAGGGGGCAGGTCAGAGGGGCAGCCCCAGGTACAGGCCTGGCCTCCCTGAGCAGGGCCTGCCCCCTCCTGCTGCCTGGGAGGTCAGGGAAGGCCCCCAGCGGGGAAGGCCTTTGTGCGGCCGCCAGGTGGCCCAGCAGAACCTCCAGGCAGCGATCAGGTTCGGGGCCTGGCAGTCACGTGGGTTACGCAGCAGTGATGCTGTGGATCAAGGGGCCTCACTCGTCCCCGCTCAGTGAGAACCGGGAGCCGCAGCCTCACTGGCCTTGGTGGCTCAGCCACTCTCTGCAGGCGGCACAGGTGGTCGGTGTGCGTCAGTACTGCTGGCAGTGCCAGGGAGGAAATATCGCCCTCCTTCCATGCTGGGTGCTAAATAGCTGCTGCCTGGACCCCTCCTCCAGGACCCCCAGACCTCCCAGCAGCTGAAGGGCCAACACCTGGCGCAGCAGGGCCCCCAGGGCTGCACCTCAGTCCTTGGTGAGCAAGTGTTCTCCTTGGTCTGTGTGAAATCCTTTGGCTGTCCCTGCTGTGTCCAGGGCAGAGAGAGGGACCCACACACCCCTCCTGGGGTCCTGCCTCCAGGTGGAGCAGCCCCTCCTTCCCAGCCACTGTAAGGGCCACATCCCCACACTGGTCTTACCTCAGAGGACTTCAGCTTTTCAGGTTGAAAGAAATTCTGAAGTTGCTCGCTCTCATTGCACAGTAGCGATTTGAATAGGATTTCATGTTGCTTTAATCCTATGGATTATGTAAGGGGAGCTGGCTATTTTGGGAAATTCAAGGAAGAATCCTTTGGTAAAGTATGACACCATCTTCCTCATGTATCCGGGGGCAGGAAACAGAGTTTGCAGTTCCACTTAGGGGTAATTAACGGGGCCCCTGCTGTGTGCTGCCAAGGTAGAAAGCGGGACTCTGGCCCCGGTGACCTCCTCAGCAATCCCTGGCTTCACCTCACTGACTCAGAGTGGCTTTCTGGGCGGATCTCCTATTCGAGGCCCGTCCTGGGTCATGTGGGGCAGCTAAGGGTAAAGCCAGACCACAGGTTCGAGGACATAGGACAATGCTTGGCTGAGGATGTGGGAAGGAAGAGCAAACCACCAGTAATCGCCCCCGACAGTGCTCCAGAGGTGGGCAAGATTGGTCAGCGGACACATGGAGTGAGCACTGACGAATGCAGAGAGTGCTTTGTGCTTTGGCAGCCAACATGGGGAGAAACTGAGGCACAGAGAGAAAGCAAGTGGTCCCAGGGTCGGCAGAGGCTGCCACACTCAGGGCACTCTGCCTCCTGTGTGCTGGGGAGCGGGGCAGGTGGGGGTGCCGGGCTGGGGCAGAATCCCCAGGTGGGAGGGCGCCCTCGCCAGGGCGAGCTGACGGCCACTCCCTCCCCGCAGCCTGATGTTCACCAAGGTGAAGCTGGAGCAGGTGCTGAAAGGCCCGGAGGAAGCCCTCATGACCTGCAGACAGATGCTGCAGCTGTGGCAGACCCTCTACAGCTTCTCCCAGCTGGGGTGAGTGGCTGTCATTGTCCCTTGTGTTGCCAGAGGGTGGTTGTCAAGGCAACAGACCACAGCTGAGTGGTCACCATGCCTGGCAAGATGGGGATGGTAGGAGTGTGGAACTTACTGCTCACGGGGCTTTTCACATCCGTGGGCCAATTGTGACCTCTTACAATCTTCTGTGAAGTGCGTAAGACCCTATTTAGGAAATGGAAGTTCAGGATGGGAGGAGGAAAGAGAAATCATTGTTGAGCACCTGTGCCAGGTGCTGGGTTTCTTGCTTTATCGTATACACGATCAGATTTTACTCCTAGCCCAGTGAGGAAACTGAGACTCAGAGACCTTACGGAATTTTCCAGAGTCACTTGCCTGGCGAGCGCTAGTGCTGGACTCGAACCCAGGTCTCCTGAGTCCCAGCCTATGGAGGCTGTCACTTCTTTCCCGATTCCATATGGAGGCTAGAAGAGGAGGAAGAGGAGGTAGCGGGATCCTGAAGGGCCACCACGCTTCTCCCCAGACACCACAGTCTCCGTGCATCCTGTCTCCTGCTGTAGTCCCTGGCCTGGCATCTAGGTTCTTCCTGGGCCAGAGCAGGGCACTCTTGTCTGGGCTGAATCTGCAGAAAGTCTTTGCTCAAAGCCAATGGGACGCCTGGGCTCAGCCTGTGCAGCCCAAAGGGAAAGGGGGCCTCGTGCAGAGTGGACACGCTGCCGCTTTCTGGTCCTCTGGTCCCCAAGCCCTCCCCTTCTCTGGGATTGCTAGCTGTGTCATCTCCCTAAGACCTCAGGGGACCCTACTCTGCTGGGTGTTTGCATTTTCACAAGGACTTTGGGAGCCCAGAAGGCTTTCAAATTTCCAGAACGTCTCCAGTGGTGAAATTTTAAGGGGAGGCCCCAGGGCGATCAGATGGGGTAAAACACCCTGGGCAGGGTCAGCCCTCACTTTGCAGGCCTGGGAGCCTGGGAGGTTCCTGGGCAGAGCAGGACCAGTGGGTGGAAGCTGCCAGAAGGAGGCTCTAGGGTGAGGGACTTTTCAGAAAGGGAATGGGAGGCCACCTGGCAGCTTGGTGGCCTGAGGGCAAGGACCAGACTCTGATGAGAGGGGACTACACTCAGATGCCCCTCGCTTTCTCGCTCCCTGCTGAGGCCACTGGAGCAGGCGCACAGCTGGTCCCCTTCTGTAGAGCCACCCCCACTGGCTGTTCCCTGTCCGCATTCGTATCTGGATGGCTGTGTGCTCATCCACACGGTCAGTGGTCAGTCGTGGCGGGGCCCCTCTGAGCTGCAGCTTTGTCTCCGGCATTGAAGGCCCACCGTGCCTCCCTGGGAGCAGCAGAGCTGCAGGGCTGCCAGAGCTCATCGCAACAGGAAGGCCCTGGACACCTCTCCTGGGCTCCCCATCTGGGGTAGGGCAGGACTACCTGGACCAGAAGCCTGGACCCAGAACCTCCGGACTTTCCTAGGAGACGGGGAGGATTCTTCCCTGAACCTGGGGCCACAGATCAGAAACCAGGGCTTGTAAAATCTAGTTTGGGGCAGCCAAGGATCAAGACCAGAATCCACAGCCTGAAGGTCTGCCTACCCTACCACCCCGCCACCCCCTAGTGGCCCTACCTCCCACTGAACTCCCTGGCATGCTCCCTTCCTCCGTTCTGCCTGGGCCAGTCCCACACTGCTGGTCTAAAGTCGTGATCACCCCTCAGGCCTGTCCAGATGCCCCTCCTTCATGGAGCCCAGCTCTAAACTGCTTCAGCTTATCACTGCCCTTGTGGGTCTCTGCTGATTGCTCGACTTGGACTGTCTCCTCTGCCCATCTGGCTGTGAGGTTCTGCAAGGTAGGGGCCATACCTGGCGTTGGCCTAGAGCCAGGCAGCAGGTACTCCCCCAGATGGGCTGTTTCCAGGGCCCTCGCAGGGGTCCCTTTACGGACGGGAGGCGGAATCTGTGGGTCTGGCCTGGGCCAGCACCTGCCCATGCATCTCGTTTGCTCCTCACAGCAACCTGTGAGATGGATGTTATGCCGATTTTCAGGATGAGAAAACTAAGACTTAGAAAGGTCAAGTAGCTTTTCCAAGGGTCACAAAGCTAAGAAGGGTGGCCTATGAGTTTAGCCTGCTGTCTCTGGCTCTTTTGCACCGGGCTCGGGTGCCACCTGGGGATGGGAGGAAGGTGGCGGAGGAAGGGAACCAGCCCGAGGTCCTGGATGGTTTCCTCTAGCGCCACTGAGATGGCTGTGCAGCCACAGCCCCAAGCTGGGGCCAGTGTGCGCCTGAGTTAGGATGGCAAGGACAGCCCAGACCCTGGCACTCTCTGCAGGACCATCGTCTTGGTGGCCCTCTGAAGGGAAGAAGCCGGGAAGAAGCCCGAAAGAAGCCTCTGGCCCAGGCTCCTCTCCTGCACCTTCTGCCTCGATCCTCCTCTGAGTTTGCCCGGCCAGCAGGGTCAAGGCTCAGGGGCTTCGTCAGCAGTGGGAAGGGGCTGGCCGGGAGCTGCATGTGCCCCAGGATGGCCACAGTGGGCTGTGCTGCCTTTCTGAGCTGGTGGCTCCTTCCTGACTCTCCCTACCTCCCACTCTGAAAAAAGAGGAGCCCCCCGCCCCAACTACCACCAGCAGTATGGGAGCTGGGGAATTGGGGGCAGCGGTGTTTAATCTGCCACCCCGGGGGCCTCCCAGCTCCTCTGGGGCTACCCTAGCTGCCTAAGGAAGGGGAGCCTGAGACAGGGGGTGGCATCTGGGCCCTCCTCCCGTGGGGGTGGGCTGGAGCACTTCTGGTGCCCTGGGAAGACAACGCTTTCCTTGAAGGCCAGTCCCCAAGCCCCCCTCTCTGCCTGGCACTCTGCTGGATGTTGTGAGGGCAACAAAAGGTAGAAAAGGCCTCACTCAGCCTGGCCCGGGGAGCTTCTGGCCTCACCCACGTCAGAGGAGAGCGTAGGCAGCGTGGGAGTTTCCAGTCCTCAGCCTGTGTGGCCCGGACCCGTGCTGACCTGTCCTACCTCTCTAGTGATCCTCGTGCTTCCCAGTGACTTTGGCTCTGTTCTCGGGCCTGAACTCTCAGTGCCTTGCAGTCTACCTTCTAGTGAGGCCACCTGGTCCTCCCTGCCAGCCTCTGCCTCATCGGGCCCTGCCCTCCCTTGCCTTGCAGAGGCCTGGAAAAGGATGGCAGCCTCGCCGAGGGCCTCACAATGAAGAAGCAGAGTGGCATGCACCTGACCTTGCCCGATGCCCACGACGCAGACTCTGGTAAGAGCATGCCCGGGACAGCTGTCTGTGTGGCCTACGGCGCACTCTCCCAGCCCAAAAGCGCTTACCGGGAGTGGCATCTGCCCAGCCTGGCCAGACCCGCCACCACTCCTTGCCGGCTGCTGCTCAACGGCCCCGGTGCTGAGGGGCTACCCTCAGGCGTGTTTCGGGGCTGACCTTGGCTCCGAGTAGGGCTGGCTGCTGGCCCTGGGGCGGGCGAGGGGCAGCTGGAGTGGGCAGGGCATGAAGAGGAGGGCCGGGTGGGAAGATGGCTGTGGAGCACAGAAACTGTTTCCCCTTCGGCCAAAGCCAGAGGCTGCAGTCCACCCTCCGCGGCCGCAGATCAAGGCAAATAGAAAGGAATGGGCTGAGCTGTTTACAATTCTAAGCCCAAAGCTAACTCTTTCCTGGAAAAACTCATCCTGAAACCCAGGGCTTGTGAAATTCAAATGAGTTCAGGAACTACAGACTGAAACATTTTCTGACTGAGGACCTGATTAAAGCAGAACACCTTCCTCAGAAACACGAGAAGATTCAGTCATGGGAACGAAAGCGAGTTGTCGTTAGTGGAATTGCTCTTTTTTTTTTTTCACTCCTGTGGATGTGAGCCAAGTTGCACCTTCGTTGTCAAGGGATGGAGTTGATTCCGGAAGGCGAGCCTGGCGCCTGACTTTAGAGGCTCATCTCCATGCTTGGCGCATGGAGAGCTGCTGTCTCCAAGGAGGGAATGGTTAAGGGCAGAGGGGGGCCGGGAGCTCCCTGGCAATTAGGGAAGAATTATGAACACAGTTATTAGGACTCCGTGTTCACTTGTCTCATAAACTGAAATCCTCCGTGGTTTGCCCTGAGGTCTCCTGAGTTTATTGGAGCCTTTATTGCCTCTGTGCGAGAGAGAGAAAGTGCTCACATTTCACCTGCATGGGAATTATAAATGTCAACAGCTTATATATCCTGAACGGGGGCCCAGGTCACCAAGAATTGCCACAGGGAGAGGTTTTCCAGAGGGCAGAGGTCTGACTTGAAATGCTACCCAAGGCTCCTTCCCAGCACAGCCCAAGGGGGACCTTTATACCTAGGACACAATAATACACACTTGTGAAAACAGAAAGTAAAAATAGCAAAAGAAAAGAAAACCCATGTATAGTTTCACCACCCAGGCCTTAATAAATGGCCTTTCAGACTTGTTTCCATGCCCATATTTCTTTTTTATAAAAATGTGATTCTATTCTTCAGTAACTGGCTTTTTAAAATCTAACTATATGTGAGAGATGTTTCGACATCCGTATTTAGACATCACTGGTATATTTTAATGACTGCAGAGTCACAGATGACTGTATCCTCGCTTACTTCTGATCAGTCCCTATTGTTGGATGCTCGGGTAACTCCTGTTGTTTTCGGTGTCATGGGCAGTAGCAGGACCAGCATCTCTGCTGACATTTGTGACTGTCTTCCTAGGGATAGATTCCTAGTAGGGTGTCTGCCTGGTTGCCCCTCAGAGAGCTGCTGTCCCTATGTGAAGGGGAGAGTATGCAGTGGGCCCTTCCTGGTGGGTCTCTGAGCTGCTTGGTGGCTATCAGGCCATGCCACCCACCCTGCCTAGGTGCCCTGTCTTTCCCGGTGGAACTGGACAGTCACTGCTCCTGGGGCCTGCACCGCGCGGCACTCTGGCTACTGCTCAGCCCGTCCCCTCTTGCTCCGCAGGCTCCCGGCGAGCGTCGTCCATCGCAGCCTCCCGGCTGGAGGAGGCCATGTCGGAGCTGACCATGCCCTGTTCGGTCCTGAAGCAGGGCCCCATGCAGCTGTGGACCACGCTGGAACAGATCTGGCTCCAGGCTGGTGAGTGCCCTGGCCCAGCTGGGGAACCTGGTCCCCGGGACACCCCCTGCCTGCCTGCAGCCCACTGCAGGTCTCAGAGCCCTGTCCCGGAGCAGGGAGGGCACGGAGGCGAGGGCTCCTGGCAGGACTCACACGGGTTACGGAGCACTCGTGGACAGGGCTGGGGATGGGGACCTGGTGCTCTAATTCCAGCTGCTTCTTCCTTGCCTCGGGCAAGTCACTTAATCTATCTGGCCATGGTTTCCGTTCTCTGCCCAGTGGGGATAGTGTCTGCCTCCCATCTGGGAGAGCGTCTCTCAAAGCAGATACAAATGTGAGGGAATTTGAGGTCGTGAGAGGCCACACAGATGGTCTTCTTAGTGTCGCAAACGGGCTTCAAACCCCAGAGCACTTAAACCTCATGGAGAGCTCATGGAGTAGCTAAGGAAGAGGTGAGGTGTTGAGGCCCCAAGAAAGAGAGGTCTGGGGGTAGAATTCATTGAAGGCAGAGGGAAGGCGGGTAACATTGAGGTTGCCGTTCAGGCGACAGTCCCACTTGATACTAATTCGTACCATTGCCACCGTGGAGTTGGAAGGTTAGTGTCTGGGAGGCAGGCTTCAGGAAGCCAGCTTCGGAGTCACACAGACCTGGCTTCTGATGCCAGCTCACGAGTGGCCGCTCCTGATCTACAACGAGCTAACTTGTGAGGCAGTGAGGGTGGCACATAGTAGGTGCTCAGCAAACGGTGCTTGGCTTCTGTCTCGTTCATGGTGGTTGAGGTGGGGGTGGAGGTGGTCTGGGACCGCAGACGGTGAGTGTCCTAATGCTCAGCTTGGGAAGGCCAAGGAGTGACTTGCTGGAAAGAGTGTTTGAAAATTTAACCTGAGGGTGGTGTGAGAGGTGAATCGGAGTGGACGAGAGAGCACCAAGGCCAAAGATGACAAGTGAGTGCCTGAAAGAAATAAAATGGCGGCCGCAGCAGGACAGAAAGGAGGAGGACAGACTGAGTGGGTCCCACGAGTGCAGCGGGCCCCGTGGCCTGAGCCGCCCCAGGGAGCTGTAGGCCCAGGAGCACCTCTGCGCCTGCTTTCTGGTTGCCCTCCTGTCTGCTCTCCCGCCATGGGGGTGGCGAGTCGGAGTTAGAATGTGCTTGTTAGCTGAGAATCCAGGGTTCCTACCGCATGTTTCTCACATACGGACATGTTAGTATGTGGTAGCCCCTGCTCGCCCCACCCTAGGTTCTGAGTCTGGGAAAAAATGAACCAGGATTCACAGAAAAGCTAGCCATGGGAGCATATTCATAACACAAATACTGCCTCAGTTGGTGTCTCAGGGTCCTGAGGATGCTAGGGCTGTGTGGGGGCTGTGCTTGCTCCAGAGTCAGCTTGTTGGGTCTTAAGTGGGGAGAGGAACGTTGAAAAATCCAGAGGGATAATGAACAGGCCTCCCCTTAGGCAAAGATTCCCCATCTTCTTCTAAGACATGGAGCCATAACGACTTCCGAGGGCCAGAATGGAGCCCCGGGCCTCACAGGTGCCTGGGGTAGAAAGCTGCACCCACACTGAGGGCTTCACCGACGTCAAGGGATGCGTCAGTAACACCGGGATCAAATTCCAGAGCTGTGGGTTACCTGAGCTGGGACTCCCAAGGCCTTTTGTTTTAATCATTCGCTTTATTATCATCAGCAAATGAAAAGGTTTTTGCACGTCACAAGCCTGCTTGCATTTCTCAGATAATATATTGCTTGATGCTGGGGATGCTAGCATGTTCTGGTAACTCCAAACAAGGCTGAAGGGCTTCCTAAAGCCTGTCATTAGACATGGGACTGTGACTATAAACGTGCCCTTCAATAATTTGCACATTAGCCCTTCTTCTCTGGACTTATGCTAGATATTCACCCCACAGAGGAGAGCTCTGAGAATAACATCTGAATGCTTTCCCCGCGGCACCAGGTGAGGGCTGGGCAGTGTAGTATCAGGAGCTAGGTGTGGGTGCATGTGGCAGGTCCAGAAGAACAGTGGCTTACACAAGGTAGAATCTTATTTCTTTCCCACGTAACAATTCAGAGATGACGGTCTTGAATGGGTTGACAACTCTTCTGTCCCTAGGGTGTCATTCCCATCGATGTGATCCAAAATGACTCTGCCACATTCACATTCCAAGGCCTAAGATAAACGAGGAGGAGAGGAAGAAAGGCACACCCTCCCCCATAAGGACATATCCTGGAATTTGCACATTTCACCTCCCCCTCATGATCCACTGGCCAGAACTTAGTTATCTGACTACCCCTAGGTGCAAAGGACTCTGGCAAATGTCAGTTCTGGGTGCTCATATGCCCCATTAAAAATCAGGGGATCTGTCATGATAGAAGAAGAGAGTGGACTGCTGCACAGCCACCATGGCCAGGAAGGAAACCTGAGAAGGTGTCCTCGCTCTTTCACTCTGAGCATGAAAGAATTCCAGGGCAGTTTGCACCCGGGAGCTCTCTCCCTCCCCTGGCTGCCATCATCGCCAGCAAGCATCTCCTGAGCACCTGTCGAGTGAGGGCTGCCAGGACCAGATCACAGGGCAATGGCTTCTCCCTACCCACCCCCACCTGACCCAGGCTGAGAATACTGTCATCGGCATCCCCATCCCACTCACCCCTGCCTAATGACTCCACCAGCTGCAGCAAATTTACAGGAAGGGAAGAAGATGCCTTTATCATTTTGGAATGAGCTAATCCCTCTGGTTTGGTTCAAGATAACTTGCATCCCAATCTGTTTGGCAGATTCATGTTTCTATCATGAACCTACTCTTTGGTTGGGAAATGTCGTATCCTTGCTCTCCCAGCTCTTGCCCCCCTCCCCTCCCCTCTCCAAGTCTCCTCCTCATTCCAGTCCGATGTGAGACGCTCACGTGCTTGAGCGCGAGTTGCAGGTGGCTCATGGGCAGCGGGTCTGTGTGAGAGTGGGAGACCACCAAGCCGCACGGACGCTCCAGGACCAGAGTGTCGAGAGGTGCTTTCCAGAAAAGCAAGAACCCCCCACTACAGCTCATAGCCCTGGGAGCTGTCAGTGTGCCAGAGACGGGAGATGGACATAGGGAGAGAGTTCCCCTGCCCTGCAGGGGACATGGGCAGCTCTGGGCTTTGGGTTTGCAGGATGCTGGCCTGAGTCTCAGCTCCCAAATGCCAGACTCCCGAGGTTGGGGCACAGGTGCCCTGGCCTGCAGGTGGAAGCCAGCCCAGCTGTCAGCTGGACACATGAGGAAGCTGGGGTGGGACGGCCAGAGCTGTGGCCAGAGTGCGTGTTTATGACAAAATCATGGGCGAGGGAGAAGCCAGCACTCCCCCTGGCCCTGCACGCTCCTCTGCTCTTTGGTATCCCTCTTTCCTCGCTGTCCTTTGCTCTGTCTTCCTTTGCTCTCTCCTCTTTCCCCAGGTCCCCACCCTGCTCGCTCCCTCCTGCCTTCATTTAGTGCCTCCGTCTGGCTCTTTCTTCCCTCATCCCAGCTTCCTGGGCCAGCGAGGAGGCCGCTCCCAGGACAGGCCCACGCAGCCCCGACTCCCTGTGCACTCTGGGCCCCGGGCTGGAGGGTCTCAGACCGTTGGGTTTCCCTTTTTGGTGCCCTGATCTATCTCCATTCCAGCCCTTGGTCTTCACTGTCCTTCCTCCCTCGTGCTCTCCCCACCTGCCTTCTTTGTTCTGGGTGTCACATGTCCTGAGGGTCTGCTGCGTGGGGAGGCATGCTGACTTCCTTATTTCCTTTTGGTCACCAAAACTGCCCGCTGAGGGTCAAGGCTAGCCACGGTGGATTCCTTTTGGGGCCTAACGTCTTTCTCCCCTGCCCCAGGGCTACGAGTCTGGATGGCTGCGTCCCCTTTCTCAGGTCAGGGAGGGTCCCTCCAGGACGCACACCTCATCTGGGGAAGCCCTGCAAGGGGCCACCCTGCTCCTCCGCACAGGGCAGCCTGGGGGCAAGGCCCTCCCTGCAAAGGGCTGTGGAATCGCCCTGGAGAGTGGGCCCATCCCCCAGCGCGGGGTGGGGTAGGGGGTTGGGGAGCCTCGGCTTTGGCAGGAATGGCAGGAAGACTGGAACCAGCTCTGGGTGCGGGGTTAGACCAGGATGTCTCAGAAAAAAAATAATAAAAGGGCCTCTTGCAAAGCTCCAGGGAACAGATGTTTTCCATTTGCAGCCTGCCGAGAGAAAGCACAGAGGGGAGAGGGGTGGAGAGAGAGGGAGGGAAGAGGAAGAAAACCGGAGGCACACAGGCAAGAGAAGGGGTCAGGAGGTAGACAGGGAGGAAGAGAGAATAAGGAACTGAGGGGACAGGGGGGGCCGTCTGACGGGGGTGCAGCAAGGCCGTTTGTTGGGGGGGCAACCTCGACAATGAAAATTCAAGGAAAATCTAGTGACAGTGAGTGCTCACCCAGCCCTGGCCAGGGGAGGCTGGGATGGGTGTGGGCACCGCGGGGTCCTGGCAGCCAGGGCTATGCCGGAGAGGATCAGGGCGCGGTGCCATGGGTGCAGCAGGCACCCGCGCCGCCTGCCTGGTGAGCACCATGTTTGGTAAAGCAGCGAGCAGGAGCCCAGGGCACCTGCCCAGAGATACTGAGGCTAGGAAGAGGGGGTGCACTGTAGCCCCCAGACCTGTGGGCCTGTCTGCAAGTCATGGGCCCCACCCTGGGGCCGGACTTGCCGGAGGCTGTCTGCAAGGAAGCCAGAAGCCCTCAGGAGGCCTCGGTCCTCTGGCTCTGTTCTGTGTCATCTGGCTTCCTGCCTAACTGGTATGAAGCCCATCAGAGCGGAGCAGCCCTACCTATTTTTCAGGGCCAGCCCAGCTAGGCCTGGGCCCTCTGGAAGCCCCAGGGTCTGAGGCAGGAGGGATTGGGAGCAGGTAGGGCCCCTTCTAATTGAAATCTGTTGATGTGAATGCGCGATGTGGAGTCCCCAAGGGATGGGGTGGGGGGACCAAGGACAGCCTCTGGAGACAGGGCAGCAAGTTGTAAACAGCATAATGAGCCGTACCAGGGCCAAGTGGGCCAGGCGGGGGGTGGGACTGCTGGGACAAGGTCTAGGGGAGTGGAGAGGCTGGCCCCGCCCCGGGCCCTCAGCTGAGCCAAGGTTGGCCATGGAGGAAGCAGCCACCCCCCAACGCCCACACCCACACCCTTCCTTCTGCTTCTCCCCTCTCCTCTTGCGCCCCTGGGGGATTCTGTTGCAGTGGAGCTGAGCCCTCCAGGTCAGCACAGCGTCCCTTGTCCTCACTACCAGTCCAAACACCTCTGCAGCCTTCAGGCCCCGACACTAATGCTGCCTCCACAGGAAGACTTCCCTGACCACACCAGCAGCACTGGCCTGACCCCTCGCTAGTGCCCACATAGCACCCACAATTTGCACTTGTCACTCCTCTTCCCTGGGTCTCAAGTGGTTTAGTGACTCAGCTGTCCCCACCCTACCCCTGTTCTATCTCCTTCTCATGGGAGGACCAGGCACACAGTCAGTACTCAATAGTTGCACACTGGACACTCCATTGCCAAGGCAGCCTGTTAAGAGCTCCTGACAGCAGAGCAGGGAGGAGAGCTGAGGCTGACATGGCCTGTTCTCTGACCACTCGGCCGCGCCCCCTGCAAGGCCCTGGGTTCAAAGCCCCCATTTCCTGGCTTCACCTTCCTGTGCTGTCTGCCTTGGGAATCTCCGTTTCAGCCTGTCCCCAGGGACAAGAGCCTGCATTTCTCTCCCTCACCATATTCTGGGAGTCTGGCTTCTCTTTGTTTATTTAATTCTCCAATTCTCCCAAGTTCTCATTTCCAGTAGAGGAAAAGAGCACCCTTGCTCAAAAAGCTCTCTGCAGCATTTGAGGATGTGGCAAGCTACTGGCATTGCACAACGAGCCTTCGGCAGTGTTCCTGCGAAGTACCCTGCAGGGTGCTGTGTTGCAGTCAAGGCTTTAGTTAGGCCTCCTTCCTGCTGCTTATCGGGACGGAAAGACAGGGTGCCTGGGCCTGGGTTTTCCACCTCTCTCTGGGAGATTCCCTTGGGGATATCTGTTATCTACCCGACCCGGACATAATCTGAACTGGGGTAACCTCCGCTCTCAGCCTTTACTAAAAAAGTTCTTGGCAAAACCACAAGTGAGACGTCTGTGCTCCCCATCTGTGTCTCCATCCTTCTGTGACTTCAGCATGGGCACCGGCCCCCGGGACGGGGCAGCTGAGCCTGGAGGCTGCTTTGGAAGGAAGGCTGAAGTGCCCCGTGAGGCCAACCAGCAGCATTTCCAAAAGTGCCTGTGGCGGGGATGTGCCTGTGCCGCGTGGGGCTGGCCTGGGCTGGAGGAACTGCGCCCTTTCCCCGCTCTGGTCTTGGGGCAGATCCTTCCTGCCCGTGTCCGAAGCCTGTGCGCCCACGAGCGTGCCTGTGTATGTGCGAGCATGCGTGTGTGTGTGTGTGTGTGTGTGTGTTTCTACTTTGGAGGGAGGACACGGAAAGGGAGCACCCCTGGCTCTGCCCTTTCCCTCCGAGGGAAGGGGACAAGGTCCTCACCTCCTTGGCCTGAATTTTTAAAATGGGAATCATGATACGTGCGTCCCTCCAAGACCGGTGAGGGGTTTGGCCCGGCAGCTCTCCATCAACGCAGGTGGTGGTTCTTGTGGCTGCTGTGAACACTGCCTGGTCTGCAGCCTGCTCTGCCCAGGGCAGGTGCTCCCTGAGTTTCTTCTCCCTCATCCTCCCACCCCGTCCTGGGCGGGATCACTTGTTTCTCCCGGGCTCTGAGCACACTCCTGTCAGCCCCTCCTGGGAGACCACCTCATCTGCTTCTGTCCCCTTATCCCTGGACACAAGTGAACAAATGAAGTGAAGGGACGTTGAAAAAAAAGAGGTCAGAGTCACCTGAGCAAGCGCCTAGCTCCAGGGGACACCATGTCCCCGCTGCCAGGCTCTGAAGTCAGACAGCGCCATACAAACCCTGGCTGTCTCACTTCCTCACAGGGCACTCCTGTGGCCTTCGGCAAGTGCCTTAACCCCTCTGTGCCCAGTCTGCTGCTCTCTAAAGTGGGGTAACAAAAGTCCTTGTTCTGCAGGGTTTTGGGGAGCACCCACTGAGCCTCCACTTGGTGTGGAGCACTTAGCAGGTGCCAGCCAGAGTGAGCGCTCAAACCATCACCTGGTGTCCCCACTGCATCCCACAGCAGTTTGTCCAGTGCTGCGACGCGGTGGGGATAGTGTCAGTCACCAATATTGGTTCCCCAGCTCGAAGGATGCGGGGAGGGGGCCGCTGCCTCTGACTCCCCACCACTCACACCTCCCACCGCCCTTCTGGTTTTGCAGCTGAGCTGTTCATGGAGCAGCAGCACCTCAAGGAGGCAGGTTTCTGCATCCAGGAGGCGGCCGGCCTCTTCCCCACCTCTCACTCGGTGCTCTACATGCGGGGCCGGCTGGCCGAGCTGAAGGGCAGCTTGGAGGAGGCCAAGCAGCTGTACAAGGAGGCGCTCACAGTGAACCCGGACGGCGTGCGCATCATGCACAGCCTGGTGAGTCAGACTCGACCCTGCCCACCACCTCTCTCCCAAGGCCTCAGGGCCCCCCTTGTCACTCCTGGCCCCCAGCTCCACTGCCTGCCACTGCCCTGCTCCTGCTGTGCCCTCGTGTCTGGGGGCAGGGGCTTCCTCCCTGCTCTGCTGGGAGAGACAGCTTTCTCTTTCTTGGAGATACAAGGCCGTTTCCCTTCAATCAGGGTCTGTGTTGATGCAAGAAATCTAGAAGGGTGGGTTGATACTCTCTGTGACTTCCTTTTTGCTGTAAGTTTCCGTAAAGTTATCTAGCACCAAAGGGCTTTCATTATCACTCATCGGATCCTTGTCCTGGAGGCTAATCTAGACTCTAGGCAGCCACCAAATGCTCTTCTTTCTGGGGGTCCCCATATCCTCGCTGGTCACTGGCCTGACTCCTCCCTTTCAGAGGAGCTCCACGCCTCCTTGGTGGGGTCCAGGGGGTGCTCTGGGTGGGCTGCCATGTCAGGCCCAACTCAGGCTCACATTGAGAATGGTCCTTGGGGCGGTAAGAGGGTCCAGCAGCCCCCCGTCCTAGGACCTGGGCTCCGGACTTGGGTGCCCAGGTGCAGTGCCCTCCTTGGGGCAGGGTCAGAGGTTGAGAAGCAGGAGGTCGGTGCTCTTGTCCAGGCCTTGCCTCTCTCTACCTGGGTGACCATGGGCAAGTCGGCCACCTTCTCTGAACCTCGGTTTTACTTATTGGTCCAGTGGGGATCCTCTGGTCCAGCAAGTGTTTTTTGAGTACCCGCTGTGACAGGTGGTGTGGGAGGCCCTATAGATTACTGTTTTCTCCCTGCCTGCCTTTGCTGCTTCCGGAGAACAGGTATCAGGATAAATGTGATCTGAAAGTGTGCAAGCTGCATATGCACGAGTGATCTTTGAAGGATAATCTAGGAGCCCACAGTTAGCAACCGTCTTCCCCTGTCAGGGTCTGGGCTCCACCTCGATGTGCCCCTGTGAAAGTGCTTTGGGAGAATGGCCGTTACGGCATCCCTGACGTTTGCCACATGGAGAACACGGAAGCGTCAGGAAAATAACTCCGGATGGCTGAAGGGTTGTCACTGCCAAGAGGGGTCTGATTTGCCCCTGCGTAGAAGCCACAGGGAGTGAGATTCAGCGCAGCGTCGGGGAGGACGTTCTAGCTCTTAGAGTCATCCAGGCACATTCTCGGTCACCATCTGGGGAGGATGTCACCAAGAGAATGGAGACATCACGCGGGGAGGAGCCAGGCCAGGTCGTCTTTGTAAGGTTCTTTCTTTCTAACCCGAGCGTCCTTGAAAATGGAATAGAACAGAAACTCGCAGCTCAGCTATTATTCCCGCTGCCTGATTTCTACAGATTTGTAACAGGCCTGCGTGAATGTTTAGCCTCAGCTGCAGAAAGCCCGTGCAGTGACCACACGCCCTGGCCCACGTCCCCTCCCAAATGGCTCCGTGTTACTGTCCAGTCTGCTCAGCAAATGTTTGCTTTTTGCAGGGCGCATCGTCCTTCCTCCTGCAATTTAGACATTAGCTTCTCTGATAAATGCCTCGCCGGAGGTCACATCCAGAAACTTGATTAGAGCGGTGGGAGGGAGGATGTGGGCTCTATCATCAGGCCTGCAGCCAGGCGGAGATGTCTGCCTTCCCTGGCATTCACGGATGTGAGCCTGTAGTCTAAGCCCCTAAAACCCGACAAAATCCAATAACAAGTACAATTTTGAAGTAACAGCGTACCATTTTTCATTTATGCTTATTATTGTTTGTAGCTACTTTCCTGAAATTGAAGCGATTTTCAAGGGTGGGTTTCCATGGTAACTGAATAGCTGTCCAGAGTGGCTCCCTGCAGATGTTTCTGAAATGGTCCCTTTTCTCTTCCTGGGGTGCCTTGCTGATGTGATGAAATTGGAGCAACCCAGAGCCAGGCCTGCCCTCTTTTAAAGTTACAAGCAATCGGAGGGGCAGTTGGCTCCTGCGTGGGCAACGCAGCCCCTCTCCACACTCTCTGTTCCTGCCAGCATCCCACACACATGCATAAAGAATAGCAAATTTTAAGCCCGGGGAAGATTTGCTAAGCACTTTTTTTCTGAAGAAAAGAGTGAATGCTTTGGCATGTTGATCTCAAGTGCTCCCAGATCTAAGTGTCTTCCCTGTACTGGCCTGGGACTCAGGACAGCTGGGATCTCATCCTGGCGCTGGCCCTGAATCACGGGAGCATCAGGAAAAGACACACTTAACTTCTGTGCTCCTGATGCCCCTTTGTAAATGGATAATGAACGGCTGTTCTTCCCACCAAGCACCGATGCAACCTTGGGATCTTTTTCAACATGATACAACATGATGGTGTCCCGGGTCAGTCTAAGTCAGTGTGACATCTATGTCAGTGTGATATTGGCGTAAGGGATTCATTGTAAAAATGATAGAGAGTGAGAGAGACACATCAGGTGTCTCAGTCTTTGTGAACTCTGGAGGTTGGTACAGCCTTGGAGAATTATCCAGAGAAAGGAACACGGGGGAACTGGTAGCCCCGCCGTGGAGTCATTGCCAAGGCAGGCTCCCAGGGAGGACACCCTGGCCGTACCACACCATTGCAGCTTTATGAGGACGTTGGCCTCTGATAGGTATACGGGGAGGGAGCTGCCCCTCCCCTGAGAGCACAGCTGCCCACCAGCCGGGGCAGGAAGAGCTCTGGTTGCCCAGTGAGCCCTCTGATGTCATGGGTGAGTCCCGCTCCCTGGGGTCTGGAAAGAGGAGAGTAGAGATATTCCTAGTGTGCTGTGTGGGTGCTGGGTTCGGCCCTGCACTCCTTAAAGAGGACTTGGCCTGTTCTGCTGTGCCACCTCCCAGAGGCTGAAGAAAGCCCACTAGGAGTTGTAGGCTTTGCTTTTGGGAGCCAAGGGTCTGGTGTTTCTAAGAACATAAGCTTTGGCCCAGGAGCCGTTCTCTACTCTCCCTGTCCTGTGCTCTCTGCCCTGGATACGATGGGAGATGTGTCTGTGCTTCTAGCTCCACCCTGGGCTCCACTTAGGCTATTCCACCCAGCCTAGGCAGGAGGGGGGTGCCACGTGGGCAGTTCTCTGCCGGGGAAGAGCCTCCACTATGCACAGAGCAGTGTCCACAGGACTTTGTCCATCAAGCACTGCCCTGCAGGCTGCCTCCTGCACTGGGTTCAAGGACGGCCAGGGGCCTTCAGGAGACTGGCCAGTGTGGAAAGGAAAAGATGTGCTCTCCGCAGATGAAATCAAATCGCAGGAGCAGGCCTGACAGTGTGCCGTGCGGTCTTAGCCTTCCCTCCGGGAAGCTGGAAGCCCCACTCAGCTGGGGTATTCAGAACCTCATTTACTGCTAGCAGAATCCAGTCAAGAGAAGGAAACCTGAACTTTACCTGCCAGCCCCTGAGGAAACGGGAGAAGGCCTGCAGGGTCCCGCCCAGGATTAGCAGGGGTGGGCTGGTTGACCCTGCTCTGCAGAGAGGGCTCGAGGGGCTTGGCCAGGAAGGGACCAGGCAGCCTGCACTGATCCCTTGGAGCCTGTCCTTCCCTGCCCCGTCCCAGGATCCCCTCTGCACTGGGTACCCCCAAGCTTGGAAGCCCGTACAGTGACTGACGGTCGGTCAGGCCACCGAGAGCCTTCCCAGTTGGGGCTTCCTTTGAGGTCACCTAACCTTCATGATGGGAGGGTCACTGCTTGTTCACGAGGCTGAGATTAGAGTGCCCCATGGAATGGTTGGCTTGGCTTGGTTTCCCAGTGTAGGGGAGAAAAAATAATTTTCCCTCTACCCTTCTGAGTTTTTAGCTGGGACCCCTGTAACAAAAGACAGACTAACAAGGGAAAAATAAACAGAAATTTATTAACATGTATGCCTTATGTATACAGGGGAGATATTCAGGGAAAATGAGAAAATCCTAAAGAGGTGGCATAGAACTCTGGTTTTACAGCATCTTCGACAAAAAGCAATACAATTTTAGAGAAGCAAGGGCACAAAGGAAAAGGACCTTGCGTCTCTGGGGCGGCAAATTGTGGGAAGACAAATAAATGGGAACTAACGGTAGACAGGGGCTGGTTAGTGAAGCTTGTTCTGTAGCTTCTCCTGGTGCAGGCTGCAGGCTGATAAGGGTCTAAAGTTGTCTTCTGTGATCAACCTGTGTCCTTCCTGGTAGAGAAGGGAGGAGGGACACCCTTGTAAATGTATGTCCTGCTTTTAGGCACATAGGAGGAGGGGGACAGCTTTTCTTGTATCTGCTTCTTTTCAGTTCCTTTCAGCTCAAAATAATCCTTATGCCAAAGTGGCGTATTTTCGCATGGCATATTCTGCTACCCTTTGGTGGCCCTGTCATAGACCCACCCACTCTCCCTGCTCTCACCTTGGCTAAGGGGAGAGTAGATGCTTTCACGCAGCCTGTCTGCATGTAAGCGACAACGTGAAACCCTCAGGCAGGAGTGGGCAGGCGAGGTGCTGGTGGGTGGCACTCTGCCCTCCTCTCCCAGGGGCACTCTGAATGGTAGCGCCCAGCCCCTCCCCTGCTCCCCGTCTTCTCAGGCTTTCTTCTCTCCAGAACCTCTGCTCCTCAGACACCCTCAGCACGGGGACATTGCTTCGCGTGAGCTTTGGCTTCCCAGCACGCAGTTTCTGAAGCACTCCTGGTGTGTGACCCTGGCTGTTCTCTCTCTAGACATCCCTGGAAAGACGGGAAGCCCACACTGCTGCTATCGGCAGCCCCTTGCTGAGCACGTGCCGTGAATTGCCCCCTTCATTGGTTCCTTGCTGCTCCCAGGGTGGGGCAGGCAGCTTGGTTCTGTGAGTGGGTTTGACTGTGGGCTCAGAGCCCCTACCCCACCCACCCACCGCACATATTAAGTCCTCTGAAGCTCCTGACCACCACCCCTGCCTCCTCCCTGAGAAGGGACCTGGGTCACCAAGGACCAGGGCCTTGGGTTGGGCCTTTTCAAGTGCTCCAGGACTCTAACAAGAAGGCTCTGGTCTCTCAAGGCAAAGAGGTGAACTCTGGCTATATAGAGCTTCACCCATTGCCACCCCCACCCCCAGCAGGCCCCCTCCCCAGTCCTGGAGAGCGGGACCAGACATGAGGGGTGACAAACCTAGGACAGCCAGCCCTCAAGTTATGGGGGCCACTTGGGGATTCTTCCCTCACTGGGTGTCTTGGTCCATTTTGTGTTGCTATGGCAGAATACCCGAGACTGGGCAATTTATAACAAACAGAGGTTTATTTGGCTCACAGTTCTGGAGACTGAGAAGTCCAAGATCAAGGGGCCACATCTGGCGAGGGCCTTCTTGCCACGTCATCCCATGGTGGAAGGTGGAAGGCAAGAGAGCACATGACAGAGAAGGCAGAAGGGGTTCCTTTTACCGAGAACCCCCTCTGAGGTAACGGCACTAACCCATTCATGGGGGCTCTGCCCTCTTAAGGGCCCTCTTAAAGGTCCATCTCAACATTCTTGATTGGGGATTAAGTTTCTATAACATAAATTTTGGAGGACACATTCAAACCATAGTCAGATTTTTCTTCTATCCAATTGGGATAATAATTTAGGCCCTTGTGACCTCAAGGGGTAGTTTTAGGGCTCAGATGAGCTGAGAGCTTTGAAAAGTCAACATTTGGCATTTTTGTCACTATTCGCATAGGAGACTTGGTAGCATGTGGCCCGAGCCTGGGCCCCGCCTTTGGTTGGTTGGCGGGGATGGTTTGTAAGACTGCAGTATCCGAGCTGGCTCTGGAGAAGGTGCCTGCAGGTTAGAGCATGGCCTTCAGGTCCAGCTGACCTGGACTTGAGTCCCACTTTGCCTTTACTTGCTGTTCAACCTTGGCCGAGTTCCCTAACTTCTCAGGACCTCAGTGTTCTCATCTATAAAATGGGGATTTCTATGCCAAGCACCTAAGGCAATTGTTAGAATGGGGTTGAATAATTCTGTAAGTTAATGGTCTAGTAGTTGGGGTTATTTTTACCTTTTCCACTCTGAAGTGTAGCTACGAGGCCATTTTCAAGTGCTCTTGGTTTGCAGAGGGAAATGGAAGCCCTGAGCCAAGCCCCAGAGACTGAGCATAGCAAAGCCACTGGGTCCCCACTGAGTTCCCCAGGGGGATCCAGCCAAGGCGCAGAAGTACAGCACGTGGCCCCCAACTGCCTGTGGGTGGGATGAGAATATACACAGTGCAAGGCCCTGGCTGGCCTTACTAAAGGGGAGGGCAGCCTGCTTGGCAGTGGGGAATCTCTGTGGAGGGACAAGGCCGCTGGCGCAGAGGCGCTGTCGGGGCGGGCTCCCTCCAGGGGTCTCTGAGCCGGCCGTGCTCTGACCTGTAGTCACGCCAGGCTGGCTCAGCGTCTGTTTCCCGGCGTTAAGGAGGAAAGGTGTCCTGAGCAGCTGAGGAGTGAAATTCAGTGCTCAGCCTTCTGGAGGTTTCCTGATGCTAAACAGAACAGCGGGGTCTCTGGTTTCTGGGTCCCAGAGGCCTCTACTTCCCGTGCCCCATGTCCCAGGGTCCAGGATGCTCCACCTGCTCTGGGCTTCTCCCTCCTTGTTCATTTCCTGAGCTGTAGCAGGCGGCTTAGAGGGGTCCTGGCCGCCTGAGGGAACGAAAGGGCCTGGAAGTCTTGCCCTGGCCCACCAGCTCCGGTAGACATGGAATCCTGCCTCTGTGTGGCAGGAAAAGTCAATAGGAATGTCTTGGCCATTTGACCTCCTAGCGGGTTCTCTCTTCTTCACCCCTTGCCAGTCCTGCCTGAGGTCATGCTCCCTGATGGGAAAGTGGGGGAGAAGGGAGGGGAAAGCTCTACAGGACCCCCCCACCCCCACTGCCACCCCGCACCTGCTCGCTGGTGTCCAGAGGCCCCTCCCACCCCGCCATATCCTGGGGCTGTAACCAGGACGCACCCTGAGCCCCCGCTCAGGACGTCTGGAAGACTTCAGGCTGGTGTATGGGCTCCTGCAGTCCATCACCAGCTCCGATGAGGAAGCCTAGGGGACACTTTTTGGAAGCCTCTCATAGATTCAATTCAGAATGATAGCTTTGCACAGTTGGCTTAATGTAGTTCCAGAATCACTTTTGTCAAGAAAGGAGTCAGAAAGACTCACCGTATCTGGAGGGTGTGACATGGTGTAGCCCCGCCCCTTTGTCCAGATTTCCTACCCCTAAAAGGCCATCACCCCCTCTTAGGCTGTACCTCCTCCCCAGGGAGGGGAGCTTCTGTGACTGGGGGGCCCTTCTCTCTCCAGGGCTCACTTCTAGAACCCAGAATCCAGAGGCCTAGCCACAGCCTCTTGACCTAGCCCCGGGGCAGGGCCAGGCAGTGCTCCAGGGTGAGCAAAGCCCATGCCTACCGAGAACCTGATGCCAGCTCAGAAAGAGGCAGAGAAAGGCCTGCAGGAGGGGGCTGATCCACTTCTGGCTGGATCCTCAGGCTCTGGGGTCCCCCAGGGTGTGACTCACCCTCTGGTCAAGCCAGTCCTTGAGCCTCTCAGCTTGGCCCCGCGGCCCCTGCCCCTCTGAAGACAGATAGCCCCAGCCCAGCCAAAGAGGTCCACGGGTGCTCTTGGATATCTCACTTCTAGAGGACCCAGGGAGAGGAAGGAATAGGCGTGGGTTTGGCAACACGAGCACAGCCACCCACTGCCCCAGGACACCCCCTCTGAGGCTGGACTCAGAGTGGATCTGGGCTTTTCTCAGCAGGGGCCTCTTCCTTTGAGCCCCAGGGGGACTCTGGGGTGAGCGTGTCAGCCAGGCATTGGGCTAGCATGCCTTTCCCCAACAGGGAAGTGGGACCTGGCTGTGGCCTTGGAGCTGCCCCAGCTCCAGGAGGGATGTAGTGATGTGAGGGTTAGTTCTCAGCCTGGAGAGTTGCCTCAGCACAGTCCCGGTCCGGTTAGACAGGTTGAGGCTGACACACCTGAGAGAATAGGAAATGCCCAGAGCCTGCGGCTGGGCTGGAATGTGGGCCTCCCTGGAAGGCTGTGTCCCTGCTCCAGGGTGGCTGGAGGGAGTCCTCCCTGTAGAGCAGGCTCCTCCATGCAGCCCTATGTCCCCAGACGGGGGATCCGGGGACCAGAAGGCTCCAGCTGATTCCCGGCTTCCCAGCTGGAAAGGCTGTTACAGAATCCCAGGAATGCGCCTTGAGCTCAGAAAGAAAATTCCCAAAATAACTTCTATAAATACTTGAGGGCAGGGGTGGGGAGGCGGCGCTCGGCCTGGCCCGCAGCTGGTCCAGCACCGGGGCTGCTTCCCAGGGCAGGCCTCCCTCAAAAGAAGAAAAAGGCTTACGCACCCCAGGCCTGCCTGCTGCCCCACCCCTCTGGGTGGCAGGAGAATTAACGGGGTGTGACAATGTGCGGTGGCGGTTCTGAAAGGGATGGCGAGACCCTCTTTCCCCCACCTACATCCCAGGCTGTCGCCCCCTGCCCCACGCTGCACGTCTGCAGGGAACCTGACTCCTGACAGGGTGGTTCCCCCACAGAGTCTCCACGCAGACGGTGAGGCCACCCCCAGCAGGGCCCTGGGCCCCTCAGGCTGCCCACCTTTGTCGCCCTAACAGGCAGGCCTGCTAAGCTCCGAGTGGGCAGGATCCCTGGCTGGGGGCCCAGGTCCATAGGTGCCTCGGTGACCCTGGCTCTGCGTCCCACCTGAGCTCTGCTGGGCTGCTATCCCGCGGGGAATAGCAAAGCAGGCAGGAGGCAGGGCCCTGTCCCTCACAGCCTGGGGATGGACAGGACAGGGATTGCTCCCAAGAGCCCTACAGCCACCGAGCGTGGTCTCAAGGGGATTGCGTGAGCAGGAGAGACTGCTGTCCTCAGGGAAGGCTTCCTGGGAGAGCAGGGTCCCGGGCAGATGAGCTCTGGCCAGATACCTCCACCCTTAGATCCAGGAAGGGAGGGAAGGAGGAGTGGATGGATGGACGTGGGAATTTCTGGGGACTTTCCTTTTAGCACTGCCCCTCCCTGAAACCGTGTTGGTGGCTGTAACCAGCCCAGGCACCCCCTTGGAGGTGCAGTGCCCAATAGCTGTGAACAACTCGCACGTCACGTTTTCATCCCTGTGGGTGGGCGGCACCGCTGTGGCATCTCCAGGGGAGGGTCAGGCACCGAGAGCCCCTCAGCGGGTCTGTTCTCCTCTCTCACGAGGTGAGGGACGGGGAGATTCACCTGGGACCTGTGGATGGAAGTGAGATGTTGGCTCTGTCCCCACATCTCCCTGGACGCTGTTCTCTGGGAGGCTGGGGGGTGCCGGGATGGTGCTGGCAGACCCTTGGCACGGTGCCGGGCTGGGGGCAGCGTAGGTGAGACCTTGCGTCTTCCAGGGCCAGGCCCCGCCCAGTTGTCAGGCAGCAAACAGCGCTGAGTTGCTACCAAACATGAACTCGCCGGTGTCAGGGGCAGGTGGCGGCAGATCCTATTACCCCCAGCCTGACCCGAGCCCCGTGTCTCCTTTCAGGCTCTAAGGTCAGCACCCCAGGGTCGGGGGACATGAGCCAACCCCAGCCTACCGTCTTCCCCCACAGAGGGCCGAGCCCTCGCCCAGACGCCAGGAAATGGGTGATGCCACCCGCTCCCCGCCCCGAAGGGCCCTGCCCGTCTTGGCGATGCTGCCATTGGCTGTCTGCCCACCATGTGCCCCTGCTACGCCCTTTCAAATTCATCCTTGCCAAATCCTCACAATGGCCAGGTTCACAGATGAGGAAACCACAGCTCAGGGAAAGTTGGCCACTTGTCCACTGTCACAGCACTAGTAAGTGACAGAGCTGGGACTCCATCCTGCCAGGACTTCTGGCCACCGAGCCCTGGGCTTTTTCCTCTACACAGACGCACAGAGGAACCTACTGCAAACCTTCCGAACTGAGAACAAACCCGCCCGCCCCCCGCGCACACGCAGCTCAGCCTGCAGACACATTTGGCCCCTTCCCAAACACCCACACGCTTCTTGAGATCAGGGGTTTTCAAACTCGTTTTTAGCAGTGGAGCCCTTTTTTCCAAAAAATCTCCTGTGGAAGCTCAATATAGAAAACTTAGTGTACTTAGTGTGTCGCAGCGACTCCGGCCCTGCCCCCCTCTGGCCTTTCCCATCTGTCCTCTGTTGCTCCCTCGTGGGCAGCACTCACAGGGCCCAAACCTTCCATTTTTGGTGCTTAACTTTGGCGTCTGGCGGCCGGTCGGCTGGCCTGCCTTCCCTCCTCCCCGCGGGCCCTGTTCCATCGTGAGCGGCCCGGGGTCCAGCCCTCGGCCGTGTGGGCAGAACAGCTTGGCCTGGAGCCCTCCTGGCCAGCCGGACGCTGCCTTTGGTCCGGGGCGGCGCTGAGTCAGCACCGCTCCAATCTGGCCAGAGTGGGCCCTGCCTGGGGCCCCACCCCGCCCACGGCCCCCCTGTCCTCCCTGTCCTCTGCAGCCTCATCCTTGTGGGGTTCCTTGGGCACGGCTTTGCCCAGGGCTGACGGAGGTGCTGTGAGGACACCCCTCCTGCTCCCCCGGCCCTGGCCACAGGATCTCCAGCCAGCGCCTCTGGAGGGGCTTCCTGAGCACCTTCCTGCACGCTCGCCTAATTGGTTGTGTTCCAAGCTCTGGGAGGACTTTATGAAATCAGGCATGTGCATCTTCCCCAGCGCGTCTCCATAGCAACGGAGGGCCTAACTCTGGGGAGCTCAGTGAGGAAAAAAATGTTCCAGCTAAAAATGTACATGGCCGTCAGTGGGCGGGCACCGGAGAGGGGGCTTCAGGCACATAGCAGGCAGCTCCCCACCTCCTCCCCGGCCCCCGCCTGTCCAGGAAGTCAGTGGCGGGGCTCTGCCTCCTACCTCTTATCTTTGAACAAGAGAAGGAGGGTCCCCCCACAACACCCCAGGCTGCCATCCTGTGCTGCCTTCAAGGGCTGGAACAGAGATGGGTGGGACAGTGCAAAGCAACCTCTCTGGGACCCAAGGCTGAAGGGGGCCCCAGCCCCTGTCCCTCCTGTCCCATCCCAGTGTGGGTGGAGGAGGATATAGAAGGGACAGGGGACCAGTTTCACTTCCCAGCCCCTTTTTGGTGACAATTCCTGTCACTTCCTCTATCTCTCTGGCAACAGAGTTGTTTGAGCGAAACAGCAGGGCCAGGCTTTCTGGCCCACTCCTGACCTGGACCCCAGAGCCTTTCATCTCTGAGCCAATCCGGCCCATTCACCCGCACTGCCCCCCAGCCCCCAGCCCCGGCCACCTGACGCTCCTCCTGTGACCCTCACCTGCCAGGCTGGGCTGGGTGCTCAGGTTCCAGGACCCAGATGTCCCCAGGAAGATTGGCTGCTTGATCAGGAAAAGGAACCACCCCTTCCACCCACAAGCTTTAGCCACTCCCCTCTGGTGGCAGCGAGGAAGCCCTGGGGTGTGCACCCCTCAGTGCCCTGGGTGAGGGGCAGCTCCACGGGGCCGCTGTAGGGACTGAGAATAGGCACATCTGTGGGACTCACCTGTGCCAGGCACTGTTCTCTGCTTTACATATGCTGACTCCTTTCAACGTCACAGGTGGATACTGTAATGTCACCACTTACAGATGTGGAAACTGAGGGCCAGAGAGTTTGGACCTGCCCAGGATCCCTGCTGGGAGACTCAGAGCCAGGTCTGGGGACTTGCAAGTCCATCCCTTGGGGTCAGGAGGAATAGGGCTCCTGTGGTGGGTGGGCCGGGCAGCTGGGCTGAGGCAGGGACAGATAGGATGTGCCCAGGACAGACACGGTGGCCTCTGGCTGGTGGCCCGATCGCCAGGATGCCCGTGCCCCGGGACACCCTCAGTAACCCGGCCCTGTGCTTGGTCTGCAGGGTCTGATGCTGAGTCGGCTGGGCCACAAGAGCCTGGCCCAGAAGGTACTTCGGGACGCCGTGGAGAGGCAGAGCACCTGCCATGAGGCGTGGCAGGGCCTGGGCGAGGTGCTGCAGGCCCAGGGCCAGAACGAGGCCGCCGTCGACTGCTTCCTCACCGCGCTGGAGCTGGAGGCCAGCAGCCCCGTGCTGCCCTTCTCCATCATCCCCAGAGAGCTCTGACGGCAGCGGCAGGAAGGGGCTGCCCGTGCGAGCTGGCAGGAGCAGGCAGGCGGCTGGGAACCGGAGGGACACTGGCATTCAGGTGTGGGGCCTCAGGGGAATACACCTCTAGTGAACACTTCTGCAGGCTGCGGCCCTGGTTCTCCCCCTGGCTGGGCCAAGAGGGTCTTCCCAGATTGCTTCCTGGGTGCCTTGGGAGACAGTCTGGCTTGAACCCTAAGTGACGGGCAGAGTTGTGATGACCAGACTTGCTCCCCGAGAGCTCGGGTAGGGGGAGCCTCGCAGCTGTGCTTCACCCCCACCCGCACCTCTGCCTGGGGGTCTGGGAGCCCCATGCTCCAGGGCCTTACTCCCCAGTCCCTGGACAGCACAGGCTTCTGGGTCACTCTCAGGTCTCACCCAGGGCAGTCACGGCCTGAAGAAACTGGGCAAGTGGGAAGAAGATGTGATCTCTGGGCCACTCTCCCAGACTCTGAGTCAGTGGATGATGCCAGCGTTGCACCTCTTTGCCAGCTGGGCCCTCCCGTTCTCTTCCCCTCTGCTCCCAAGTGCCTTCGGGGCCTCTGGTGTCTGGTCAGGGTCACTGAGCGCTGGCCCTAACTCACTCTTGCATTTCCACCACCCCCGTCTCCCTGGAAACGTGCCCTGGCCCAAGCAGCCTCCCAGGCCCCTGGCCAGAGCCCCCTAGGATGGGCCTCACGATACCAAACATGGTTCCTGGACCCAGCGCTTTGTGATAGCCCGAGTCAACACAGGGTTCCTTCAAGCCTTACCCTACAGTGCAGGTCCCTCTAGGGCCAGCAGTGAAGGCGGGCAGTTTCCAGGAAGGCCCCCGATACATCTTATCACCCACAGCTCATTTTTCACCTTGGGCTTTCTTGGGTGACCCAAGCCCCACCCTGGCCATTTGGGTGCCCCTGCCTGGGTCCACGTGGGGGCTGTGGTTGGAGACCTGAGGGGGAGATGGAGCCCAGCCTTCCTCTCTGTGGCTGAGCAGTCTTCTGTGTCCCTGACAGGCCCCGTCTGCAGGAGTCCGGGGGCGGCTGGGCAGATGTCTTCTCTGCCGGCTCCCCCAGCCCTGCCGTGTGATGCTCTTAGAACTCTTCCCTGGGAGTCGGTCCCCCAGAGGCCTGCCAGGGAAATCCTTTTGTATCCGCACTTTGGGCTTTAGTTCTGACGCTGCATCAGGTACTTGTGGACAGGTTGGGTGAGGGCTACCCTGGTTTGTCATAGCCCCATCCCCTCAGAGGGAGCAGCTGTTGGGTGCCCCGCTCTGTGCCGCGCTGCTCATCCCGAGGTGCTTCCCAAGAGAGCTGGTGCCTTCTGCCTTCCTGTGCCAGGCCAGGGGGTGCCCGGGGGGGCCCTGGATCCTCTGCCTCTTCTTGGTTGAAGGATCTTCTATACATGTATGTGTGTATATAAATATATATATATATTATATATAATAGAGATCTATTTTTTTTTTCTGGAATTCTGTTAGAAAAAAGTAAAGAAAGAGCAAATGCTATTGATCTATCTTGGGGTGCCCAAAGATGTTGGAAGTCAATTCTTGGTAACAGGAAACGTACCAGATGTATTTCGACTTTTAAGCATTCCCTTATTGGAAGCCACAGAGGGCCTGGCCAAGTTGCTGACAGTGACTTTGCAGATTGAATAAAGAGACCCTTGAAGGGGAAGCAGGTTTGTCTGAAGCAGCATGTTCATTCACTGGGCACACAGCCCTGCGACAGGCCCTGGGCCACCGTGGAGAGGAGGGGGTACCAGGAGAGAGGCCAGAGAAGGCTTTGGGGCCAAGGCTTGGGATTGGGAGGGAGTGTGGAAGAGGAAGGAAGGGAGGGTCTTCTGGGAAGATTTGGATTTGAGCTGCTGAGAGTGTCACCTGGTGAGGTTGGGGCTAAAGCCTGGAGGAGAGCAGGAGGAGGCACAGGGGTCCAGGTGGGGTTGATTCTGGCCTCCAACCTGTCCTTGAGGTCGGCCTGAGCCCCCTGCTGCCTCTGGGGCACAGCCAGGAAAGGCCAGGGCTGGACTCGCTATCTGAGCAGGAGAGACTGACCCTCGGGCCTTGCACCAGGAGAAGCACCAGGAGCGGGGTGCGGGGAGGATCCAGGCCGCCCGGATCGCTGCCTCTGCTAAGTCCATGCCAGTACACTCGTTAGGTCCGTTATACCACATGCCAATACACTGTGGATATTGTTGTTATAACATGCATCAAATCAATTTTAAAGAATGATGCGAATTCATACAACTCTTTTCTTCATGTGCCCCAGGGGTCACCTGCTGCAGGCTGCAGCCACCCCACTTTGAAGACAGCCGCCCTGAGACCTCCCCTCGAACTCAGGGCTGGTCTCACCTCCTACTCTGAGGCTCCCGGGGGCCTGGCTGCCTCCACACCCTCCCTCTGCCCTGCTCTGGGACTGGGCATTGCTGTCTCCACGAGGAAGGGCTTTGCTTGGCACCTTTGGGTGCCCAGCTGCTCTTTTGCTGTGACCTTTTTTTAAGGTAACACATAAAGGAACTTTAGTGATTGAACCAGCACTTGGTATCAAATTACTTGTCACACACAAACCCTCAACGGAGAGCGGGGAAGCCAACTCCCTCATCGGAACCTGTTGTGCCAGAATGAGGGCTGGAGTCTGGGGACAGACTTGGGGCTGCCTGGTGCACCCATGGATCGCCAACCCACCCACCACTTTCCAGGACACAGCTCCCACTTGTGCACTTCAGTATTAATAGAGTTTATCTGCAGACACAAATATGAATGGAATTTCAGCCCCCACCACCCAGACTCCCTTCTCGTACCAAAGTGCTCATTGTTGCATTCGCAACCCCACCCGGCACTCAGATGTCCTCACTGTGCAAATATTTCTTGGCCTTGGGAAGCCTCCAGCTAAACAAACCTGCCCATGTGCCCAGCCCATGCTGCCAGCTCTGGATGACAACCCACGGCCAGGGAGCCTCGCGTCTAAGTGACCTGTGGCACCAACCCACGTGGTATGGATCCAAAGGATCCTGGGAGGCTGGGGGGCCCTGACTTGAAAGTATCCTGCTGTCCCCTGCCAGAAACTTCTTAGAATTTTCATCAGGCTCTTTCTGTTGCAAAGAACAGAGACCCACTGAAGATAAGAGACAAGAGGAAGCTTCCTGAACTGCAGTGCACAGGCCTGGGGCCAAAGCAGCCACACAACCGTGATGGAGGCAGCACGGTGACACTGCAGTCACCCCCTCAAGTTTGAAGGTGCAGCTCTACCACTGATTGGCTGTGTGGCCTTGAGCAAGTTGCTTAACCTCTCTGTGCCTGTTTCCTCATCTGTAAAATAAGGATAATAGTGGAATAGTGCCTGCTTTGTGGATTATGTTGGTGACGTGAGAAAAACACATCAGGAGCCTAGAACAGCACCTAGCCCATGGGACATTCTCAATACATGTGAGCAGCTGTCTTCTCTGTTTCTGCCCACTGCCCGCTCCTATCCCTGCTGACTGGCTTCGTGCACCCAGAGGTGTTGCTCCCCCAGGCCCGTGTTCAACACTACCCCAGCCGTCCTGCTGACCTGCCTCCTACGGCGCTGTGGCCATTCCTCCCTGAGCAGCTGAGTCTTGAACGAGAGGATCCGATTGGTCCCACTCACTTTGGGGTCACTCAGAAGCCAGTAGACCGACTTGCCTTGGGGAGGTACCTTCTCCTGACCCAGTCGGCTGTAACCAGAAGGCATGGGCCTCAGGACACAAAGCATGGCTTCTCAGGCAGCTGGGGTCCTCAGGGGACAATGCCCTGGCCCCTCTCAGCACCCACACCAGCCCGTCATGCCTCCACGCCTTGCCCTTCTGGGCCCTCTGGAGGGAGCAGACAATAGAACACGCCCCCCGGACACCCCTCCTTTCTCCTTCACTATCATCATCACCTTACGGTGCACCCCGGGGGCTCCTGTCCTAGCTCTCCTCTTGGAACGGAGATGACAGTGACAATATTAACATAGCTGTACACTGGACTGCTTATAAGTTGTTCCACTTGTCTGTGAATTCTTCCTCCTCATCACTCCTTTCATGGTCAACAAGCTTGGGAGGTAGGTTTTGTTCCAAAGAAGAGTGAAGCGATCACGGAGCCGCCGCTCACAGTCACCTGGTGTATGGTAGGCCTGAGATCGCAGGGCCGCGCTCTGTGCACTGCCGCCATCGGCAGACGCTGCGAAGTGCAGGCTCCCATCATCCCCGCAGGCGACCCTGCTGGGATCCGAGGAGTCTTGCATCGCCAGGGGTCCTCTATGGGAGCACCCCAGGGGAGGACACAGGGGTCCAGGGGCCCCTTGAGTGCCCAGAAGCCACCCCCTGCCCCCAGCTTCACCTCACTGGCTGCAGTGGAGAGGAACGGACAGCACTCGGTGCTGCCCACCACCCCAGCCCTTGTGCAGCCGGTGGAAGGTTCTTAAGCAGAGGTCACACAGGCCGGGCTTCTCCCAGACAGGAAGGGTCTTCAGAAGGTGCCTGCAGGCATGAACAGGTCCCCCACAGGAGCTATGCATTGGGCCGTGAGACTCCACCGTCCTGACCACCAGCTGACAGGACTAGGGTGGGTTCCAGCACCAAAGTGCATCTTCTGGGGACCCACAGGCTCGGAGCAGTCCTGACGCCCCTACGCAGGGGCAGCCCACAAGGACATGGGCATCGTCGTTCTCTTATTCTCGCTCACTCTCTCGGTCTCTCGCTCTCTTAACTGTCTCTCTGGAATTTGGCAAGAGGTTAAGTCACTGTTAAAAACACATTTTTTTAACCATTTGAGAATAGGTTGCATAAATCATGCCCCTTTACCCCTTAGTACTTCTGTGTTTTTTACCAAGAACAAAGGTCAGCCCCTTCCCCAACCACAGCACAGGTGACGAATGAGGAAATGTGACACGGCTCCCATACTCTTATCTGAGCTCCCACCGGGTTCCGGGTTGGGCACTGCTGTTCCCTAGAGCGTCGCCCTCCTCCAGCCCAGGACCACACACGCCACTGCCCGTCTCCTCAGTGTCGTTTGCCCTGGAACGGCTGCTCCTGCTCCTTGCCTCGCGTGTCGTCTGCACTGCCAGGGCTGCGGAGGGCCTGGCCTCTGCGATGTGAGTGTGAGAGAGAGGGGCCCTCGCGGGTGGGAGCAGAGGCTGAAAAGCGGCAGAAGCCCCTGGGCAGAGAAGAGAACAGACCACAGTGGGTTGGTAGGAGCTGGGAGGTAAAAGCAAAAATGCAGAGCAGGTGACTCTCTGTGAGGGCGGAGCTCTGGAGTCAAGAGGAAGGGCTGCCGCTTTCCAGGCGCAGAAGGATGATGGGAGCCCTGGAGCTCCCTCCACTCTGTCCTGAATGACCCTCCAACCCCTGCAGCCTGACTTCCAGGGCAGGATTCCCATCCGCGGTTTCCTCGTATCCTTACAGTGACCCCATGAAGACGTGGGCCCCCCGGTGTGTTGCCGGCAGCCCTGTCCACCCCACAGCGAGGCTCACTCTGATTCCCTGCACCGTCCTCCTGTGCGCCCGGAGACCAGCCCGGGAGGGGGATCTAGAGCCTCACTCGCTGCTTTCATCCGCACACGTGTGCCGAGATGGAATCGGAGCAGGCGCGGGAGACTCTTGCTGAAGAAGAGCAGCTCTGGCCCTTCCCCACATGGAGGTTGGAGCACAGACGGCCTTCCCCAGGGTCCCTACGCCTGGGTAGTCTCCTGTCACTCTGACTGTGACCTCTTGACTTGCTTCAGCTTGGGCCCAGCAGGAAGAGGCCATTACCAACTCCCTTGATCCTGTCTGTGCCGGGCTTGGAGCCACCTCAGGAGCCCAGGCTCAATCCCCTACCCTCAGCAAGGCCCAGGGCTCAGTGGCTTGGGTGGTGGCATCCTGCCTGACACACACAGTCCACCCCTGAGAGCACCCCGCCAAGGGTGCAGGGGCTTTGCACAGCCTGGCCCTGCACACGCCGGGCTGAGCCCACATGGGCTCCCGCAGGCTGTGTTAGGCTGCGGCCCGGCACTCCCTCCGTGCAGAGAGCCGCTCTCTGATCTGGGAGCTATGCCTTCCTAGGTCCTTGCCCACTTTCCTTCCTCTTCTCCTTCCTCCCGCAAGTCTATCGGGTCTCCTGGGGCCTCAGAGGGCCATGCCCTCCTGTACCCACTCACACCCAGCAAGACCTCTTTCCAGAATTCCTACTGGGCCCCACACTCCTTGCCCTTCATCCTTCAAGACCCTTCAAGTCCTTCCCATGCGTTCTATTATAGAAGCCCTCCCCAACCTGCCTTCCACCACCCACCCTACACTTTGTCAGAACTGCCCGCAGGTCTCAGGAACTGAGCACACTCCCACCCAAAGCAGCCTTGGCAGCCCTTCCCTGCCATGCCGGTCAGGCCCCGCTGAACCCCACCGCTCTTCACAAGTATGGTGCCTTTCTCTGGGCTTGAATATGGGCAAAGATGTTCTTAACAAGGTGATGCAGAACATCTGCTGGGAGGCCCTGCTCTAGTGTCCACTCGATGAGCCCCTTCCCTTGCTGCTCTGCACCCCCCGTCTCCCATCTCCCTCCCTGTCCTCTCTTACTCCCCTCCCCACCCCTCCCAGCCCACAGCTCCAGCCTGGGCTCCTCCTGCCAACCAGAGTCGCCTTTTCTCTGGGGAGGCTGCAGATAAGCCCAGCTGGGATCTGGGTCTTGGGCAGTAGCCCCCAAAAGCCCCCCCAGCCCTGCTAAGGAGAGAGCGGATGGACAGGCCTGGCAGGACGGGCAGATCTGCAGCCCAGAGGCCCTGAATCCAGAGCCCAAACCCCTCCCTTTGGGCTTGGCAGGCTCTGCATGCCTATAGCCCAGCGCTTGGCCAAAACCAAAGGGTCTGTGGGGACCCCTAACAAGAGTCAGGCTAGCAAGAAGCGTCCTGCTTATCCTTCTCCCCAGAACAACTGCCACCTGAGAATGCTCCAGGCAGTAGCTTCCCCCAGAGAAATTTCCACCCCTCTTTAGCCAGATGCTAAAATGGATCAGGATCATCTTCATACCTGGAGAGTACCTTCCTAGGGCAGGGACCTTGTCTTCTTAAACCTTTAGTGTTGGGGGAACCACCTGCGTTCCGGCCAGAGTTATTGGTTACTGGTGCCTTCACACCATCTCAATGGTGGTTCTCAACTGTGCCCACTCATTGAAATCACCGGGGTGGGGACTGGGGAGGCAGGCGGTCTGTCTGGGAGCTGCCAGGCACCAAGACTTTAAATGCTCCCTAGAAAATGCGAACATGCAACTTAGGTTAAGAACCACTGATTCAAGCCAAAACAATCTTGAGAAAGAACAAAGCTGGAGGACTCACATTTCCTGATTTCAAAACTTACTACAGGCCGGGCGCGGTGGCTCACGCCTGTAATCCTAGTACTCTGGGAGGCCGAGGTGGGCGGATCGTTTGAGCTCAGGAGTTCGAGACCAGCCTGAGCAAGAGCGAGACCCCATCTCTACTAAAAATAGAAAGAAATTATATGGACAGCTAAAATATATATATAGAAAAAATTAGCCGGGCATGGTGGTGCATGCCTGTAGTCCCAGCTACTCGGGAGGCTGAGACAGGAGGTTCGCTTGAGCTCAGGAGTTTGAGGTTGCTGTGAGCTAGGCTAACGCCACGGCACTCACTCTAGCCTGGGCAACAGAGTGAGACTCTGTCTCAAAAAAAAAAAAAAAAAAAAGGGCAAAAATATGGGCAAAGGACTTGAGGAAACATTTCTCCCAAGACATACAAATGCCCAGTAAGCACATGAAAAGATGCTCAATGTCACTAATTATTAGGGAAGTGAAAATCAAAACTACAATGAGACACCATCTCACACCCATTTGGAGTGGTTACTATCAAAAAACCAGCAATTACGCCAGGCACAGGTGGCTCGTGCCTGTAATCCTAGCACTCTGGGAGGCCGAGGAAGCAGGATTGCTTGAAGCCAGAAGTTGGAGACCAGCCTGAGCAAGAGTGAGACTCCATCTCTACAAAAAAATAGAAAAAATTAGCCAGCGATGGTGGTGTGCACCTGTTAGTCCCTGCTATTCAGGAGGCTGAAGCCCAGGAGTTTGAGGTTGCAGTGAGCTATGATGATGCCACTGCACTGTAGCCTGGGTAACAGGGGGAGATCCTGTTTCAAAAGAAAAAAAAAAAAAACTAGCAAATAACAAGTGTTGGCTAGGATGTGGAGAAATTAGAGCCCTGTGCACTGTAGCTGGGAATATAAAATAATGCAGCCACTGTGCAAAACAATATGGTGGTTCTTCTAAAAATTAAAAATTGTCATACCATCCAGCAATTTCACTTCTGGGTATACCACCAAAAGTACTGAAAGTAAGGTCTTGAAGAGATACCCATGTTCATGGCGGCATTACTTGCAATAGCTGAAACATAGAAGCAACCCAATTGTCCATACACAGATGAATAGACAAGCAAAATGGGGTGTATACATATAATGGAATATTATTCAGCCTTAAAAAGGAATGAAATTCTAACATGAGCTATGACATGGATGAACCTTGAGGACATTATTCTAAGTGAAATAAGTCAGCCACAAAAAGACAAATTCTGTATGATTCTACTTACATGAGGTACCTAGAGTAATGAAGATCGTAGAGACAGAAGTAGAATGGTGGCTGCCAGGGGCTGGGAGGAGGGAGAAATGTGGGGTTAATGTTTAATAGGTCCAGAGCTTCACTTTTACAAGATGAAAAGAGTTCTGGAGATGGATAGTGATGATTGCACAACATTATGAATGTATTTAACATCACTTAACTACAGTACATTTAAAAATGATTAAGGTGGAAATTTTAATGTTGAGTGTTTTACTATAATAAAGAGAAAGTGCAAAGAACCTTTGATTCTAAACTTATAGATTTTGAATTGTGTTTTTAAGGGCTTCAAAGTAATCCTAGGCACGAGGGCCTGAGACCGACGGCTCCAGGTGGCATCAGGCACTTCAGAGATGATGCTGGAGACAGGACCAATCCATCACCTGAGCCACCTGTGGCCCTTAGCCTCAAAGCCTATGCCTGCCACTCAGCCTCGGGTCTGGAAGGTGTCCCCTATAGGCCTTGAGAGCAGAGAGGGGGTGGAGTGGGGAAGGAGGGAAGGAGGAGGAAAGGGGCAGGGAAGACAAGCTGTCCCCTCAGTGCTGTGACTTTTGACATGCTCTGACTTAATGGAGAGGGAACTGCACAAGGAAACGGCACAAGATCTTTGCAGCCAAGAAGAGACAGACCCTTAGGTTGCAGACAAATTGAGAGGACAGTTGGCGGTGGGTGGGGGGTGGTGTGTGTGGGAGGAACAGAGGGATGCCGGAGGTGGGGGGGGGCACCAGGGCAGGGGCCTAGAGGGCGAGCATCACAGCAGTTAGCATGGAGGGGAGGCGAGGCGGGGGTGGGTGGGGGGGGAGCTATTTGAGACCCTGCTGGAAGTCCCTCCCTGGCTTAGGAAGTCCCTCCCAAGCCCAGTTAACACCATAGTTCCTCACATGTGCAGTGCCCTCCGGCCCTTCTAAGCCCTCCTGGATTCGATGCACACCTCAGCCCTGGTGGCTGGGTGCTCAGGCTCAACGTCTGCCCAGGTCTGCCAGTCTCTCCTCTTCTTCCATCTTGGAAATATTGTCCCACGGTTAGGCTCATGGCTGGAAAAAGCCATTCAGAGACCCTCTGGTCTTTCTGGGACAGCCTCCCCCAATCAGTGTGAAACACTATTAATATAAAAACACTGGGATACACCAAGGAAGAAAAGTAAAGTCACTCTTCTTATCCTGTTCATGCAGCCTCTGCTACACCTGGGGCAGCGCCTCTGTCACACCACCCAAAATGACACAGGAGGATAAGGGCGGGCTGGGAAGAAAGGCAGGTCTGAGGTGCAGGCACCGCCAGCTCCCAAAAGGAGGCCCAGCCCTCACTCGAGGAGCCAAAGGCAAAGCTCAAGGAATGCCCCGATGGACACAGAACAAAGGCAGTCCCGGTGGCCCTGCGGAATGTTCTCCAGAGTGGTTCCACCTCCAAGCACAAACCTCTGCAGGCCCCACACACTCCTCCCACAGGCTGGTCAAGACACCCTCCCTTTCTTATTCTGAAAGGGTCCTCACTGTCTCCCAGGACACTGGGGAGCTGCCCCCACCCCAGTTATGCACACCCCACACAGCCGGGGCCCTGGCACGGTGTTTGCACCGAGGGTCCAGGCCCTCCTGGCCACAGCTGATGGCCCAGGGGTGGACCCCTGACTGAAGCTGGCCGACTGGATTCTCTCTCCTGGGAATCTGAGACTTGAACCAAGGAGATGCTGGTTATATTCTTTTAGGGTGTTGCCTCAGGAAATGATGTGAGGAGAGGCTGAGGTCGCCACGTTTGATCTACACACATAAAGAGAGAGTGAAAGTCAGCTCCAGAGGGAGGAAAGCAGGCCCGAGCGAGAAGCAGAGGGACCCTGAGTCCTGAGAGAGCCAGAGAGTGAGAGAGAAAGAGAGAGAGAGATGGCTCCTGCCAGCCCCTCGTTCACCCTCTTGTCAGTAACGTACCTCTAAATCCTTATGACACAACACCCCTCTTCCCCCTGCTGGTTTGAGGGATTCCTCTACCTTCCCATCAGCAAGCCTTGACAAAGACAAACACGATGACCTCCCGCCTCACTCTCCTTCTGCAACTGCTTCCCTGAGTACCAGGTGCTGCCCGAGACTCGGCTTCCTTGCAGATTGGGGAGGGAACTTTAACCCACTTGGAGAATAAAATTTCAAACCATCTGCCCTGCAGCCATCTTCTGATCAAAGTGGGACAACAGACACTGCCCTGAGACATCCATCAGATCTGCCAAGTGGCTGTTTTCTGCTCCAAAGGAATGCCAAGCAGGGAGTTTGTGAACAGATTCCTGGAGAGAAGAGCCTTTCCTTCCTTGCCCCAACATATGTTTTATAAGAGCCTATAAGTCTAGAGAAGGGAGGCGTTTTTTTCTTCTTTTAAAAATAACAAAATATAAGCATTTTTATTAGATTTTTGTTAGGGTTTTTTTGTTGTTGTTAAAAAAAAAGTTTCCTTCCAATTATTTATTAAGGACTCTGGAATCTCTCCAGCCTTTGCAGAGACACTGGCTGTGGTGTATAGGCTCTGCCTAGCTAGAGCTCCCTGGGCAGAAGGCATGTGGTCCCAGCCTTCTGAGGACCTTCACCCCACTCCCACGCCCTCCCTCACTCACACCCTCCACTCTCCTTGGTCCGGGCTTCCTCTGCTCCCTCCAGCAAATGTTTATTCCTGCATTGGGCCTCTGCCCAGATAGGGCTGCTTGCCCCGAACCCTCTTCCCTCTCCTCTGCCAATCTCTGCCTCCTGGTCCCTTGAGTGCCGGCCAAGCTGCCCTCCTGAACGTGGCCAACCTCTCTCTACCTCCCAGGCCCGAGCTGCTCTGCCTTCTCCCTCCTCTGAATGCCTGCAGCCTTCGTTGCCACAATCACTCCTCTGTGCGCCTGGTGCAATGATTTGGCAGCTTCCTGAGACTACGGCCGTCTTCCTGTTGCAAGTCTATCAGTGCGCCGGCCGCCGCTGGGCTGCAGACACGGGGCGATGGGGCAGGAGTGTCTTGGCGTGGCTCGCTCAGCCTTCCCTGAGCCAGGACTACCCTCCCCTTTCTAGTCCTGTCTCCCCCAACGACCCTCTGCAACTCAGTCACGTGCCTAATTCACCTCTGTCTCAAGCCTCTACTCCTCAACCCCAGTACAGCACCTCGCAGTGCGGTAGCAGATACTCAAAATACCGTCATTGACTTGAAACCACACATCCACCCGGGGTTGAATCAATACTGTTATTTTCAAGGGGTTGAAAGAGAGAATGAACCAGCTTTTGGGATCCTGTCAAGGCTTGGCTTGACCTCGGTTTAATGTCCACTACCCAAGGAAGTCTTTAAGAGGGCAGTGAGATCTCACAGCCCTGATGCGGCTGAGACCGAGGCCACACAGAGCACAGCCCAGGCACATCCAGGCCTGCCCGAGCTGCTGCTAGAGCAGCCCAGGGCCACAGGCTCTCGCAGTGCGCTCTTTGGTATTTAATAAGCAGAGTGAGCATATAATTTACTGCTCAAACCAGGTCACTTGAAAAGTACATTGGTAATTATGCTGGGACTATTCCAGATAAGCAAGCAGAATGGTCACCCCAGGCAATTGATCATGTTCTGTGGTCAACCCCCCGCTAAGGAATAGACAAAATACAGTTTTCTAAACACAAAAACTTGCTAAAACTCAAAGTAGCTTGGCTCCAAGATTGCTTTATTTTAAAAGCCAATTGTGTTGTTGAAGAAAAGGCTATGTTCTCGGCCCATTCTGGCTATGGTCGGGGACTGCTTGGGGAATTGTCTTGAAGCTGTGTATGCTCCTGGGCCTGGGGTTTTCTGAAAACAGAGCAGAAAACAGGGACTGGTGAGACAGTGACACCAAAAGCCTGAGCCTCCAGTCCCTGGCTGCTGGCTAGATGTGGTGGACGAATCCCCCGTGGAGGGAGGAAAGGGCCACACCAGCCTGGCTGGGGCCTGGTGGACCCTTGAATTGGAGTGTGTCATCAGAGCCGAGGCTGCTCCTGTCGGGCTCACTGTGAGGCTGGAGGGGTGCTGGGAGACGGCCAGGCCAAGCCAGGGGCCACCTAGAGCCTGCTGGGGGAGGTGGGGTCACCTCCCACCTGCACCTCAGGGCACATTTTCTCCCCAGGGTGCTCCACCTAGGCAGCTCCCATCCCAGGGAATGCCATCGTCCCTCCCACTAGTGACCTCATCCTTGCGGTGCGTGAGTGAAGAGAACAGATTCTGAACCTGGATGGTCTAACGCAAAAGCCCAAACTGCCTCTCAAGCTTGGGTTGTGTTTAGTCACCGACCCAGAGTGACAAAGTACACTACAGAACAGAGATCAACCGGGGGCCACGGACCCCAGGGTCAGAAGTATTCCCAAGGGATGAGTTCTTCTTTTTAAAAGTCATGTTTTCATTTTGATGAAATTCTTTTTTTTTTTTCTTTTTTTTTTTTGAGACAGAGTCCCACTCTGTTGTCCGGGCTAGAGTGAGTGCCGTGGTGTCAGCCTAGCTCACAGCAACCTCAAACTCCTGAGCTCAAGCGATCCTTCTGCCTCAGCTTCCCAAGTAGCTGGGACTATAGGCATGCGCCACCATGCCCGGCTAATATTTTCTATATGTATTTTTAGTTGTCCAGCTAATTTCTTTCTATTTTTAGTAGAGACAGGGTCTTGCTCTTGCTTAGGCTGGTCTCGAACTCCTGACCTCGAGCGATCCACCCGCCTCGGCCTCCCAGAGTGCTAGGATTACAGGCGTGAGCCACCACACCCGGCTTTGATGAAATTCTTTTTTTTTTTTTTTTTGAGACAGAGTCTCACTCTGTTGCCCAGGCTAGAGTGAGTGCCGTGGCGTCAGCCTAGCTCACAGCAACCTCAAACTCCTGAGCTCAAGCGATCCTCCTGTCTCAGCCTCCCGAGTAGCTGGGACTACAGGCATGCACCACCATGCCCGGCTAATTTTTTCTATATATATTTTTAGCTGTCCATATAATTTCTTTCTATTTTTAGTAGAGATTGGGTCTCGCTCTTGCTCAGGCTGGTCTCGAACTCCTGAGCTCAAACGATCCGCCCACCTCGGCCTCCCAGAGTGCTAGGATTACAGGCGTGAGCCACCGCGCCCGGCCTGAAATTCTTGAAAAATCTATTCTGCCAATTATTTCAACAAAGCTTCTCTTCCATAGTGATAAAATACAAATAGGAGTTCACCTGCTCAAGGCTTCTTGGGTGTGGCTCTCGGTAAAAAATAAAAAAGTTTGAAAAAAAATTAAAACAACAACAAAAAAACTACAAACAAATGCCATTTTTCATAAACTAAGACTTCAACTTCTTAGATCAGCATTTATCATGCTGAGGGTACATGCACATCTTCTTGAAATCCAGAAGAATTTTATTTTGGGTCTGTTGGAGAGATGCCAGGGTAGTGGCTAAGGACAAGGGTTTCAGAGTCCAACAGGCCCGGTTCTAGTCCCACAACCAATGGCTGGGTGTGACCCTGGGCCATGGGCTTCCCTCCCGCGGCCCATGCAATGGGGCAGAGTGCCTGCCCCGTGGGAGGCTGTGAGGCTCACTGGCACGTCTCCAGGGCACGAGCACCCGCCAGGCCGGCAGCAAGCACCCACTCGCTGGCCACCACCACTGTTCTTATTTATTATTATCGCCTCCTTGCAGTTTGTTATCTCTTCAGGAGCCAGTGAGAGTGGAAATAGGATTACCCTGGAGTGGAACAGAGCGGCCAGCCCAGAGCAGATGACATCAGCTGCCTGCAGAAACCGCTTTAAATGACAGGATGTTTCCCTTGCCAAAGGCAGAGCAGCGGCCTGGAAATCTAATCAAGTCCTGGCCAGACGTCAAAGGAAGCTGAAGCCCTTATTAGTGCTATTAACGAGGACTCAGCATGCATGTGGAGTCCTAGAAGGCTGGGCCACAGACAGAAGGTTCAGGGGTGCCTACGCCCCACAAGGCCACCCCTCAGAAGGCTGTCGGTTGTGGTTCAGACACCTTGAGAGCATCCAGCTTGCTTTCCCAGCCCTGATTTCACGTCACAAAGTGACCTTCTGGTTGTCCTCGGCTTCCATGAAAATTTCCTATAAGGGAGAGACTCCACAGAGTGGCAGCCCCGTCACCAGGCCCCTGTGGCAGATGCCTATAAGTTAACACTACACCTTTTGGCTTCATGCTGAGTTTCCTGGGAGTTGGGTTAACACGACTCAGTCTTCCTGAGAATGCTCAGCCTCCTGCCATCTGTCTGTCTGCAATCTGACTGGCAGGGCCTCCCCAGTACTCGTCCAGGTAAAGGCTGCACTACCCCAACACCACAGCCTGGCAGCTCTGCAGCAGAGACTCTGAGGGCCTTGGCCTTGGGCACGGGCCAGGTGGGGCTGGGGGGAGGTGATTTGCCGCCCAGGCAGTGGCAGTACTAGCCCTCCGCTACCTGCTGCCCCAACTTCTCCCCTCACCCCCTTAACTCCCCTGAGTGGAAATCTCACAGGCAGAATTTGTATTTCTGTCTCCCCAACTATCCCAAATGAGTCTACAGACCAGCAAGTCTTGAGAACTTTCAGGCCAAGGTGCAGGCTGGAAGCACCAAGGCCATGGGAATTAAAACCGTCTTTTGGAATTAAAAAAAAAAGCCACTGTTGGTAAGCTCCACGTGATGCTTTTGTAATCTTTCTTGGTCTTCTCTAGGCTTTTGTGGAGCTCTGCTCACTCCTAGAATCCACTTTCTTTGTATCTCTCCATGGACTTGAGCCCCTTCCCTTTCTGTCCTGAGTCCTGGGGGGCAGGGGGATTACTTATGCTTTAATGATCCCATTTGGCTCAGTAAAAATGTTTCTGCTTCTACTCTTTGCTTCCTTCGGCTCCCAAAAACCACACACGCACTGAGAACGGCAGTTCTTGCTGGCTGGGAGCAGCCACTGTACACCGCTTGCTTCGATGCGGTACAGGTGTCACCCTGAAAGGCATCCAGGTCGTGACATTGATGGCTGATTACTGACCTCGCTGGCTGTTTTTGACTGGACCGATAATTCGGCCATGGCCTTCGGGTCTGGAGTCACTCTGAGCCTGAGACTGGCCGAGAGCTTCCAGGTGTTTGAGCTCTTCACGCCTCACTGCCTCGACAGGCAACTGTATATACTAGAACTGTATGAGACAATCATTCTCCCATCCCACCCCCGACTCCCCGCAGCACACACCAAGTCAGAAAACCTGCCACTGGGGGAGGGGGAAGGTCTGTCTTTTGCAATACTTACTGAACAGCTGGGCAACAATCGAGGCACTTTGGATTGAAAACAAGAAGTAATAGAATTTGTTGGAGGTATTTTCAAGTCATAATGACCTGGTCCCGGGCCTTCATGCTATGGAACATTAAAAAAAAAAAGTGTTTCATTATTACTAATATTTGATATATTTTAATGCTTCATTTGTCTTCCACAAATAAACATCTGAATCAGTGTGATATGGTAGAAAAATCCCTGAATTTGGGCTTGAGAGATGAAATTACGGATGAACTGGGACAAGTCATTATGAAATGGGAATGATACTGGCCTCACCTGCCTTGTGCGGGACTGTGACGAGTGAAGGAGATCAGGTGACCTGTGCAAGTCTCCCTTGTCCCTGCCAGGGTCACCGACGCCCACACTCGGGCCAGGGCCCCTGCCCCCTCACATCGGCACGCCTCATGCCACGCTTGCTCCTCTGTTCACAGTGACTTGCTGCTCGGAGCTGTTAGCTTTATAAAACACACTTTTTTTTTCATGTAAGTGTAATGTATGTTACCTTAGTTCAAAAACGGATTCACAGCAATTCAGTGATATAAGCACAATGCTATGAGATTAATAACATAAAAGAATGGACAGAATTTAAAAAGGACAAACACCCCAATAGGAAAAATAGCAAAAGGCCAGTCACAAGGAGGAAACACAAATGTTCAATGAGCAAGTAAGTTCTCACTAAAACAACGAGATTATTATATATATATATATATTTTTTTTTTTTTGCAGGAGGAGAGGTTCTAGAAAATTAAAAAAGGTTAGGAAAGAAAGAAAAGAAACAGACTGAGAAAGGAAGGAGGGCAGAGAGGGAGGGAGGGAAGGAAGTGAAAGTTTTCACAAGCAGCATGCGTGCTCCTATATGATGCCGACGGGAGTATAAATTGGATTAACCTTTCTGGGAAGACATGTGTGCCTATCCAAGGGGAGTAAGAGAAGAAAGGAGACTGGCTATTGGCTGTCGCAGGAATCCCGGACACCAAGAATGAGCCCTGAGCCTAATGTGACAGGGAAAACGGAAACAGCCCAAACACCACACTGGGTCCTGCTGACATGATGCTAACCTTTTTTGTTTTTTCTAGTAATTTACTTTTTTCCCCCTCCCATTTTCAAATAGCTGGTGCTCATTACCTCAGGGGTGAGACAGGGCAAAAAACAGAAATCAGTCTTTTTCTAGCACGCTGTCTTGGATCTGTTTCTAAATAATGCAGGAACTAGGGGAAGTGGGCAGGAGTGTAGACCAAAAAAATTGGCCTGGAGTTGAACATTGCTGAATAGGTACGTGAGGGCTGAATCTAGTATTCTAAGTTATATATATTTTTAAAGTTTTCCCAATAACAAATTCAAAACAGTGTAAATTTATTATTTTTACCCAGCCATTCCACTTTCAGGCATTCACCCTAAGAAACCAATTAGGCATGTGTGCAAATATTTAGCCACAAAGATAGTCACCGTAGCATTGTTCCCAAAAGGGAGGAATGGAAAATAAACAAAAAGACCGATGGTGTGTGCCTAGTTAAATAAACTGTGATTCTCCCATCCAGTTGTCTAGTGTTGATGAACTTTTACAGACATAAAACCTATTCCCAAATATCAAGTGAAAAATGCAAGCTTAAATATGTGCATAAAAATACTTGGAATGGGCCAGGCGTGCTGGCTCACGCCTGTAATCCTAGCACTATGGGAGACCGAGGCAGGAAGATCACTTGAGCTCAGGAGTTCCAGACCAGCCTGAGCAAGAGTAAGACCCTGTCTCTCCTAAAAATAGAAAAATTAGCCAGGTGTCATGGTGTGCACCTGTCGTCCCAGCTACTGGGGAGGCCGAGACAGGAGGATCGCTTAAGCTCAGGAGTTGGAGGTTGCAGTGAGCTATGATGATATCACTGCAATCTACCCAGAGCGACAAAGCAAGACTCTGTCTCAAAAACAAAACAAAACAAAACAAAAAAAAACAAAACTTGGAATGAAATTATCCCAAGCTGTTCACTAATAGTAGTTTTCTCCAGGTAGTGAAATGTTGAATAAAAAGGAAAAAGAAAACTTTTTTGCATATCTGCTTTTTCTAATTTTTCTACAATGAACATGAGTGCTCTTAAAATATGAAAAAAAAAGATATTCAATATACAGATAAATGAATATGGAAACTGGGTAAAGGAAAAAAGAAAGCAGAAAAAAATGATAAAGCCAGCAGTTAGGTTATAACAGAGACATGTATCCTATAAGATCCTTGTAATAGGCAAGGCTGGCCACAAATGAGCCCAGTGGATTTGGCAAAACAAGCACCCAGAATGCAGACTCTCCGTGGGATTTAGGAGCAAGGCTTTCCCTGTTCGCTCTGGCCGGCGGCTCGGCAATGTAATTAGGGCGCCATTCTCCATCACTCCACCATGAACGGAGTCTGTCATTAACAGCCAAGCACATGTCTGATAATCAAGGGATGGTTGCAGCATTTGACAGCTCATGGCAGAGGGATGGAAACAGTAATGTTTTGAAACTGATGGGTGCGTGTGACAGGGGCTGCCATCAGGGTGAGGCTCTCTGGTGTGAACTCTGCACTCACACTGGAGAAATGTGAGCCACGATAAACACAAAGGAATAAAAAGCCAAGAGAATCTGGACTGGAAAAGTTTGTGCAGCCTCCTCTCGGTTTGGCCATAACAATGCAGCACTCGCAAACCAGATGAGTAGCTGGGGCAAAAGATGCTGCTGAGTGTGCTGCCACTGACTCCACACCTATGACAGCCACCTGCAGGACGGCTAAGAAACACTGCGACCCGCACCCTTTTCCCCAAGCCTAATGTGGCTTTCCTTTCTAAGCTTGTAAGTCTCGAGCTCCTTAGGAGTCCAGGTGTGGAGCCTGACGAGGCACTGATGTGTTCCTGTGCCACCCAAGCAGCTTCCTTGCACGGGCTTGGTCACCTGAATCAAAGGCACTAGGGCATATGCCGGAAGAAATCACCAAATGCTATTCCACATGTGGCAGATGGGCTCTTTAGCAGGGAGCACTAGGGAGGTGGATACAAGCCCAAGTTCATTTTCCACAGGAATGCTGTGGCAAAGCCATCCATGACTGTTCTGAGAGGGATCACAGGAGGGTCCTGCAATGGCCGGGAAACAGCTGCAGAGAGTCCCACTGCAGCCCCATCTGAGGACAGCCTGATGGACAGAGAGCTAGGAGTGCGCCATTGCTGGTGTTCAAGGGGACCCAGTGCAAGGGGAAGGTGTTTAAAACAAGGACACAATTTGAACTGTGTCCTACTCTTCCTTGAGGTTGAGCACTCTGCTCCCTTGTTTACTGGGGCTCCTCACATGTTGACCCAGAGCTTTGGTCCCGCATTGTGTGTGACACACACGCAGAGGGAGGCCACCAAGCAGCACTAAGCATCTCTTACACAAGTCAAATGGGCCATTTCCTAAACCTTGCTTTTGTCAGGGCCATGCTTTGGCAATTCTGGGTTTCCCAAAGCTAACCCTGTCAAAGACCACTGACCTTCAGCCCCAAGGAGAACAGGACAGTCACCTTCTTATAGTCCCAGAACTCGACTGCCAAAAGAAACTACAGGAAACCTTTTGTAGTACCCATTCCTCAGCTGTGGGGCATGATTACATCTTAACCCTCCTGATGAGATGATAATACTCTCTTCCCTCTGAAAAAGTCCTATTTAATTGCATTTCTAGTTGAGGGCAACTTTTACCAACAGGAGCTGTAGAAATTATTACACAGATGAATAAAATACTATCTTTGACCTCTAAGGAGTTTATAGTCCAAGGAGGGATATAGGCAAAAACCACCACACAAGAATAAATGAAGGTGTGAGGGGCTTGGGTGGTGCTGGGTGAGGGCTGAGCTAGAGGTCCAACTTCAAGATCCCACAGCAGGCTCTGGCGTAACTGGGCTGGCTGTCAAGTGTGATCTCAGTGGGCTGCAGGATGTCCCTAGGGCAAGAGCTTTCATCTTACTGCAAAAGACTCAGGCTTTCCTGGAGAGCTCCTGGGTCTCTGTCATGCCATGAAGAAGCTTGACTTATTTGGTTCCAACTTCTAAAGGGTAAAAACACACTGTAACATTACAGGCCTTTGGTAAGCCCTGACCGCCCTCACTACACGCCGTCCTCCTGCAGGGCTGAGAGGATGGGATGGGTTAATCTATAGGACACTGCTCTGGAATGAAGACGTGTATCCCTCTGGGGCAGCCCAGGGCAGCAAAATGCCAGGTGCCTCTGAAAGGCTGTGTGAGAATAGAAGAAGCCGCCCCAAGTTGTTAGGCAATGAATTGCGTCAGCCCAGATTCATAAATCCCATGAATTTTTATGGTGGTGAACTGTGGTGAATGCCGAATGGCATCCTCTTGCAAGTTTTTAAGTCCTACGAATTTTGAATTCCCAGTACCTCAGAATGTGACCGTATTTGGAAATAGGGGCCTTGCCGATGTAATTAGTTAAGATGTAGTCATTAGGGTGGGCCCGAATCCAATATGGCTGATGTTTTCTATTAAAATGGGGAAATGTGGACACAGAGACAAGCACACAGGGAGAACTCCACGTGAAAACGAAAGCAGGGAACTATAAACCAAAGAATACCAACGAGCGCCAGCAATCCACCACAAGCTGGGAGAGAGGCATGGGACAGATTTCCCGCACAGCACTCGGAAGGGACCAACACCGCAGGCACCGTGATCTGGGACTTCTAGCCTCCACAACCGTGAGACAACAAGCCTTTGTTCTGAAGCCTTCTCACGCGCAGGCAGGTGCAGGTTAAAAGCCCATCGGGTGCTGGTCTTCCAGGGCTCTTCTCCAGCCTGGTCCAAAACAGGTCCAGCACACAGGTTCCACCGCTGCCAACCGAGCGCTCCCCATGGACCCGCGGCCATCTCTAGAGTTCGCGGCATTGGTTCACGTGCCTGCTCTCATTTGAGCCTCAACAGCCCGGTGTGACGGGCACTATTTCCATTTAGCAGATGAGAAAGCGAGGCTCAGAGAGGTTAAAAATCAGTGATTTAGCGTCTCAGCTGTGGAAGTCAGAGCCAGTTTCTGACTTTGCTTCTTGGTGCTGGAGGGTATTATACTTAGTTCTAAGCTATTTTTCTTTAAAATCATAAAGCTCAAGGGAACGTAGAAAGAGCACACAGTCCACCCCCATTTATCCTAGGTGCAAACAACTTTTCAGTTGGTCGTATTGAAAAGACAAAGGGTCAGAATAAATGTACAGCCCCAATGTCTACTGCAGACACGCATAAAACACAAGTCATAAGCAGCACAAACTGAAATTACTATATGGGTGGTAAAAATGGTCTCCCCCAAATTTGCTGTGTGTGACAGGTGGGAACACGCTGCCCAAAAAAGAAAAGAAATGCCCCAGCAAGGAGGACAGGAGCCTGGTAGAGGGGGGCACAGGGCAAAGCTAGAGCTGCCTCTCTGGGACTTCAGGAGAAGGAGTGTGGCAGGGCCTATCCAGCTCAGGAAGTTCTAGAATTCTGTAAACTCTGGTCTACAAGTTCTGAAGAGAAGGGAGACATGCATGCTGGTGGATGGGGTAGAAGCGAACCCTTCAGGGGCCAAAACTTATTCACATTTGCAAAATTACCTCTGAAGTCTACCTCAGTACTGTTTATTTCTGCAAAGAGAAAATGTGACAGTCTGGGCTTCTAGTTAGGCTGGGGGGCGGGGGAGGCTATAAGTGATCACAAACCCACCCACCCTAAAAGTGCAGCTTTCAGAGGCACACGCATCCAGTGACCCCCAATAATTCAGAATTACTGTAGGTGTTCGCTGCCCTATCCTGCATTTTCTAGGAGATCCCAGGAGTAGAAGGTGCCCCGTAACTGTTAGAAATCTGAAGTGGTTCTGGTGGCAAACTTGATGCCTGGGCTGGCACCTGCCCTGAACCATCTCTCTTGCTTGTCCTGGCTGCGGCCCCAGGTATGAGAGCTGCTGTGACAACCCAGATGTCACTCTAATGCTTCAGCACCTGCAGAGGTAGGACTGGGAGACTCTTCTTTTACATCTCCCCAGGCTTTGCTAAGAGTAGGAGAAGCAACTTCCAACAACTGAAGGGTGAAGGAAATGAAGGGCACTGAGAAGGCTGGACGTCTGTAAGGCCATCTTTCCATTTTCATGCCTCTGGCACTTGGAGGTTCCTCTTTTTGCAAGAACACCCTCTTTTCGCAGTAGGGTAGTAGGCATGTGTTCTTTTGCCTCCCAGCATGCCCTCCCCAGTCTGCTGATAGGAAAGGGGCTGGGCTCGTTCCCAGCTTGAGCCCCTCCCACCACACCCCACCTATAGATGGGCAGGTGACCCAGTCCTACACAGTGGATTGATCCAGGGGCAGGCCAGTCAGGAGAGCCTGCCTTTCACATTCTGGGCTAAGCAGGTAGGGAGTGGGTCAGGGGCTGCTGCTGCCCGTCCTGCCCAGCTCCTGCACAGAGCATGACCAAAGGTCGGACAGAGATAAAGAAAACAGCACTCAACGTGCTGGAGGTTATGTGCACCCATAAGTTACACCCCACCTTTATGTTTTATTTTTTGCTCAAGCTAATTTGGAACGGGTTTCTGTTGCTTGCAACTGAAAAAAATTCTAATACATTCTTTTTTCCCTGTTCCCAGTCAAGATACTATTATAAGGGTGCCTGAAATTCTTCACACTCACAGGAGGACAACAATACATGACTCTGCTGATATTAATACCATTGGAAAAGTTGCACAGATTTTTTTAAGAAGAAAAATTGCCAGGATAATTATCGTTTTCTTACAAACCCTAGCATATCTGAAATGTTATATTTTTCCAAAAATGTTACCTCATCTTTGAGGAGATTAAAACTGAGACCTGCTTTAATCATCTTAACTTTCAGATTCCATTCAAGCAGAAATCAATTTTCTGCTTTATTCAGTCTGGGTTTATTAATTATTTTTTCTGTTCCCCATGGAATTTCAAACTATCAGCTTAGATTTTAATTGAACTAATTCCTTAAATGCAAAAACAGCTGGAATGATTCAGCATTCTTTCCAATTGCTAGTTTTAAGGCATAGCGTATACCACAGGTCTGATACTCACTTTTCAAACTGGCACTATTAAACATGACTAAAACAGACCAATCATGTAACCATCATTTGTATCAGTCCAGACCCTTTCCTGTTTGTCTAATCCTTTCCTTACTCTTTATAGGCCTGTCAGGTTTTAAGAAATACAGAAACATCTTGAAATATTTCTGACATCTAATAAAAGAAACCTATGTTCGTTTAACATTGTAAGATTTTGTTCTCACTATCAGGAAAGATGTGTATGTCTCATTTTTCACTTTATTACAAGTATGAGAAATAAAAACTGTAAAGAATCTGTCTAGCAAGTCACTGGAGACCCCAACATCACATGAATGACTGAGTCCTAATTAAGTATAGTAAGCGGAACTATTTTTATTTAAGTAGCCAAATGTTTCCATCTTAACCATTTTGATAACTCTTTTCCTCAAACACTACCTTTCTGCTTTTAAAGATTATATTGTGAGAAATTATAAAAGCAATGGAGGAGAAAGAAATTAACAACCATCCTTAGTCACAGTGCCCCAGCCTAGCTACTAAAAGCATTTTTATACATTTCCTATTTTTTTTATACACATGATTTTCTTTATTTTATTTTATCTTTATGATTTTGAGACACCCTGTCACCCTGGGTAAAGTGCAGTGGCGTCATCATAGCTTACTGCAAACTCCAACTCCTGGGCTCAAGCGATCCTCCTGCCTCAGCCTCCCGAGTAGCTGGGACTACAGGAGACAGCCATGATGCCTAGCTAATTTTTCTGTTTTTAGTAGAGACAGGGTCCCTCTCTTGCTCAGGCTGGTCTCGAACTCCTGACCTCAAGCAATCCTCCCACTTCAGCCTCTCAGAGTGCTAGGATTATAGGAGTGAGCCAGCGCACCCAGCCTCTTACATTATTTTAATAATGTACACATCAATTAATACCCTGCATTTTTCACTACACATTAGATCATAAACATTTTTGGTGCTATTTTATAATTTTCACAATAATTGTTTAAATGGCTGCAAAATATTCCTTTGAGTGGATACACGATGTTCTTTTAAAATGATTTCCCTTCTGTTGATATTAAATTGTTTCTGCTGTTATTTTGCTATTATAAATAATCCTTTGATAATATCTTTGTATATAGGAATATTTCTGTATTTAGGATGATCATTTTAGGAGGGTTTTTCCAAAGTAGAATTAGTGGGTGAAAAGATATAAACAGTTTTTATACCTCAGTACATACTGCCAAACTGCTTTCAAGGGGTTGTATTAATGTATACTCCCACCAGCAATGGACAAAAAAAGCACCGAGTCTCTATAGCCCACATGCCAAGTAGTTACTGGGGGAAGAAAAGATACAGAAAAATAAAATCTTCCTCACTCCTCTTTAGTCTAATGGAAGTAAGATATAGTCATCAGTAGCCCCTATATGTTCAAAGTTGTTGTACAGAATATCTGATATCCTTAATGCCCACATTTTGAAAGTCAGAAGGGAATAAAATTATACAGCTTTCTTTAGATCAAAAGACATATTTGGGTCATTCATAAAAGCAATTGAATAAATTAAAGGGGAGGGATGAGGGGAGGAGTAACTGCAAATGACAAGTTTTCCTTTGCTCAGTTCTCTTGGATGAAAATGACTAGGATTTGTTGCACTTTGTTTTTTCCTTCTTAAAAACCTGCCAGTATGAGTGAACTGCACATTTTACTTTTTTTTTTTTTTTTTTTTAATTTTTATAGAGACATGGTCTTGCTCTTACTGAGGCTGGTCTTGGACTCCTGACCTCAAGCGATCCTCCCGCCTTGGCCTCCCAGAGTGCTCGGATTACAGGCATGAGCTACCGTGCCCGGCCAGAACGGTACATTTTAGTCTCAGGATTTGTGGAGCTTGGTCTTCATCAAGGAGCTAAAAGCAAAGGGTGGCTGGTAGAAGTTTTCAACCCAATTTTTTCTGCGGAGGAAAAAAGCCCTTTTTTACTTATGGCAGAACATGTCCTCTGGCATTCACCTCAAAAAAGGCACTTACAAATACTCTCCTCACAGTCTTTCCTGTGGATAAAAATTTTGTTGGTCCATGATCAATTATTATTTCAACAATAAGTGAAATAGCCAATAAGTACACAACCTTACACTGGTAATGGGAAGATTAAAAACCATTTTCCAACCAAATTCCTTACTAACTGTTTCTCCTGAGAGCCACCTATACTTGGGGACAAAATGTAATTCAACTGAATCCCTGACACAAGCAAGGCTGCCTGTTTTGTTTATTTAACAAGTGAGAAGGGCTGTTATGCACTAAGAGGCCTTTGGGCACCTAAGATGCTGGAGGATTTTCAAATTCAAAGTTAGTGTACTTTTAACAACTAAAAAACCATGTAGTAATCTGCTATTTCTTCACATGGTCATTACTCATTTTTAAATAGGCTGCCCTTTGAGATTATATATGTAACTGATTAACAAATTTCTAAAAGCTCATTTTCACAGATCATAGAAAGAAAGGAAGAGAGATGGGGCCTGTATTTATCTTTTATAACTAGCCTCGTTTTCAAAGGAGTTTAAAGGGACTGGGTGAATGTCTATAGGTCTGTACTATATTGCTTCAGATCTACAGGTCAGAGCTCTGGCCACTGTAGGTTTTAGTATATCAACAATGAGGCGACCTATCCCAAGTCAACAGGGCTCAAATGACGCCATGACCTCACCATGCAACCACACCCAAAACACATCTCAGAAGAATTAGAGAGTTAAAACTTTTTTAAAAATCAAAAGTAAAAATTAGGAGCAAATGTCTCTGGAGGAAATTTTTCTAAGTGGTCAAATAAATGAACAAGGGAAAGATACATAGATTTCATGCATTCATTCAACACATTTTTAGAGCACTATCTGAGGTGCTAGGCATTGGTGATTAAGACAGGCATAGTCCCTTCTTTCATGGGACTTACATTTCAGAAGATGATGACAAACTACCTAGTTTGATGAAATAAACATTTCACAGTTTAACTTTCTGTATAAATAATACACAAAAGTAAATGACAAAGAAAGATCCCTGAAAAATTTCAACAAATATAAGTGTTAATATTTCTTCGCTATATAAAGTATATACAAAACAACAAAACAGAATACAAAAACTCCACCCAATAGATAACTGGGCAAAGACTGTGACCAAAAAATATGCAGGAAGGACCACAATTAACTGGTTAACAAATATTAATTAGAATGAATAGCCTCAAATCAATCAAACATACTAAATTAAAATAACTAGGCAGGATGGTGGCCATGGAAGTCAAAATCCATTAAGGAGTGTGTAACACGCTTGAAGGTGCTGACTCGGGGAAGGGGGGGATGCGAGGAGGGGATGGGTATATACCTACATGATGAGTGCAATGCACACTGTCTGGGGAACGGTCACGCCTGGAGCTTTGACTTGGGGGGACAGGTGGTACATGGGCAACGTATGTAACCTGAACTTTTGTATCCCCCATAATAAGCTGAAATAAAGAAAAAAAAAAAAAAAGGAATGTGTAACAAATCTTCTGCTGAAAAAAGAAAAAGAAAAAAATAATAAAATAACTAGATATCATTTTTTACTATCAAATTACCAAATATTTTAAAAAATAACAATAAATAAGATTTATATAGATTGGCGAAGTGAGCACACTTATGATTGCTGGTGGAAGTGTAAATTAGTCCAATACTGTTTTAAAAGGTTTGGCAAAATGTTACAAGATCATGTGTTTTAAAAGGGTTTCTAATAACATGGAAGTGAAAGATATACTAAGTAAAAAAGGATATGAAATTATAGTGAAATTATAATCGCAACTATGTTTTGAAAACTGCAGAGAAAAAAAGGGAAAAAATTAACACTACTGTTTGCATATGAGTAGTGAGAAATTTTTAGAATATAATTTTCAATATTTTCCAAATTTCCTATAATTTATTCATTTATTTTTACTCTAACATTTTTAATACGTCTTAAAATAAATTTTAACTTCAGTTTTAAGACATTTTGTTAAATTGACAGAGAAATATTATTTAAAAACAATTTTATATAAAATAAAATATTATTTTAAAACTGGTAGCAAAAGCCTTCTAATGAAACACGGAAGTCACCGGTATTTGTTTTGTTTTTGAGAGTGTACAGCATATGCAGCACAGAGTGGAGGACACAATGTTCTCCTGAGATAACAGTGCAGTATACGGATTCATTCACGCAACTAGCACTCTTAGAAACATCTTTTACTTATGTCTCTTTAGAGAATCTAAGAAAACTATTTTTAACTCTTAGCTGTTCTCTGGCAGTTATTTTATTAATAAACAGTATGTTTCTATTGTTGTTTCTTAATTTATATTTTAGAAATTATCTATTGACTGTTTCCTGAAATAAATGAAAATATGGCTCTCTTGCTCTAGCCACCACTCTTCTCTCCTCATCCACTCAAAGTAATATTTTAATCAAGAATCAGATTTGCTAAATAAATATTATTCCTTACAGAGCCAAGTTATATAATAGCATTTCTCTTCTCATACCAGCCTTTTGTTTTACCTGGAGTTAAGAGTGCTTTGTTTTTTCACTTGCACATTTTTGCTATATATATTTTCTTCATTTCCCCCCCATCATATCAGCTGTTCTTGGGTCCCTTTTTCCTTAGAGACATTCCTTCTAGAGTTATCTATTTCCTTTCTCAATATGGATTGGTTTCTCTCTCAGCCAGCTGCACAGTGGTCAACCGGGGCCACCTCTTCACTACTGCCCTCCCAGATTCACCCACTTGCTCCGGGGTCCCATGCTTTCCTCCATCTGAATTTACCCCTTGGTATTTTATCACCAGCAGCATCTTTAAAAAGTATATTTGAGAGGTTTTTATGAGTTTTTACATGTTTGGAAATCTTTGCCTTCAGAATTGATTTTTAGTTTGGCTGAATATAGAATCCTAAGTTGAAAATAATTTTCCCTTTCTTGTCTCTCTGTAGATACTAATTGTATATATTTTTAAATCTTCCCCCTCTAGTCCCTGAGTTCTATTTTTCACCAAGTTTCCATCCTTCTGTCTGTTCATCTCCAACTCTTGCTCAAGTTAGAGGCTTTTCTCACTTGCCTGGTAGAAACTCTGGGTACGTGGCTGGGATATGTTGAGATCAGACAATTGAATTGTAATCCAGTCTTCTCCTGGGGTCCCCGAAGTGTTGGGATGTGATTCTCTTTCCTCTAGGTTCACTGAGTTTTTTCAAGGATAAACTCCACCAATCTTCTGCCCAAGGGGCAGATGTCCAACGGTGGGCCCATGCTGCGGTTTGAACGTGTCCCCTCCAAAATTCAGGTGCTGTCAATGTGATGGAACTGCAGGGAGCCCTCATGGCCTAGTCACCTCTTAAAGGCCTCACCTCTTAATACTAAGGGATAGAAGAATATTCAAATTGCACAAAATCTCAGTTTATCCCGTATAAACAGGAGCTCCATTTCTTTAACATTCAACATTGTAGAGTTTCTCTGAAACTATGCTATTTCACATTTATGTCAAAATTGATCCTCTCCTAGGAATCAACAGACTTGTCTATTTCACAAGTTAAATTTCTGTGAAAATTCCCAACAGAGCAACTCTTTGTAAATTTTATTTTCCTTTATTTTGTATGGAATTACCTTAAGGATAATGTCTAAAAGCATAGCACACATTTCATGCACCGAAAGAACAGTTAATAATGACATAAACGTCTAATGATTGGGACGTGTTCTCACATTTCTCCCTCCTTTCAGGTCCTTTCTTTTATCTCGGGTGCCCGAATTCTTGTCTCATTTACATTAACGGTAGCATGGTGGAGAAGGGGAGAGAATTTGATAGGTCATTAAGGCCTTAGGATGAATTTGACCAACATAGTCCTCCTTTTGGGAACACTTGCATTTAAAAGAGGACACCCGAAAAGGGGAAATCCCCCACAAAAAATTATTTTCAACAGTTAAATCAAGAGTGACACATCTCAGCTCTCAGGCTGTCGTATCAAAATCCCTACCTGTGGAGTTTCAGGCATTGCTGCAGTGAGGGGGAAAGATATATTAATAAATGCAAATTTCCATTCCTGGGCCCTGCGAATAAAGAATGCCTTGTGGAAAGGCTCTCGGAGCCAAAAGCTGACAGGACAACTAGCACTTCGGTTTCTCTGACTTTTGCTTAGGAAATGGGCTCTGAGGAATGGGTGTGGGTATCTCGCCTCATCCAAGCTTTCTCTTCACCCCTGCCCTTCTCTCCTCCCTTTTCCTAGAGTCCGGCACTTGCTGGGCAGCTTATCTACTGAATGTAAAATGTATAGGAAAGCATTGGAGGAGGCTGTTGGAAGTGTAAAAAGAAAATCTAAGTCTCGGGCCGCCCCTTCACCTCCTTACACAAAAGCGAAGGTAAAAGCCTTAGGCACCTGTGAAGAACAAGTCCCACAGATCATTCATTACGGAAATTTCTTGTTAACCCCCCATAAGCAAGGACATGCCACTTACACCTATATCTAGCAACTAAAACTAAACTTTGTGCAATTCCACACTAACAATGAATTACAAGTTTATCTTACAGGTAACAGAACTGGAGACAAGACAGAATTAGACATTCTTCTACCTAAGCAGGGCCATCTACACAACTGATTCCTCCTTCACTCCCTTATTTTATGTAAAATGTAGATTTCTTTGGCCTCACAAGAATGTAACCACTACCTCATCAGGTCCCCCCACCCCACCCTTTAAAATGCTACGGTTCCAACATCCACTTCAGAAAAACAGCCCCAGTTTACAGTTTGTGTTTTTCCCAGGCACATCCTCAAAATCTTGGCTTATTAAACCTCCATTAATTGAGATTTTTCCCTCAGTCATTTACTTGGATTGACAGAAGGAAGAAGATACATATGCTTCTATTAACAGATAATGTTAAACTTGAGTGATCAGTATCTAATTTGGGCACCATATTTCAAGTTGTGCATGCAGAACCATTTGTTCCCACACTCGTCAGACATGCCTTGTGAATCACAGACTTTCATTTAATATGTATAAGTTTGTGTATGTATATTGACTGTGATTGACTTTAGAGTGTCCCTGCCCTCTCAAAGGACAGGAAGAGCACCGATAAAATGTCTCATTTGCCTTTATCTCCTCAACAATGCCTACTTGGTGTAGGATCTCACACACATAAGCATCCAAAATGATTTGTGGAATGGATGAAAAAACTTCTGTAGAAGTCAGTTAGACTCAGTGAGGTCTAACTTTCAACAAAACAGGCTTTGTGGAGAAAAAACTGGCAATTCTAACATCCTAAAGGTGTCCCAGGGAAAAACAAGGCCAGTTAGCCAGGCTCCCAGACTGGGCATAAACTGTGCCATCCACCATAAGGCTCTCAGACTATCAGGACCCAATCGGCAGGCTGGCAACTGGGCCTCCCAGGAGACAGAAGCTCTTGCACATGAACTCATCCTCCTGCAAAGGGGGTCAGCAGGCAAACCTGGCTCCATGAACGAGCCTCAGTCATGGGAGATTGTGACTCCAAAGATAGCACAATACTGACCACTTAGCTTTGACCCCAGGTCAGCTCCCTGCTGCCTAAAGTCCTTAACGTTCAGCAAGTTGCTTGATCATGCTCACTCACTAGGCAGGACGGCCTACAGCCCAGGTTTTTTTTTTTGTTTTTTTTTTTTTTTTTACTATTACTGTTTATTGCTATTTTTAGAATACTCAGGAAAATACATATTCTCATTAAAACACTTCTATAAATAGTTAAGATCAATTTTCTTTTTTTTTTCAATTTAATTTTACAGAATCAAAGAGTCTAACAGTATATCTTGTTAGATACAGTATGTCCTCATAATGTATACATTATTTCTTGTACAATGATATGAAATAATATGGGAAATATTCATGATAAATTATTAAGTGAACAGTGCAAGTTAAAAACAATAGTTTCATATTTTTTCCCCACTCCCCCTTTCCCGAGTCAGCACCTTCAAGTGTTACCACTCCCCAAACGGTGCGCAATGCACTCATTGTGTAGGCATACCCCCATCCCCTCCCCCACCCCCCACCTCAGTCTGATGTCCAATTGGTGTCGTTCCCAGATTTGTATTTAGGTGATGATCAGGGAAACCAATTTTCTGGTGAGTACATGTGATGCTTGTTTTTCCATTCTTGGGATACTTCACTTAATAGAATGGGTTCCAACTCTCTCCAGGAGAACCATAGAGATGTCGTATCTTCAGGAATATTACTCAGCCCAGGTTTTGAGGTCAGTACAGACTAAGTCCTAGCTCTATCTCTTAATAACTGTGTGATCTCAGGCAATTAACTGCTGTTTCCTGACCTATCAAACTGAGATGATAAAGTAATACTACCCCACCAAGTTGTGAAGATTAACTGAGCTCTGTGCCTGGGACCCAAAAACACTCAATGAATGGTAGTCACATTATCATAGTTGACCCTAATAGAGTAATTGATTTATAAAGTTTCTTCCAGTTCTAAGAACCTTAACAAGTAAATTAAGTGATAAAATCAGCCAAATGAGTTTTCAGATAAAAGCTGAATGGCACATTATAATGGCCTGAGGATTAAAGGACTTATCACAAGAAGGTTTGAGATGATGTTCTAGCAAACATTGTTTCTTCACTTACTCACACCACATACCACCTTATCTCACTGCTGGGATCAAAAGGGTTTCCTCTGCAGATTACGTGTTTATGGATCTAAACCAAACCCCCAAGTCTGCTCTGGGAATGCTTGTTTAGGACAGACATGAATCACAGCCCTGGGCTATTTCTTAGCCTTGGAATATTTTCTATAAAAGTATTCTTTTCACTTTTTTGAAGGACAAGCTGTTCCAAATCAGTGAATCACTTTCATCTATAAGATGGAATGAATGCGGCGCTATCAGTGAAAGTGGCACAGTAAGGATCTCCAAAAATCTTCTCCATAAAAGCAAGGAGAACGCTGGCAAAAATGATCAGAATCAACTACCTGGTGCTATTTCACACACCAGGCAGCTTATCCTGAGCTTACCTGAACTAAAAGAAAATTATTTTTAATTGAGTCGCTCTTTACTAATAGCAAACAAATTGTTATTAACTCACAGCATTCGTTTAAAACATGTATTTCAAACGAAATATGATATCACCCAGTGGGGAAGACACCTGGTGCCGTGGCTGCCGAAGCCCACTGAACATGCGCACTTATCTCCATTCCTCTCCCATCCAATAAAAAGGCTTAGCTCTCCCCCTCCCCCCCACACACCTATACACACACACATACAAAGAGCCAAGGGAAGAGACAACAGCCGAGGAGAGATGGTGACAGACTTTTGGAAGAGGTGGAGCAGTTAGGAGGAGTGGTGATCACTAAAGGCACAGAAAGCAGAAACCTGAGTGCATGGAGAGGGCGCGCCAATGACAAGAGGCTGATCTGCTCCACGGAACCCAAGGAAAGCTCGGGAATTTCAGGCATCAGGCGCTTGGGAGGTGGGGCTGGGATGGATCTGAAAGCAGGAGGTCTGGTTGAACATTTACGCACACGTCCCTGCGCCCCCTGGCCCCCAGCTGGCAGGCAACTGCCCTCCCCACAGCCCTACAGGAGACAGGGGGTTTAGTTTCTGGGGAGACTGGACCAGAGACCTGGACGCAGGAGCCCCGCAGCTGTGAGGACAGGGGCCTTTACTGAAAACTGGAATTAAGAAAACCTCTCTAAACACCAAATAGTAAGACCCTTGAGCCCCTTCCCCAACTCAGCTCCCAGAACACGGGCAACTGGCTTATACCCCAGGCAGGAGGCTGACAAGTCGTTCTGAAGCAGCTAACGTGTCCGAGAGAAAAGACCTACAGATACAGGTATTCATGGGCTACCAAAGAAAAACCCAGATCCTCATCCCTTCCAGCCACTGTGAAACCCACCTGGAGATAATCTTCACCTATATTCATTTCCTGTGGCTGCTGTAACAAATTACTATAAATTTGGTGGCTTAAAATAACAGAAATTTATTCTCTCACAGTTCTGGAGGCTGAAGTCTGAAATGAGTTTCACTAGACTCAAACCGAGGCCTCAGCAGGGCCATGCTCGCTCTGGAGGCTCTAGGGGAGAATCTGTTTCTTGTCCCTTTTGGCGTGGGGTGGCTGCCAGCATTTCTTGGCTTGTGGCTGCAGCACTGCAATCTCCGACTCCGTATCTGAATTGCCTTCTCTTCCTGTGTGTGTGTGTGAAATCTCCCTCTGCTTCCCTCTTAGAGGACACTTGGGATTGCATTTAGAGCCCACCCTGGTAGTCCAGGATAATCTCCCCATCTCAAGATCCTTAACTTAATCACATCTGCAAAGTCTTTGCCATACAAGGTAACGTTCATAGGTTTCAGGCATTAGGACATGGGCATATCTTTGGGGGCCATTAGCCGTCTGCCCCACTCACATACAGAGAGCTTTCAATCAACCTTCTGGTTTCTCACACTTAAATGTTAGTGAGATCCAAAGATTTTTCACCTTTCTTGTATTTCACCTTTCTTGAATGTCTTGTTTTATGAATTATCCATTTATGGCCTTTATCTATTTTACTTTTCTACTGATGTTTTTCCTATAAATTGTTAAGAGAATTTTACATATAAGGCTATTAATTCTTTATCTGCCATGTATGTTGAAAATACCTAATCTGCATTTGCCTATTAACTTGGCTTATAGTTTTTCTGATATACAAAAATTTTTAAATGTTATATAATCAAATTTAATATTTCTTTAATGTTGAAATTTCTTTCATTACTATCATTGCAGAAAGTCTACCTTATTCTAAGATTACATATATACTCATATATTTTCTCTGGTTTTATGGTTTCAAAAGTCTCTAATTCTTTAGTCAATAGGGAATTTATTTTAATGTGTGGTATGAAGTGAGATTCTAACTCAATTTTTCCAAGTTATTTAATCAACTGTCCAGCACAGTATATCCTTTCCTTTTCCTACTGACTTGTCATGTCATCTTATCAAACATAAAAATTCTGTATATTCTAGGCTCTGTTTCTGAGCCCTGTTCGGTTACCTCAATTCCTCTTTCAAATGCTTGCTATCCGGTCTTTTTTGATTCTGAGTTTGTAATTACACATAAATAACTACAGTCCATCAAATTAACACAAAACAATTTTATATTTTCTCATTCTTTCAGATTGTTTATATCATTATTTATTTTTTGACACCCTACTGATTAGTTATTAATACTTATCTTTGTTTTTATAACTCATATACATGCATTTAGAAATATTAATATTTAGAAACAAGCATTTTCACATTTTTGAAAGGAAAGAAACTAGAAGTACTCTTCCTTTTTGTTGTTAATACAATAATCTACTGAATATCTCTGATTTTTTTTTTTTTTTTGAGACAGGTTCTCACTTTGTCACCCAGGCTAGAGTGCAGTGGCATGAAATCATAGCTCACTACAGCCTCAGACTCCTGGGTTCAAGCAATCCTCCCACCTCAGCCTCCCGAGTAGCTAGGACTACAAGCATGCACTACCATGCCCGGCTAACTTTTTAATTTTTTGTAGGGTCTGGCTATGTTGTCTAGGCTGGTCTCGAACTCCTGGCCTCAAGAGATCCTCCCACCTCAGTTTCCCACAGGTGGGAGCTACCACTTGCGGACTACCTCTGATGATTTAATTAATTCATTCAACAAATACTATGTGCCACCCACTTTTCTAGATGCTATACAGGACAAAAATCCCTGCCTTCATGAAGCTTACATTCTAGTGGAGGAGACAGATAAAACAAGATAGGTAAATTTTAAAGTTTAGTGTACCGGACAGTGATGAATGCTATGCAGAAAAATAAACCAAGGAAGGGAACTGGAAATTTTGAATAGGTGACTAGGGAAGACCTTACTGAGAAAGTGGTATTTGAGTCAAGACCTAAAGAAAGCAAACATTTTCCTCTAATTTGCCACAAATGGATTGCTTACATTGAATCCCTAGTATTAATGTATCTTCAGACATACTTTAAACCAATTACATTAATTATTCATAGCTTTTCTACTATAATGAGCAGAATCTTAATATGTCAAAAGGATTCACTGTGTATTTTAAACATCAAATTCACCATGAATTAACTGTCTATATTATACTTACAGGAATGAAGTAGCTTGTTGGGAATCTTTGAACTGTAGAACGAAATACGAAGCTCCTATATTTAAAGAAGAAAAGAAGAACATGATTTTCTAAATCTATATTTTTAAAGTGAAGATTTTTGTTAACTTATTCCCTATCTCTCATTAAATATTTAGAAATGCTAATCTGGATATGAGGTGCATAAATGAGCTTTAAAAGCCATGAATATTGGCATATGAGTATGTAAATAGAAAGGCATACGTGCAATGATTAGAAGTAGCTTAATTAATAAGTACATAATTACCTGGAAGCGTACTTGGGAACTGGTGCAGGAAGCACATCGTATTGCCCTGGGGAAAGCTGAAGTGACTACACAGAATGGATAAGGACACCAACAATAGATTAATACAGGTCGTAAACTTCACTATCTGTCATTCATAATCCTTTATTTTATGACCATACAACATTATATAATTTATTCTCTAATGGTGGAAAAGGTACATTTTAAAAGGTGGCGCTTCAAAACATTCAAACGTATATTCACTTTTCATGGTGAATTTCACAGACGATATGCCCAAGATTGTGCATAGGAAAATCCTGTCCAATTGGTCACATTTTAAATATACTAGATTCAACAAATCAATTCAACCATTTGGCGAGCCTGCTCTCGGGTAAAGCACAGAGCTAGTGGTAGGGAATACGGGATAAGAGAGGTATGGTCCCTGATCAGCAGGAGTGAGAGGGACCTACCAAAACTATTCTAACACAAACCACTGCAATTGGTGCTAAATGATCAAAGATATGGGAGAGATTAAATACAACTGAGTGGTCTCAAGAAGATAAAGACAATGAGATTTGAGGGAGGCTTTTTTTTTTTTTTTTCCGTTTTTGAGACAGAGTCTTGCTCTGTTGCCCGGGCTAGAGTGCCATGGTGTCAGCCTAGCTCACAGCAACCTCAAACTCCTGGGCTCAAGCAATCCTCCCGCCTCAGCCTCCCCAGTAGCTGGGACTATAGGCATGCACCACCATGCCTGGCTAATTTTTTCTATATATATTTTCAGTTGTCCATATAATTTCTTTCTATTTTTTTAGTAGAGGTGGGGTCTCGCTTTTGCTCAGGCTGGTCTCGAACTCCTAACCTTCAGTGATCCTCCCGCCTCGGCCTCCCAGAGTGCTGGGATTACAGGCGTGAGCCACCACACCCGGCCTGAGGGAGGCTTTTAAGAAAGGCAGGACTTCCTTGAGGAGAGCTAGGGAGGATATTCCAAGAAAGAGGAGACTCACATACAAAACTCTCTGTGGAACTTGTTGCAAACTATCTGGGTGGCTCCTTGTCCCTGGGTCTATTGATATTAGCCCAGAGGTCTGAGACGACAGTGTCGGGAAGTGGTAAGGGTCTAGAGTAGGTTATGTAAAGGAAGGGAGGGACAGAAGGAAGGAGAATGAGCAGCCAGGAGGAGAAAATTGACCTATGTTACAGGAGCTGGCAGTCTATATTATATATTCATACAAAGAACACTGCCCAAAGTGAACAATCTCCCTCCACCTCCTATTATTTTTACATCAGATTTTAAGAAACAATACGTCTTTGTTGCAAACGAGGCGTCCACATCCTGGCACTACCTGCCACATGGGAGTTCACTACGATATTTCATTCTGCAGCTGTCTTTCCCATATTAGTACACAGTTTTGATTGCAGAGGCAGCTTTTTGTGGACATGATGATGATAGCAATACAAATTTTATGATGAAATACACACATTGTCCTGCTGCACCTGTGCCTCATTGATTGCTCACTTGACATAATAAACACCAAGAGAACAAGGGTATTCTTATGTCATACCACAGAAGAAAAGAAATGTGTTTTAAATACGGGGCATTCTTGGGAGCCAGCAATGTCCTACCTCTTGATTTTTTTTTTTTTTTTTTTTTTTCTTTTTGAGACAGGGTCTTGCTCCATCACCCAGACTAGAGTGCAGTGGTATCATTATGGCTCACTGCAGCCTAAAACTCCTGGGCCTCCAGTGATCCTCCTGCCTCAGCCTCCCAAGCACCTGAGACTACAGGCACGTGCCACCACACCTAGCTAATTTTTCTATTTTTTTGTAGAGATGGGGTCTCACTCATGCTCAGGCTGATCTCGAACTTCTGGCCTCAAGTGATCCTCCTGCCTTGGCTTCCCAAAGTGCTAGGATCACAGGCGTGAGCCACCGCCCAGCCTGCTTGATTTTGATGATGGTTACATGGATGTTTGCTTTCTATTTTTAAACTGTGCATATATGCTTTAGCCTTCTCTCTCTCTCTCTCTCTCTCTCTCATGCACATATACACACATAAACAGGAGGAGAACGAAGAAAGAGAACTGAAAAGGGAAAAATAAAACCCTTAAAGAGGCTGTTTGTATTCATCTATACTCAGCACTCCACATAAGATTCCTGTAACAAAGTGCTCATGGAAAATCTCTTAGACAGCATTAGTTTGGAAAGGAATATTGGTTACCTGTAGCATCTATATTTGTCCTGCTATATGTGGCATTGTCCATTCCTTGCTATTTAACATAGTTGAGAGAGGGCTGACTTTTTCCCATAAGTCAGCTGCCTTATGTAAGAGACTGCCTCTCTGTGCGTTGCTAAACTTACTGCAAACTGTCAGGGTGGGTCCATTGTCCTTGGGTCTAATGGAATATACATACACATATATATATTTTTTCCCCTAATTCTCACTTCTTCATTTGTAATATGTAAGGCCCAGAGAATCTAGAAAATATGCCCATAAAAATACCTGATTCTAGTTAATTAATGTTTCAATTCATGCTGATTAGGCACTCAGAAATCTTATGATAGCTTGTAGTCATAAAATATGACAGGATGATATTAGTATGGATATAGTAATATAATTCAGTTATGTTGCAGCAATACCGTCAATGTCAGAAAACAAATAATGTGAAGAAAGCCAACCCTATTGGCTAGACTTTTGGTTTGATACACATACACACACACACACACACAAAATTTTTTAGAGCAGTTTTAGGTTCATAGCAAAATTGAGAGAAAGGTAGACATTTCCCATGTAACCCTTGCTGCCACACATGCATAGCCAACCCCATTATCAACATCCCACACCAGAGAGGTATAGTTGTTACAACTGATGAACCTACATTGACACATCATTATCACCCAAAGTCCATATGTTACATTAGGGCTCACTCTTGGTGTTGGACACTCTATGGGTTTAGACAAATGTACAATGACTTGTATTCACCATTACAGTATACAGAGTGGTTTCACTGCCCTAAAAATCCTCTGTGTTCTGCCTATTCATCCCGCCCTCCCCCCAACCCTTGGAAACCACTGATCTTTTTATTATCTCCATGCTTGGACTTTTCCAGAATGTCATGTAGTTGGAATCATACAGTGTGTAGCCCTTTCAGATTGGCTTCTTTCACTTAGTCATATGTATTTAAGTTTCCTCCATGTCTTTTTAATAGCTCATTTCTTTTTAGTGCTGAATAATACTCTACTATCTGTATATACCAAGCTTATTCATTCATCTACTAAACAACAACTTGGTTGCATTCAAGTTTTGGCAATGATGAATGAAGCTGCTGTAAACATCCTTGTGCAGGTTTTTATGCGGACATAAGCTTTCAGTTCCTTTGGGTAAATACTAAGGAGCACAATTGCTAGATCTTATGGTAAAAGTATATTTAGTTTTGTAAAAAACTGCCAGACTATACCACTTTGCATTCCCACCAGCAATGAATGAGAGTTCCTATTGCTCCATATCCTCACCAGCTTTGATGGTCTAGATTTTGACCACTGTAATAGGTGTGTAGTGGTATATCATTGTTTTAATTTGCATTTCCCTGATGACATATGATGTGGAACATTTTTTCATATGCTTGTTTGCCATCTGCCTATCTTCTTTGGTGAGGTGTCTATTAAGGTTGCAGTCTCCAACCCTCGGGCCACGACCTGTTAAGAACTGGGCCACAGAGGTCCACCTCCCCTAGTCCATGGAAAAATTGTCTTCCATGAATCTTAGGAACCAGGACACACAGCAGGGGGTGAGCAGCAGGCAAGTGAGCAAACCTTCATCTGTATTTACAGCCGCTGCCCATGCTGGCATCACTGCCTCGCCCCCAACCCCCTCCACCCCCTCACCCCCCGTCCACGGAAAAATTATCTTCCATGAAACTGGTCCCTGTTGCCAAAAAGGTTGGGGACTGCTGTATTAAGGTGTTTGGCTCATTTTTTAATTAAGTTATTTGTTCTTTTGTTGAATTTTAAGAGTTCTTTGTATTTTAGATAATAGTCCTTTAATAGATATATCTTTTACAAATATTTTCTCTGAATCAATGGCTTGTCTCTTCATTCTCTTCACAGTGTCTTTTGCAGAACAGAAAATTTTAACTCCAAATAAGTCCAGTTTATCAATTCTTTCTTTCATGAATCATGCCTTTGGTGTTGCATCTAAAAAGTCATTGCCAAACCCTAGGTCATCTAGATTTTCTCCTGCTCTCTTCTAGGAGGTTTATAGTCTTGCTTTTTATATTTAAGTCTGTAATCATTTTGAGTTAATTTTTATGAAGAGTTTAAGGTCTGTATTGAGATTCATTTTTTAAAAATGTGAATGTCCAGTTGTTCTAGCACCATTTTTGAAAAGACTATCTTTTCTCCACTACACTGCTTTGCTCCTTTGTCAAAGATCAGTTCACTATATTTGTTTGGGTCCATTCCTGGACTCTCTATTCTGTTCTGTAGCTGTTGATGTGATAGATTAGAATGATTTCAAATGTTTAACCAACCTTGCATACCTGGAATAAATCCCACTTGGTCATTGGTATATAATTCTTTTTATACATTGTTAGACTTGATTTCCTAATATTTGTTTAAGGATTTTTACATCTATTTTCATGAAAGATATTAGTCTGTAGTTTTCTTTTCTTGTAATGTCTTTGCCTAGTTTTTGTACTAGGGTGATGCTGGCCTCATTAAATGAGTTAAGAAATACTCATTTCTAAATTCTGAAGGCATTATAAAGAATTGGCATAATCTCTTCCTTAGATGTTTGGTAGAATTCACCTGTGAACCCATCTGGGCCTGGCATTTTTTTGTTTTGAAAGGTTATTAGTTATTGATGCAATTTCTTTTTTTTTTTTTTTTTTTTTTTGTTGAGACAGAGTCTCACTTTGTTGCCCAGGCTAGAGTGAGTGCCGTGGGTCAGCCTAGCTCACAGCAACCTCAAACTTCTGGGCTTAAGCGATCCTACTGCCTCAGCCTCCCGAGTAGCTGGGACTACAGGCATGCGCCACCATGCCCGACTAATTTTTTCTATATATATTTTTAGTTGTCCATATAACGTCTTTCTATTTTTAGTAGAGACGGGGTCTCGCTCTTGCTCAGGCTGGTCTCGAACTCCTGACCTCGAGCGATCCACCCGCCTCGGCCTCCCAGAGTGCTAGGATTACAGGCGTGAGCCACCGCGCCCGGCCGATGCAATTTCTTTAATACATATAGGCCTATGGCTACTTCTTGTGCGAGTTTTGGGAGATTGTGTCTTTCAAGGAGTTGGTCCATTTCATCTAGGTTATCAAATTTGTGGGAATAGAATCACACATAATATTCCTTTACTATTCTTTTAATGTACATGGGATCTGTAATGATGTCCCCTCTTTCATGTCTAATATTAGTTGTTTGTGTTTTCTCTCTTTTTTTCTTAGCTTGGATAGAAGTTTATCAATTTTACTGATCTTTTCAAAGAACCAGCTTTTGGTTTCATTGATTTCCTGTTTTCAATTTCATTGACTTCTGCTCTAATTTTTATTATTTCTTTTCTTCTGCTTACTTTGGATTTAATTTACTCTTCTTTTTCTAGTTTATTAAGGTGAATTTTTGGTCTTTCTTCTTTTCTAATATATGCATTCAATGCTATAAATTTCTCTGTAAACACTGCTTTTGCTACATCCCACAAATTTTGTTAAATTGTGTTTTCATTTTCATTTAGTTCAAAATATTTTTAAATTTCTCTTGTGATTTCTTCTTTGATCCATGTGTTACTTAGAAGTATGTTGTTTAATCTCCACATATTTGGGGGGTTTCCAGTTATCTCTCATTATTAATGTGTAGTTTAATTCCATTATGGTCTGGGACCAGACACTGTATGATTTATATTCTTTTAAATTTATTAAAGTGTGTTTTATGGCCCAGAATGTGGTCTTGCTTGGTGAATGTTCCATGTAAGTTTGAGAAGAATGTGTATTCTGCTATCGTTGGATGAAGTAGTCTATAGAGATCAATTATATCCAGTTGATTGATGATGTTGAGTTCAATTATATCCTTACCGATTTTCTGCCTGCTGGATCTGTCCATTTATGATAAAAGAGTGTTTAAATCTCCAATTATAATAGATTTATCTATTTCTCCTTGCAGTTCTATCAGTTCTTGCCTCATGTATTTTGATGCTCTGTTGTTAGGCACATACATATTGCCAGACTGTGACATCTTCTTGGAATATTCACCCCTTTATCATCATGTAATGCCCCCTTTTATCCCTGATAACTTTCTTCGCTTTGATGTTTGCTCTGTTTGAAATTAATATAGCTACTCTTTCTCTCTCTTTTTTCTTTTTTTTATTGATACATATTTTACATGTTTATGGGGCATACATGATATTTGTTAGATGCACAGAATGTGTAATCATCAAGTGAGGGTATTTGAAGTGTCCATCATCTTGAGTATTTATCATTTCTATGTGTTGGGAACAATTCAAGTCCTCTCCTCTAGCACTTTGGAAGATACAATACGCTGTTGTTAACTATGCTCATTCCACTCTGTTGTCAAATGATGGAACTTATACCTTTTATCTAACTGTATATTTCTGCCCGTTAACCTCCCTCTCTTCATCCCCCCTCCCACCCTCTAGTATCTATCATTCTACTCTCCACCTTTATGAGATCAACTTTTTAAGCTCCACATGTGAGTGAGAACATGCAATATTCTTTCTGTATCTGGGTTATTTCATTTAACATAATAACTTCTAGTTCTATCCACATTGCTGCAAATGACATGATTTTATTCTTCTTTATGGCCAAATAGTATCCCATTGTGTATACATATACCACATTTTCTTTGTCCATTCATCCATCTAAGGACATAAGTTGATTCCACATCTTTGCTATTGTGCAGAGTGCTGCAATAAACATGCAAGTGCAGGTATCCCTTTGATAAACTGATTTCTTTTCCTTTGGATAAATATCCAGTAGTGGGATTTATGGTAGGTCTATTTTCAGTTTTTTGAAAAATCTCCATACTGTTTTCCTTAGTGGTTGTACTAATTTACATTCCTACAGTGTATAAGAGTTCCCTTTTCTCCACATCCTCGGCAGCATCTGTTATTTTTGTCTTCTAATAATGGCCATTCTAATTGAGGCTAAATGATATTTCATTGTGGTTTTGACTTACATGTCCCTGATGACTAGTGATATTGTGCATTTTTTCAAATACCTGTTGGTCATTTGTATGACTTCTTTAGAGAATTGTCTATGCATGTCCTTTGCTCACTTTTTAATGGGATTATTTGTTTTTTTATGGTTGTATTGTCCTGCTTTCTTTTGATTAGTGTTAGCATAGTATATCTTTCTCCATCCATTTCTTTTGTTGTTATTATTGACGGGGTCTCACTCTATTAGGCTGGTCTCTAATCCTGCCTCAGCCTCCCAAGCAGCTGGGAATACAGGTATACTCTATCCATTTATTTGTAATTTATATGTGTCTTTACATTTAAAGTGGACTTCATGTAAACAACATATAGTTGGGTCTTGTATTTTGATCTACGCTGACAATCTCTGTGCATTTAGACCACTGATGTTCAAAGCAATAATAGTTAAATTAATGTCTACCATATTTGTTCCTGTTTTCTATTTCTTGCCCTTGCTCTTTGTTCCTATTTTTGTCTTCCACTCTTTTTCTGCCTTTTGTGGTTTTAACTAAGCATTTTGTATGATTCCATTTTCTCTACTTTCTTAGCATACTAGTTTTTTTTACTTTTACTAGTGGTTGCCTTAGAGTTTGCAATATACATTTACAACTAATCCAAGTCCACTTTCAAATAATACTAAGCCACTTTACAGGCAGTGCAAATACCTTATAATAACAAAATAATCTTAATTCCTGCCTCCTGTTCCATACATACACACAAAGATATATACATATGCATACATAATAAAATACATCGTTATTATTTTGGACAAACTGTTAAATGCTAGATCAATTAAGAATTCAATAAAAGTTTGTATTTTACCTTCACTATTCCTCCACCAATGCTCTTGATTTCCGTATGTAGATCTGAGTTTCTGGTCTATATTATTTTCCTTATCTTTAAAGCACTTCTTTGATCATTTGTTGCAAAGCAGGTCTACTGGAAACAAATTTCCTTAATTTTGCTTATCTAAGAAAGTTTTTATTTCTCCTTCACTTTCAAAAGGTAATTTCACAGGGTACAGAATTCTAAGTTGGTGGGTTTTTTCCTCTCAACATTTTAAATACTTCATTCCACTCTCTTCCTGTTTGCATGGTTCTGAGAAGATGTCAAATATAATGCTTATCTTTATTCCTCTATAGGTAAGGTGTTTGTTTCCTCTGACTTCTTTCAGGGTTTTTTCTTTATCTTTGATCTTCTGTAGTTTGAATATGCCTAGTTGTGCTTTTTGGTATTTTATCCTGCTCGGTGTTCTGTGAGCTTCCTGGATCTGCGATTTTTGCCTCTGAAATTAATTGGGGAAAATTCTCAGTCACTGTTGTTTCCAATATTTCTTCTATTCCTTTTTCTCTTTCTTCTCCTTCTTATATTCCTATTTTGCATATATTACCGGTTTTGTAGTTGTCCCACAGTTCTTGGATATTCTGGGTCTTTTTCAGTCTTTGTTATGTTTATTTTTCATTTTTGGAGGTTTCTATTGAGATATCCTCAAGCTCAGAGATTCTCTCCTCAGCTATGTCCTGTGTACCAATGCATCAAAGGCCTTCTTCATTTCAGTTACAGTGTTTTTGATCTCTAGCATTTCTTTTTGGTTCTTTCTTAGGGTTTCTATCTCTCTGCTTACAGTGCCCATCTGTTCTTGCATGTTGTCTACTTTATCCACTAGAGCCCTTCCCATATTAACCATATTAATCATAGTTATTTTAAATTACTGCTCTGAAAATTCCAACATCCTTGCCATGACTGATTGTGATGCTTGCCCTGTCTCTTCCACCTGTGTCTTTTGTCTTTCTGTAACCGTAATTTTTTTTTGATAGCCAGACATGCTGTACGGGGTGAAAGGAACTGCTGTAAATAGACCTTCAGTAATGTGGTGGTGAGGAGTCGGGGGAGGGGAAGCGTTCTAGAGTCCTGTAATTAGGTCTCAGCCTTTTAGTGAGCTTGTACCTCTGGTCGGTGAATTTCACGGCTTTTCTCAGCTCCCCCTTCACCCTCAGGTGGGACAGGATACGGAGCTGGCCAGAGCTGGGTGTTTCCCCTCCCTCAGGTCAGGCAGGCTCTGGTTGAATAGTTTCTCCTGAGGACAGGTCTTGTTAAGAAGGGCTTGCTCCAATGGGTTTCCAAACGGTGCCTTTTCCTTTTTCACTGCCAGAAGCATGAGGGGATCTTTCTCTGATGTGTACTCTGAGGACCCTGGAGAGCTCCTGCTCCAGCACCCTCAGAAAGTTCGAGGGTGCCCCATGACTGGGTCCCCTGGAGCATTTAGCTGTCAGACTTGCCCACAGGGAGCCTCCAGCAATCCAGCTGCAGCTCAGGTTTCCCCACTCCGGCCATGGTCCCCGGGTACGTTGCAACTCACGGTCTCTGCTCTGGTTGAGCTGTGATTCTCCATATCCTCCTGCCTGTCTCTCCAATTTTAGGGGCAGTACTTTGCCCTGTGACCTCACTTCTCTTACAAATCTAAGAAGAGTGTTGCTTTTTCAGTTTATTTAGCTTTCAACTTGTTGTTAGGATGGAATTGCAACTTCCAAGCTACTTATGTGCAGAACTGGAAACTAGAAGTTGGTGTGACACTATTTTGAGAATCCAGACTCTTAAATAGGTGAGACAGAAGGGAATAGATTTTCTACTCCTTTAGAAGCCCTATCAGAATAATCAGAAGGTGAATGCAGCCAAAGGGCTGGCAGGGGCAATATTTTCAGGTACTGTTGGTAGACATTTCATCAAGTGTCTCTTCTCTTTGAAAAGTAAAGTCTCTTGTGTCATATAGAAACATTACTGACTCACTGCTCAGACTTCTTAAAGGCCTGAGAAATAGAAAACACACGGATTTCTCAAAAAAAAAAAAAATACCTAATGATACCAATGATATTGTTCTCAATTTTACCAGTACCTTGTAATTTTCACTAAGAACTATAAGTAAGTCCCAGTGCCCAAGATAAGCAACTTTCAAACTTCACTTTAATTTGCCACACTCTTGACATATTTGTAAGTGACAATTACTATTTTGCTTTGCAGTGGCTCTTTGAGAAGTTCCACCTCAAAAAATATCTGCTAAGTAAGCCAACTCTGAGGACCACTTTCTTTCATTTAAATGAACAATAAATTGTTTCATCTTATCTACATTTTGCTCTTTGTTATCCCAACATTTAAGTCGTGGGTTCTGAGAGTGACTGGCATCCTCCTTAACCAACAAATTCTATCTACATAGTAAGGCAGGTGTTCAAAATCACCATACACTTTGAATCTAAAATGAGTATTTAGGTCACTGTTGTTGTTTTCTAAGCTACCATTTTTCCACTCTCCTGCACCCACTGCCCACTTGAGGCAGGGTCCTTGAGGGATGTGTGATGGCTACCAAAGGACCCAGGAAGTCAATCCTGACATTGGCCATCACTGTGGCAGCGTTACTAGTCAGACCCTCCTCTGGCACAAGTTTTGGTTGCTAGCCTGCTCAATGAGAAACCATCCTGTTGAAAATTCCTTCAGCAGTTATTTTACCATGCAGCACCTTGCAAATTAGCATGCCTTCAGAGATACCATCATCACAGCTATAAATACGGCTACAAAGATCAATGAATCCAAGGTTTTCTCAACCTCAGTCTCTCAACCAGTTGTTCAAGGATGCCTTTTGAACACCTTAAAACAGATCCTCTGATTCATTCTCTGTGGGGCTCCTTCCCAGCCTGGCTACCTCCTTTTAACCTTTTGGGGCAGGGAGGGGACAGAATCACCAAATTTGTTTCCTTTTACACGAACTTCATCTTCTAAGGCAATGCTAAAGCTAACCTAGACAGAAGCATCAGACAATTTTAAATTTCGCTTATTTAATTGTGATTATCACTGAAATATTTCCAACCTAGGAAGTAAATAAGAGAATTTTAAAAAATGGAACATATAAAGAAAGAAAACACTTAAGAGAAAAAAAATGTTAGTTGGAAAAAATTTGAGTTCTTTACAAATGAGTATAATTGAAAAAAAGCATTACTTATGCACTGAAAACAATTCAAGGCATACAGAAAAAAATTAATATTCTCCCTGCCTGCTGTCTAACCTCTATTTTCCAAATGGAACCAATGTTAATGGTTTCTCTCAAGAAACCATTAATGGTATCTCTCAAGAAAAAGTTGCATTTAACATCACACATATGTATATTTGTTTTCATTTATATAAATAGGATTACACTATATTCATCTGTACCTTGATTTTTTCATTTAATAATAAGTTGGAGACTCTTCCACACCAACATATATAGATTTACCTCATTATTTGTAATGGTTACACAGTATGCCCTTGTATGGATGTAACATTATTTAACTAGTCCTCTAGTTAAACAAAATTATAAACAAAACTGTGGTATTGTATAAATATCGCCATATACTCCAGTAAGACCATCCCTAGGGTAAATTCCTGACAGTGGCATTGTTGTATAAGGCTATGTGTGCATTTAAAATATTGCTAGGTTACCAAATTACCCTCCAAAATATTTGTACCAATTGTATTCATATAAATATATAAGAATATCTGTTTCTTATTCTCTTTGCCAATGTTGGCATATAGTACTTATATTGTTGATCATCTCATAGGTGAAAATTGTGTCTCACTGTTGTTATTTGTTTATAATTGTTAGTTGAAGCCAAGCATCACTTCATGATTTTTAGCGATTGGCATAGCTCTTTATGAATTGCCAGTTCATGTCCTTTGCTTATTTTTAAACCAGAATATCTATTTTAATTGGATTATAAGAGAGTATGACTCATTTTCACCATTTGATGTAAGCGATGAAGCCATAGTTAGTAATCAGCATTTTCTGGAAACTCCCTTGCATCTTCACAGTGGCAGCACTCTACCTTTTTTGAATTGACTGACTTTGTTCAGTACTGACTCACTGGCTACAGACTCCGGCAGTATCACCATCTTCTCCCTGTTCCATCCATTGTAGGGAGATTCTGGAACCATGCTGGGACTGGCACAGACTGAGCTGACTTCAGGTTGTTCTGAAGTTCCCCTAGTATGTTGATTACAAGTTTATACTTTAAACTCCTCCATTTAAGTCACTTGATCCATGTTTCTAGTTGAAAATATAAATGATGCATTTAAAATGGTTATGGACTTACACTCTGCAAGGTGGAGTTGAAAAATAGCACAACCTTTCTGCAGGACGTTTGGGCAATGCATCTCCAAAGACGTGGACTTCAATTGTTTGTTCTGGACAATTTCCACTTGTGACTAACAGCAAGGAATGGCCGAATATATTAGGATACGTCCATACAGGACAATACTGTGCAGCTGTTAAAAATGATGTGTAGAGAATACATGATGGTGTGGAAAAGATTCACAATATATTTCTAAAAAGAAAAAGTTCTGGTTTCTGCTAATGACAGGTTAGGCTGTTTGGATGATGACCTTCCCACTGCAGACAACTAGAAATGAAGGATAAAATATTAAAAACAAACAAACAAAAGGGGTTTTTAAAAGATATAAGATTGTTGACAAGATTGTAGGAAATAGTAAGAAGCCAGGGAGGTAAATGGCTCAGTTTTGTCTAAAGCATATTTGTTGGCCCAGACTAAACTCAGCAGAAGAACAGAACTGGGTTTAAGGGAACTTCAGAGCTCTAGAATCAAGAGGTCAGAGTCTGGGCTGGAGGGAGGAGGGAGTCTAATGCCCACAGGAATGTCAGACCCTAAAAGGTACTTCCTGAAACTAAACTCTCCCACCTCATTCTATTGCCAAGGGGACTGCAGAGAGGTATCTTGGCACTGAATTGGGAGGGAGAAGACACCGTCCCTGACAGATTATAACCATGGGCTAATCCCTTTCATGAATTCCAGTCCAAATTAACATCATTGGGGTGATTCAAGAAGACATAAGCACTGCATTTCAAGTGGTACCAGACTGATAGTTCCCTTAAATATTATAACAGAAGCAAAAGCAAACCTTAGACCTTGGGGAATTCACAGAAATAAATTTTCAAAAGCAATGAGTGGCACACAAAGATAATCACACTCACACAAGGAAACAAAGTAAATAGGGCCCAGTCAGATTTCAGATATCTGAGTAATCAATTCATTCGCAGACTCAACAAATATGAATCATTAGACACTGTTCTAGAGGCAGAGATATAACAGTGAGCAAAACAGATAAAATATTAATATTCATGTCCTCATTAAGCTTCACTCTCATGGGATAAGATAGGCAACAAATAATAAATGTTAAGTGCAAGTAAATTATATAGTATACTTGATGGCTACAGGTACCCAGGAAAAAAAATAAGAGCAGGTTAGGGAAGATCTGGAGTGTTGAGTGGCAAATTTAAATAGGGCTCATTGAGAAGGTGACACGTGAACAAAGACTTGATGAAGGACAGGGAGTGAGCCATGAAGATGTTTGGGATAAGAGCATTCCAGAAAAAGGAGTATCAGTGCAAAGACCCCGAAGTGAGAGTATGAGTGGAGAGTTCAAGGCACAGCCAGGAGGCCAGTGGGTCAGGAAGAGAGTGAGAAGGAAGGAGTACTAAAAGGTGAAGTCAAGAATGAAGCCAGGGCTGGACCTGGTAGTTCACGCCTGTAATCACAGCACCCTGGGAGGCTGAAGTGGGAGGATCGCTTGAGGTCAGGAGTTCAAGACCAGCCTGAGCAAGAAGGAGACCCCGTCTCTACTAAAAGTAGAAAAAATTAGTCAAGTGTGGTAGTGCAAGCCTGTAGTTCCAAGCTACTCAAGAGGCTGAGGCAGGACGATCATTTGACCCGGGAGTTAGAGGTTGTACTGAGCTATCATGACGCCACTGCACTCTAGCTAGGGTGACAGAGTAGGGGAAAAAAAAAAAAAAGAGTGAAGCCAGCTCACAACAGTTCTGTTGACCCTGAGAAAAACCACTCAGAGATCATACCCACTATCACAATGCTTTAACCCAGTGGTTCTCAACCAGGAACATTTTTGCTCCCCAGGGGACATTTGGCAATGTCTGGAGACATTTTTGGTTGTTACAACTGGGAGGGAAGATGGCTTGTGACATCCAATGAGTGGAGGCCGGAAATGCCACTAAACATGCTACAATGCACAGAATAGCCCCTGACAACAAAGATTCATCCTGCCCAAATGTCAATAGTGCTGAGGCTGAGAAACGCTGGATTAGATATACAAGTGGAGAAGTCGAAAAGGCGATTGAATATACAAGTTTGGATTTCAAGAGAGAAGTCTATGCAGAAGATATAAATTTGGTAATCACCAACAAATAGATGGTGTTCACAGCCTTGACACTGGACGAGATCACCCCCCAGATAGTGAGTATAGATAGAGAAGAGGTCTGAGTGTCTGGGCTACTCCAAGAAGAAGAGATCGAGGGAGGAGCAGAGATGGCATGAAAGGCTGAGGAGAAAAACCAAGAATAAAGACTGGGGAGAAGATGTTAGAGGTTTGAGAAGAGGGGACATGTGAGATACAGCCACCCAGGAAAATGGGAAAACAAACGAACTAGGCAAGTCCCTTCAGTGCCCACAGGAGGCGAAGAATTTAAAATGAGGCCATTCAGCTACATGGATCAGATACAAAGCACAGAGAGAGTTAGACCTAACCAGGGTTGTGGCTTTGCCAAACTAGTAAGAGATGAGCAGTCGGGGTGAGGCAACTAACAGTACATGTAGGCAGTAACTATACTGATTAACTATTGAATTTAAGCTTTGCATGGAAGAGACAAGGGTTGAGAGTAGGGAAAAGGTGGGAGAAGCAAAGGATTGTAGGCTGAGGGGAATGGAAAACGGTCAGGGTTAGGACTAGAGTATAGTCAGAGAGGGAGATTCATGCAGAGATTCTGGAGAGTTGAAATTATTGGTCTTGAAGAAAAATCTAAGGAATGACCATAGTAGAGGAGAGTTCAAGAAACTGAGAAGCCAGTTTGTTGGAAGGTCATTTACATGTGTACTGAAATTATGACAGGAGTAGTGGAAAGAGCAACAGTGAGGGAAGTGAGTGAATATCAAGAAATAAGAGGAGTAACCCAGCAGTCAGTGGAGGACTGCAATACTAGGGGGAAACCATACATATGGGGGAGAGATGGTCCCATTTTGCACATATATTCCACCATGAAAATTTATTATTTCTCTGCTAATAAAAAGGTTATTATAAAAATTGTGGGGCCACCTCAAGCCCTCTTTGGAAAGGACCAGATATAGATGAGTCTCTGCATACACACACATACACACAAATACATATATATGTATTCATAATAAGACTCTTATATAGATTCTCCAGTTGAATTACATGCTTGGGAATAAAGGTACTAAAAATAGTAAAAACTTTCTTACAAATAAAAAGCAGCGGTGATAAGATGTAAAGTGAATAGTGAATATTCTATTAAAATTATGAAACTTGAAAATACTGTTCTATCTTAATAAATAATAATAATGTATACTATATCTACAAATTCAAAGTATTCCACTGAGTTTTGCTCTTAAAACACCAGAGTTATGAGTTTTATTGGTGAGTAAACAATATTACATTGGACTATCTCTCCCCTTGTGAATATATTATCACATACATTTGGAATAGAAAATTAGGAAAACACTGAATTCTTCTAGTTTCTGGAGCTTAATCCTTTGTAGGAAGTGGGAAAGAGAAGAGAAAAGAAAAGAAAACAAAACAAAACAAAACAAAAAAAACAGGGAAAGTATGTTTCAGAAGGTTTTATCCATCCTTCTGGGTAAACCAAACTCTTTTAGTCTTTTAAAACTTTTAGTTTTGCATAATACCAACCTCGAATGTTTTCTCCTTTCAACAGTGGGCCTTTGGCCAACCCTCAGAGACCAGTAAAAGCAAGAATAGAGGAAGCAGAAGGGAAGTAAATGGCAGAGGAGAATAAGAAAGAATGACTTTCAATTAAGGTGGCTAGAACAATTTCACATGTAGCTTGGTTACCTGATACCAAGCTGTAAAGGTCCTAGTATAATTTAGAGTTTGCATTCAGCCATTTAAGCAAACAAGATAAGATTTACTCACTGGATACTTATCATTCTATTCTGTTTCAAGGCTATAATTTGCAAAGTAGTAGAAAGGGTCTATACATTGGACACGACATGCACTCATCCTGCTGAAAATTTCTTGTCTACCTTAGCGATCACAACCCCTTGTACTTAATTCAACCTCAAGTTGCAATACATTTCTTCTCAGGTTATCACAATAATATTCTGATGAAGTTGTGAAGATTGATGACCATTATTATTTTCTTTATAAATGGGAGCTATGAAGGCACAGAGAACTGAGACAAGTGCCCAAAGTCCCAAGTAACAAAGTCCAAGTCACAACACTATCCCTTGAACAGGCCAGGTTCCTGCCATTTCCATGCCTTCAACAATGATATGCTCCTCCCTTGAAGTGCCTCCTTTGGATTCCAGCTGTCCCAACGCCACCCTTCATTCAAAGTGAGGGCACACGGTAGACTGGAAAGAGGATCAGATTTGGGCTCAGAAGCCCTCCGTTAAAATTGCTGCCGTACCTACTTAATTATTAGCAATGTGCTTTTTAACAAGTTAGTCTCTATTCACTTCAGTTCTCTTGCATTTAAAATGGAGATAACATCTGTGCTACCTATTTCAGAATGCTTAAGAAAGAAGCAACTAAGAGCATATGCACGGAAGCCCATAGTAAATCATTAAGAGCCACATAAAAGACACGTATTAGTCAAGGTCCAGTTAAGTCCTACTTAATCCATGGAGCTTTCCAGCCTTTTAATTGAGCCTACATTGAACTGTCCCTTGGCATTTCCTGCTACACCATTTATCTCAGCACTTGATATATTTTGTCGTGTACTGCTACTTAAGTATTTCTGGGTCAGGCACGTCTTCCTTCCACAGAGCCCCGTGCGGGGCTGTAAGCATAGTAGTGCTCTGTATTATCAATGCTATGAATGAACGGTGGAGCTGAGAGTACATGCTGACCCTCCTGGGAACATGCGCTCATTTCTACAAGAAAATTTTTTAAAAGCTTCCCTGTGGTACATAGTTATATTCACGCTCTAATAAGGATACTCAGCACGAGGCAGGGTTTTCTCTTTAAAAGAAGAGGGTTCACTATACAAACTGCTTGAAGAGACTACAGCATGGCCCAATCACAGATAAGATCCCAGAGGCTCCCAGGCTGGGGGAATACTGCCCAGAGTTGCCCAGGAGGGAAAATTTCTCCCCATGTACTCTCCTTATGCTAAGAAGACCTCACAGGGAAAAATCTCACTGGACGCATTTGCACATCAGGCCGTCCTTGTTTGATTTCTATAGGAAATATGACATCCTAAAAGGTTTCCCATTTTTTCCTGGGAAAAGATATACTCTACGTATAAAGAATATTTTCTCAGGGGCTTTTAGTAGCTTTCCCACAAAAACCAATCTGCTAGTATAATGCTTTACCTGATCTTTATAAACTAGTGTGCTGGGGCTTGGCCGTGGTTTGTCTTTGAATGAATAAGTAGCAACTTGCTTGTTTAACAGGTCCAGGAAGTCAGGAGGCACATACTGTGGAAGATCATTTAGGACTGGATTGTTTCTTTGCACAAGAGGGGGCTTTTTCCTTCCTTCGTTTTTAAAATTGTAGGTTGCTGGCACTGGATTTAATAGGGATTCTTCAATAAAAGTTTTCAAGTGGTAAGTGCCAGGTATTGGAGTATTCTGTGGAAAATTGACATCAGTTTTAAGATCATTGTGTAAACCTGCAACTTCTCCTAAAGCAGGAACGACCCTCTTGGAAGGATCATTCCTAAGTAGCATTTTTCTTTGTTTTCAAGTTTAGCGAAATTATATCAAATATAATAAACACTCTTGACCAAACAATATTTCAAAATAATCATGATTATTTCCGTTCTGAAACAACTGCCGAATTCTAGCAAATGGGTTATAGTTGAAGTTTAACTCTAAAAGGTAACTTCAGGAACATACTTAAACTTGCATTCAACTCTGAGTATAAATTTCAGGCCTCTGGTAAGACCACTTGGGATAGCTTCTTGACTAACTAAAAGCTGTCCTACTTCCACTTAGTAGGTACTACATTTCTCTCTAGCCCTCAAGTGGGAAGCTAAAGGATGGCAACCTGAGACTGAGGATGAACTGGCAGAGCACATAGTCTTTTAAGTCCAATAAGGGGTTTCAAATCACAACCATGGGATGGATGAATGGCCAGAACTGAAGATTTAGTCACTGCTGCTTTTGTGGCCATCTTTCCACTAAGCATTAGCTCAGTTCTGCCATTAAAATTAGTTCAATTCCAAGAAGGCTCTGACCCATGAAGCCCCTCTATTGTTGAAGAGTGTTAACAGAAAATACATCTGCAATATAAAAACTGTCTCTTTGGAGGGGGACCTTCTGGTCATTCTTTTTCCAGATATTACCATCTTGCTTTCATAGATTGACATATTAACGACCATTATCATAGGGTCTATACTACCTAAGTAAAATAAAAACTGAAACCAAACACCTTCCCAGAATGTATGCTTTTTCTTTCTTGTCAACCTCACCAAGATCCTAAGGTCATAGGTTAATCTTACCTAGATATTTTGTAAAGCTACCTAGATTCCTAGAGTGTTTTACTTTCTCAAGCTTTTATTGCATTCAAAATTTAAAGCTTGTTTCTCATTCATGTGCTGATACTAAAATTATAAATTGTAAGTATGAAATGAGGCCCATGCAGATCTGAACAACCACCATTTTTTTACAATTGTTATTGACTTAAAAGGTAAGCTGATTAAAATATTAATGGAAATAGGGATAATTTGAATAGGAAAGACTGAAAATATACATACTGTTAATGCTATTCTCCACCATCCTTCTCTTTCGAAAGCTGAAGTCTTTCGGGTTGGTTTCTATCATCAAACACAAAATATGCTTATTCATTTAAGAGGTGATCCCTTGAAATTAAATATAATTTATGACACATTTACTTGAAGAAATTAATACCGCACAAAACTGATAAACCTTCATTAAAATAAAAGCTACATATAATTTTGCCTATAATATTTCCTTAAATTGCTATTTTATGATTTTAAGTGTTTTTAAATAACTAAATTCCCTTTGGTAAAATTAAGGTAACAAACATCCCCATCTCACAGAGATGTTTTAAGGATATTAGATGTGACAAAATTTAGTGTTCTTAGGAAGAAAAGACTCAAGCTTGAAGCCAGACTTGTGCTTGAACCATAGTTCTGCCACTTACCACCCAGGTGGCTAGACAAGTTACTAAACCTTCACACCTCCTCACAGGGGAATAAAAATAAGGCCCTACTGGGGTGGTATGAGAATAAGGTGCTATACAGATAAAGACTTGTACCCAAAACCAGTGCTCAATAAATAGTAGCTTTAATTTTTAACACTTCGTCTTTCAAGTTAAGAAGCAGACTATTTTGGTGTGCCTCAGTTTCCAAGGAAGCTCTTGTCTTCCATACTAAGTACTCTGTATCCATTTATTATTTCACATTTGTTTCAGCCCCATTGTCCACAAAACGTATCTGTTTAGCTTTTTCCTTTGGCACTATTTCTCCTAGGTAAAATCATTAAAATATTGAATTTTACTTTCACTGATGCTTTTGTTATTATGAAATATGGGTTATTGAAGCAAGAGCGCATTAAAAAATAATGAATGATCTAATCAGTAAAACTGATATAATTCATTCTTTCTGTCTAGTAACTTAAATCTATTCTACTTCTGAGTACCACTGGGCTTTAGTTTTACTATGAAATATGTGCTTTCTCTAAAAAACATTTTCATGCACATTGCTAAGTCTGAGCTTCTTTCCATATATTTCTACATGAGATTTATGTTGAATCTTCTCTGTTGCACATTTATAGTCACTGAAATAAAATTTTCTCAAGCAGGTCAAGACAGGTCTCCCACCTCTACCCAGAATCAGGGAAATGAGAAGGGAAGGAGATGGGAGAAGTAAAAGTGACCAGTCACATGATCACGTTAAAGGAAGGTAATTGGCAGCTGCTGTTTTGTTTTGCCAAGGTACGTGAACTCAGCTCCCCCATCTACCATTTTAAACATACTTTAAGGGGAAAGATAAACGATAGGTTAAATATTCCTCAATCAAATTTATGTAAAAACTAAAAGGCAGTTTCCAATCTTCTTATAAATACTAAAGTAGGCGGTGGGACAAAACGTGTCTGACAGACTACAAAAAAACCAGTTTTCCCGCAGAGGGAGAGGAAAGGGAAAGAAATCCAGTCACCCTAAGAAAGCGGGTTGTCCAACGCAACCAGTGGGAAGAAGGAAAAAATACAGAAAACAAGGGGCGAGGGGAAGGATGAGGGAGGCAGCTGGGAAAAAGGAACTAAAACAAAGATCCAATAACGACCAGGAAGAAAGGGCCTGCGGGTGCAGACGTGAGGGCAGGAGAGAAAGGTAGGAAGAGAACAGGAGTGGGGCAAGGGCCCGGGATGAGAGAGGCGGGAAAAGGGAAGGGAGGACTGGTGAAGGGTACGGTGGCGGGACGGCAAGAGGGGGACGACCTTACCGAGGCCGCGAGTATCGAATCTAAATGCTGCAGGTCTTCCCTTTCTATGGTGGAGGGGATGGCGATGACTGGCTGGTCCATGGCTGCCTCCTCTCTGCCTAGGCCGCGCCAGGCGTCCGGTTGCTAGGAGACGCCTCTGGCCCGCGGGCTCCCGAGCGTGCGCAGGGGACCCGCCAGGTCTGTCTCCTGGTGGGGGAAGGGAAGCGGGCATACACTTTGAGGGCCCCCGCGAAGCCCGGCACAGAGGAAATCTCTCGAGAAGGGACAGGCACACAGACGTGGGATGAGAAAATCTAGAGGGCTCTGGAGTTGCCGTAGAGCCCTCACTTAAGGATCTGCATCAAAGAGGCTTGTTAAGGCTTAAGTATACCCACAATCTCCATCAGCTCCCTCCCAAGTCACCGCCAACCCCACACCCCAGACAGGGAGACAGTGTGCTTGAGAGGCATACTTAGCTTTATGGCAAAAAGCTCCTCCAAATTTTAATTCTGGGGGCTATGACTTCTCTTGCCTCTCATTTGAGAAGTTGAGTGAGAACTAGATACAGGTTTCACTAGCTGTGAAACCACGGACCACCTCATAGACTCTTTCAACCTCCCTTGGCTGGTTTCTTCTCAACCTAGAAACATTCTCATCTTGAAAATCAAACCCTCCCTCAACCTTCACTTCATTTAACCTACTGTGTTCCAGGGACTATCACATATATATTAATCTCATTTAATCCTCACAACCACCCAGCCAAATTTTTTGGACGAGGAAACATCCAACAGGCTTCCTTGGATGGTTCAGCAAAATTGACTCAGAATCACCCAGAAGTCACAGAGCCAGAATTCAAACCCAGATCTGACTCAAGTCCCACTGACTGCTACACCATGAAGTTTCTGCTTTCCTTCACAAATTTTGAAGAGTAATGTAGACTCAATTCTTTCCTCACTTCCCATGCTTTCCTAAAACCATCTTAAGCTGACATGCACACGCCTCTCAATTAAAATTGCACTTCCCCCGTAATATGCTGAAATAAAAAAAGAAAAAAATGAAAACAGACAATAAAAAAAAATTGCACTTCCTAAACTTACCAGTGATCCAATTGCCAAATCTAACAGGGATTTTCAGCTCTTACCAAACTTGGCCTTCAATTTTCATTGCTATGTTGATTACTCCCTCATTTTTTAATCCCTCCCCTCACCGTGACTACCAGGATTTGAATGCTGGCTACATTTGCTATGATTTTATTCTGTGTCTATTTCCCTGTACTGAGGGGATAATAACTCAGTACCTACTAACATAGGATTATTTATGAAGATTAACTTGAGTGGAATGTTTGTAATGCACAGTGCATTCAGTAAATGTGAGCTGTCATTCATTACCTTTAGGACAAAAGCAACATTTACAATCCAATCTTTCACCTCTTCTCTCCCTCATTAGGACGTCATGCTCTATGTATTTGCAAACCTCAAATATGACATCTTCACCCTTCTATTATCTCAACATATGCTAGTGCTTCTGCATGGAATGCTATTTCTTTCTTTGATCACCTGGAAAATCTTAAGGGTTAACTCCTCTGAGTAGTCTTCCTAGGCCTAACCTGACCCAAAAGACCCCGTGCCTATCTTTGTTGGACTCATTTTATGACAAATTGTTTCTTTCCTAATTGTATCCAAACATGGGTTTTTAATTCTGAACCCTTTGAACATGAGACTAAAACATCTGTTAAGAGTAAATGACTAGTTTTCTCTAAAGTAAACCAGAGAATGGATTACAGCGGTGCTTTTCAAAAATAGACATGCGTACAAAACATCTGGTGATCTTACTAAAATGCAGACTGATTCCAATTCTGGGGCAGGGCCTAAGATTCTGCATTTCCTAGCAAGCAAGTTCCCAGGTGATTCTGCGGGTGACTTTTTGAGGAGCAAAAGAATAGAGGACTCCAAAGCTAATTACTCTTAAAATACTGGGATTCTAAATTCATTTAGCATAGCATAGCCTTTAAGAAGGACCAGGCACTAGATTTAAAATGAAGGATTGAAATTAGAAGGCTAAGAGGCAAGTTAACACCAGTGTTCTCACAAATCTAAGATTAATCAAGTCCATTACTGTGTCTCATTTTCTTATTTTGGCTGAGCCTATAAAACTGGCTCAGCAGACTAGGGACTGGTACTCTAGAGACTAAAAGATATGAAAGGTACAGAGAAGTCCAGAAACCCACACAAAGTATGAAATTGAAGAGATGGGAACATCTAGATGAGAAAATAGTTTAAGTATCTCAAAAATAGAAACAGCATGGGCCAGAGATTTCAAGGAGTCTACCCATAAAACAGATTAAACATGTAGGATAAACAAAGAAAATGTCCTCTTAAATCTTGAATAATATCAGTAAGACTTATTTTCAGGTTAATGTAACAGTTTTAAAAGGGGGGAGAGGCATTTCTCCTTGAGAATACAAGAATTCGACAATGCCTCTATGTATCAGATCTTTAAAATTTTTACACTTCTAAAAATTTGGAGAAAATACATTATACTGAGGATATTTAACTGCAATAGTGATGGTTTTATTGGTAGAATTACCCTAGAGCAAACACGACACAGATGTATTAAGGAAAGAATGATCAATTACCACAACCCCAATATAAAAGTAATAATATGGTTAAGACTTGAAGGTGGTATTTTAAATCACAGTCCTGGGTTCAAACATGATTATGTTATGGGACACACTGGCACTGAGATTTGAACCCAGCTTAGTATGACCAGTGAAATTATCTAACTGTTCTATACTTCAACTTCCTGTAAAAAGTCAAGATAATGCCTACACTGTGACTTTTATAAAGGTTTCATGGATATAAAATCACCATGAGTTCAAAAAATGTGTTTCCCCTTCCCCTTATTATCTGTTATCCATAAATTGACATAAACTTCAAACTGTTAAAATTGGAAAAACACTAAAACTGCCCAATTCCCTCGTTTCACAAAGTTATAACTGGTTTAACAGCATGGTAACGATTGAGCACTTAACACAAATGCCAAGGACTAAGTAAAGCTAAGTGCTTTACTTTCATTATTTCACTGAACTTTTAAAAAGCCCCCCAAAATTACACCCATTTTACAGTTAAGATAATTGAGGCTTGGATAATAGAGCTCTTTGAGGTCACACACAACAGTCATTTAAACACTGCTACAATAAAACTACAAAGTCCATGCTTAACAACCTAGAGAAAATACTTCAATGGCCAGAAATATGATTCATCCCACTCAAACACCTTGTTTAGATTTCTTTGGCTAAACGCTTACATCTAATAAAGGGCACCCTCAGTAGAGTACACATCTACAACCTTCCTACTTAATTGATCACCTAATATGTGATAATGTAACACCCTCAGTAGGACTATCAATGCCTGTAATTTCCCTTTGTCTATCTAAAACATACTCACCATTTTCCTTCACCAACCATCATTTTCCATTTTCTAGTAGAACTAATAGTAGTATTGAAATAATCAAAGATGGGGCAGTAACTTGCCAAATAATGAATTGCCCCTTGGGAAAATAAAAACCTTGTGGCTGTAATAACCAGGTAACAGTTATACTCCATGTTTTAATCTTGGCTCTGGTTTGCTATGGAATCTTTCATTAGTATTTAAATGGTAGTTAAACAAAAACCCTGATAACCACCTTTGGAGTAGCTTAAATTATAGAGAAATCAATGGTAGAAGCAAGCAAAAACTAAAACAAGGTGTAGTTACTACCAATATACTCCTTAAGGACAATTTTTTTGTAAAATCACATTGCAAATAGGCAAGAGCAACTAAAAATTCTCCATTGTCTTAATGGTAGAATTAAAAAGCACAATGCATGAAAGATTAGGAAATAAGAGGTAAAGTAATAATCCTCCCCCAACTAGATTTGGATTGTTGTATTTTGAACAAACATTAAAATCACTGCATGGCTGAAGTCAACATGGACAAACATTAAAGTTGAATAGTATAGTGAAAAGGTAGGAAACACTAAACACCCATCCTACACCAATTCCCATGCTAAGGTACACTAACAAAAGGTGTTTTAGTCTTTTAAACCTTTTGAAAGAAGTAGCATCCTCATTTAAAAACCTAAATACGATCCTGAATAGTCAAAAGAAAAATTTATCTAGATTATACCAACTAGAAACCAACTTCTCATTTCATTCTCAAAATTATTAGACTTCAACAGTTAATTAAATGACTCAGATTCAGAGCAACCGTTGGGTAAATTGTAATTTTTTTATTGGAAAACAAATATACAACTTGGAATGGATTTGAGGCAAATTGTGCCATAAGCAGATTTTCTTTAAGTGGCTAAAACAAAGTTTAAAAAGCAAGTAACAATAAAATGTTTCTGGTACAGGACCAGCAGTACAAAAAAATAGTGTACGAGTACCTGGATAAAATACACCCGTTTTGCAATAGTGCAACTTTTAAGAACATATTGTTGACTGTCCATAGTCCACGCAGAGTTACAACTCCACACTTCAACAACAACATGCTGACAGTTCCTAAAGAAAACTACTTTTAAAAAGGCATAACCCAGGTGTTCCCTCATTTGACCAACTCCATCTAAGTTCAGATGTGCAGAAGGGCTTAGATATATCCAGAGTAAGCCACATGCAACATGTTACTTGATCAATTTTCTAAAATAAGGTTTCAGGACAATGACAGTAAGATAAGGGAAGAAAACATGGAGGAATGAAGTCCTAATTACTATACATGCATATTTTTTTGACAGTAGGGAGAAACCTTTTACAGATAAGTTACAAACAAAGAAAAGGCAAATAAACAATTTTGTACAAGAAATTTAACACATTCTGTACAATGTCTTCACTTTGCTGTCATCATTTGTACAAACTCTGAAAAAGAAGAAGTATACAAAAGTTGAGTCAATGGCAAAAGACTGACAAAACTAATCACATTTACTCAGTCACTGAGCAGCCTCCATTCCCCTTTCTCTTTCCTCAGAATTACCATGAAGTACAGAGGGAAAGCTAGTTCACTGCCAAGGCTGGAATTTCATAAACCACAATTATTCACTGTTGGTAATAAATAAACCAAATTAATGCTTTAGATAGGCTATTGTAAAAAGCAGCATTCTTAGCTCTTAGTGTAGACTTGAATTTTAAGTTACTGGGTTACGGATTAATATAGTAACTTCAAGTGCTATAACCTAGATTCAATTTTTAGCATGTTAAATTTTCTAAGTTATGTTGTAAAAAAAATGTAAGGCAAAGGTTTTATTGGAAATCTTTTAATTTCCACATCTTGCTTCTTGCTATGGCCATCCCAAAGGTTACAGTCATGTGATACTTCTGAACTGAAGTGTACATAAAACAGTTTCAGACTCAAGCCAATTAGAAGGAAAAAAAGAGAATTCAGTGAATTCAGAGGAAAGTCACCTTAATTTCATTTTGGGAAATTCAGGAAAAGTTTGATGCTTTACGAACTGTTCCAAAAATTGTACAGTGCTTCCCAAACTTTAATGTGAGTATTAATCACCCAGGAATCCTATAAAAATGCAGATTCTAGATGTAAGAGTGGAACATGAGAATAGTAAATATTTCTCAGATCAGACAGTGATATTGCCTAGTCTGCAGACAACACTCTGATAGCAAAATGAAAATATAAAGTATTTTATATTGTAATATAAGTAATACAAGTAACACAAGTGTTTTAGCATCCCAATTGCGGGGGGCGGGGGAGAGTCATTAATTTTGACCTATCAGATACCTAACAAGCACCTTTAACTTAAAAATCACACCAGAATAAGGCAGTTAGAGTGACTTACCTTCATAGTTTACTTGACCATCACCATCAATATCTGCTTCCCTGATCATTTCATCAACCTCTTCATCTGTTAACTTCTCTCCAAGGTTTGTCATCACATGGCGAAGCTCTGCTGCACTAATATAGCCATTGCCATCCTAGAAAAAAATTTAGTATAGATTCTGAGTAAAATTATAGAATTGAGTTCATAGTAAGTTTACTAAATTTCACATTAGGGGGAAATATACTTTGGAAAGCCATGCAAACTGTATCTACAAATGGTTGACCTTCAAATTAGATGTCACTAAGAGCAAAGCAGGATGTCCTATACTGAAATCACTATTTCTTACTTCCAAAGTCAAGTGATGGCTCCATTGCCACAAAAGATTAATTAATGCAATACCTGTGTTATTAGAAAAAAATCTAAGTTTATACTGAATTCTTAAAAAGCTTTTGCTTGATACTTGAAGTATGCTGGTAAATCATCAAAAAAAGTCTTCATAAGGGGTCCTAACATCTTCATTTCATCTTCAAATTAAAATTTAACATATCCAGTCCTTGAATACCTACCTTATCAAACACACGGAATGCTTCTCTGATTTCTTCTTCACTGTCTGTGTCTTTCATTTTTCTTGCCATCATGGTCAGAAACTCAGGGAAGTCAATTGTGCCGTTACCTGAAATAGTTTGTTTAGTTGAAACATAAAACAGAATACCAACCACTTCAACCCTCTCCCACCCCCCAAAATTAAGAAGACTTACTTACCATCAGCATCTACTTCATTGATCATGTCCTGTAACTCTGCTTCTGTGGGATTCTGCCCAAGAGACCTCATTACAGTTCCCAATTCCTTTGTTGTTATAGTTCCATCACCATCCTTGTCAAATAGTGAAAAAGCTTCTTTGAATTCTGTTAGAAAGACCACAATCCAAATATATACGTCAGCAATCAAAAGTAACCTCCTAAGTGGAATGTATTAACTCTTAAAGCTAAGCTATATGGAAATAGCACCTGAAATGGAATTTTGATTCCTAAAAAATTAAGTGGTAAAACTTTGTGAAAATTATTTCAAACATCTTCGACCAATCATACCAGTACATTCTCCTATCAATCTATTAGGGAGTTTTTGATTTAAAATTTCACAGGAAACTCTAATATTTAAACCAGATAAAAGTAAAATTATTCTAGGTTGAAAGAGGAAAAGAACTAAATCTCCAAATGACTAGCTTCTCTATTTGTCACTGAAGGTGGTCTGTGGAACATAATTCAAAACTATGGATCTCGGCTGGGTGCGGTGGCTCATGCCTGTAATCCTAGCACTCTAGGAGGCCGAGGCAGGCGGATCACTCAAGATCAGGAGTTCGAGACCAGCCTGAGCAAGAGCGAGACCCCCGTCTCTACTAAAAATAGAAAGAAATTATATGGACAGCTAAAAATATATATAGAAAAATTAGCTGGGCATGGTGGCGCATGCCTGTAGTCCCAACTACTCGGGAGGCTGAGGCAGTAGGACTGCTTGAGCCCAGGAGTTTGAGGTTGCTGTGAGCTAGGCTGACGCCACAGCTCTCCAGCCTGGGCAACAGAGTGACACTCTGTCTCAAAAATAAATAAATAAATAAATAAATAAACTATGGATCTAACCCACACTCACAATAGAAGACTTATCAGTACCAAACACGTATTTGTATTTATACTGTCTGTGTGCACAAGATGTCTGAAGTTACCTTCAAAGATTAAAATTATGTCTAAATCAATCATCTACTAAATTAAAAACAAAAAAACTTTAAAATTCAGAACATGCAATAGGCCAGTTTCCTTTCCCATAAGGCAGAATCACTAAATAATCTATAATGATGTGTTATCAATGGGCCAATCAAGACATGAATGTCCAATTTTAGCTAAATGCTATATATCACTGAGAAAAAAGGATAATTTACATCTTTCTTTAGAATATAAAACCCCAAGCATGTAGAGTGAAATATATTATTCCTTAAGATCTATCTTCTTGTAAAATTATGTTGCTTCTAATTAATTCACCACTGGATTACATGGAAAGCTACTGGAGCAAGACTACCTGGCTTCAACCATTTATTTTACAAGTAGAGAAACTAAAAGATTAAATTTGGTATTGCAAAGTCATACCAATGACTTAATAACAAAGCTAGTACTTTCGGAGTAGGACATTTTCTAAAACAGCAGTTCCCAACCTTTTTGGGATTAAGGACTGGTTTCATAAAAGACAACTTTTCCACAGGTGGGGGTGGGGGTGCGGAGGCAGAGCTCAGGCAGTGATGTGAGCCACAGGAAGTGGCTGTAAATACAGATGAAGCTTCCCTCAGCGCAGCTCACCTCCTGCTGTGCAGCCCTGTTCCTAAGTTTCACAGTTTCATGGAAGACAATTTTTCTATGGACAGGTGTGGGGGTGGGGAGGTGGAGCTCAGGCAGTGATAAGTGGCCCAGTTCCTAACAGGCCACCAACAGGTACTGGGCCATGGCCCGGGGCTAAAAGATATTTAGACCCTATCAGCAAGCAAATACAAAAGCAGTTTCAATGTTCATCAGGCCATTAAGCATCTTTAGCATATATGTTTACATTTGAAAATGTGTATGTGATACCTGTTTAAGAAATGGTGTACCAATTGGTTTCACTGATCATCACCTAAGAGCACATTTAGGACTAACATTAATCGGGTGTTGGGCAGATGTGGGGGGGAGGGGATGGGTGTATACATACATGAGTGCGATGAGCACCGTCTAGGGCATGGGACACGCTTGAAGCTCTGATTGCGGGGGCAGAGGGGGACAAGGGCAATATATGTAACCTAAACTTTTGTACCCCCATAATATGCTGAAATTAAAAAAAAAAAAATGGTGTACCTTCTCTTACAGTCCAAGGCCATTTATTCTCTGCCTGTCTATCCCTGCTCCAATGCTTATACCTTCTAGTTTCACTCCATCATACTACTACTTCTCTGTACGCAATTAGTCTTCCACAGATTTTGCCTATTAACACATAAATATCTTTACATCTTTTAGTCTAAAACTAGCTTCAAACCTTAGTTATATTTTAAGTGTTTGTCCTTATTCCTCCCCAAATTTTAAAAAGCATCTTACTCGTATCAATTTCCTCTCTCTTGTCAATCCACTAAACTTACAGCTCCAACTCAACAGCTGAAAATGCCAAGTCCAATGAACACCTAAATTGCCCAATTCATCAAGTATGTTACTAGCAATGTAATCTGGGTAAGTTAGGAAACCTTTTCCCCCTCAACTTCCTCATTTTGGTAAGTGAGGATAACCATACCTAACTTCCTATGTTTAGGAATTATTATGTGGGGTTACAGCCTAACATGCCTACCTGGTCACCCCCGTCAAAAAAAAAGAAAAGAAAAAAAACAAAAGAAAAGAAAAGAAAAGAAAAGAAAAGAAAAGAAAAGAAAAATTCATGTGTAAAGCACTTAGAAAACTATGTCTAGCAAATACTAAGTAAATGTCAGGAAAAAGATGATCTCATTTTCCTGCAGCATCCAAAACTGCTTTCATACCTCACTTGGCTTTCATAACAGTACTTTGATTTTCCTCCTGCTGTATACTGCCAAAGGCTCTTGCTCCTATCTGTCTCTTACATGTAGATGTGACCCATTTTATCCCCCCCCTTTTTTTTTTGGCTTCTTGGCCATTTCATCTATGCCCACTTACAATGAAGACTTTTTACCTTTAATCCACTCATCTGTCTCATAACATAATACCTTTATTTCTGACTGTCTATAAGGTATCTCCCCTGGCTGACCTCAAGCAAGAGGTTGGAATTCTATACTTCCCCAGCAACCCTATGTATACAAGCAAAACCAAGGAGCCACTCTAAGTCCATTCCCCCCCCCATATCTGTCAACAAATCTTAATTGAATTTTACCATCTAAATACTGCCTGATTCTTTTTCCATTTTTCTACAACCAATATTTTGGTTCAAGGCCCCATCATCTTTTGCCTAGATTATTACAACTGCCTCCTAACTGCATGTTCTTTCTTTAAAGTTATCCACACAACTGTGTGGGTCCTAATACCTTTTGAAACTACCTTGTTTACTTTTCTTCTACTTAAAATCTTTTAACTGCTTAGCTTTATTTAGATCAGGTATCATTAACTAATTGTAGTAGTTTGCTACATTCAATATTAATAACATAGTTCCATTCCATATCAGAATTCCATATGGAATACAATATTCCATATAAATATTGTTTCCAGAGGAACTCAGTATCAATCAGAAGCTTAGTATCACACTAATGATTGATTTTATAAAAATAGTATACAGTGCTAACCTAGACCAACCTAATGACAAAAATAGATCAGTGAGTTCCCACCTACAAATAGCAGAATTTGATAAAGACATTTCCATTTACTAAGTTTTTTTTCTAAAGAGGATATAAATATATTATCTAGAAGTGAATAAACTATTAGGGTTTAGACACACAGCATCTATTACCTAATAACAGGTTACAAGAAAAATTTAAAATTTAGAAATATGTATCTGTTTACATTACATTCTCTGCCATACTACTTAGCTATGAACATTTTTTGCTATCACCATTAACTGCACAAATTCCCAATGTTTAACTAGCAATAATCATCTTTCTATTATATGATTTAAATAAAAAGTTAAAGTCTGGATGATACATGGTGAGAGGTTATGTATGTGTTTTACATTTCAGTAAGTTTTAAAATATAGCACTTAAAATGTTTGCTAGAATAAGTAACAGCAGAAAATAAAACTATGCTGTATCTACTATTTATGCATGCAAGAAAGGAATAAGTTACATTTTTAAAGTTTGAGGTTTATTCCAAATTTACATTTTTACACTAAGGAGTCAGAAATAGCTGTAAAAACTTCTTAAAATAATAAACCACAAAGTACAATTTAAATTTGCCTGCCTTTACAATTCACCTCTTCTTCAGAACCAGCATTATCTTTATGCATAGAAACACAATTCTAAACAGTAACCCCCAAGAATAACTTGAAATATAAATTATTAGAGTCAAAACCTAAATACACAATAAAGAAAACAGGTCCTGAACATCACAGAACAGCTACCTCTACATAATTGATAGGTATAAGGGACCTCCCAAAATCCATGCTAGCTATGCCAAAATTTAAACTTTCAAGGAAGTCTCACTATTATTCAGGTTTTATTCATTCATTAGCAACCCCATGACCCTTTCCTAATTAGTTTATTACATAAATTCATAATTTTATAAAATAGGTTATCATGACAGTTACAATGAAAGCAAAATCAAATGACTGTTTACTAACTTCTTATTTAGAAAATTCTGAATGTAATAATCCCTTAAATCATGCATGCATGCATCAAGACCTTGTTGGCACTTTATGTAACTACTGCTATAAAACTGAGTAAGGTTAATACTTTTATCAAACAAATTTGGACCCTCAAAGTTTAATAAAGGTTTAGGTACAAGGCCGGCGCGATGGCTCACGCCTGTAATCCTAGCACTCTGGGAGGCCGAGACGGGCGGATCACTCAAGGTCAGGAGTTCGAGACCAGCCTGAGCAAGAGTGAGACCCGCGTCTCTACTAAAAATAGAAAGAAATGATCTGGACAGCTAAAAATATATAGAAAAAAAAAAATTAGCCGGGCATGGTGGCGCATGCCTGTAGTCCCAGCTACTAGGGAGGCTGAGGCAGGAGGATTGCTTGAGCCCAGGAGTCTGAGGTTGCTGTGAGCTAGCCTGACACCACACTCTAGCCCGGGCAACAGAGCAGGACTGTCTCAAAAAAAAAAAAAAAAAGGTTTGGGTACAGAGTTCTTTAAAAAAAGAAAAATGCTTGGTACATTTTTCCTATCAGTCTTCCAAATGTCAAACACCAGCAACTAATGACATCATGGCAGAATCATCAGCAAAATTAACTTGTTAGTGACGTCACACTAGACTGGAGTGCTCTCTAGGACCAGGTAGCACAAATAATTTTAGTAACTTCACTAAACAAGTATATTTTTTTCCTAGAACAAGTTATTTGTTGCTAGAATTCCTAAACAATCTGTAGTATTATCAAATGATGATAAAAAAAAATACCTTAATATATTCAATGTTGCACCGTATGTGTGAAACGTTAACTTTTTTTTTTTTTTTTTGGAAGAACAAATGGATCTTAGACTAAGATGTTACTGGTCACCAGCAGTAACAATTTACCAGAAAGAAAAAAATGTGCCTTCACTTCAAAGGTAGACATTGAAATATACCAAATTTGTGAGGAAGGGACTTGGGGAGAAGGCAGAAGAGTTCCTAGAATAGGGTAATAGTGTTCTAGAACATTTGTGTCACTTGAGAAATTTACCCATTCAAGAAATATTTATTCAATGCTTACTGTGGCAGGCGTCGAGGCTATAAGATGAAACAAAAAGGTCCCTGATCTCAGGTGACTTTACCTGACTGAGAATACTTAGAAATGAAAGGTAAGTATATCAGAGGTCAGAGTTTAAGACTGAAACTATTAGACAGCCTGAGTTCATTTGTGAAGGAGACACTGTATAAAAAAGTATTGCCAAAAAAATTCACATTTCGTTGATACATTTAAAGTGGTATAACTGAACAACAAAAAATTATTTCTGAGGCTCTGATGGCTTCAATACTCAATACATCTAATTACCAATCCCAGAAGGCAAATCCCAGGTTTAAGTCAAATTACCCAATAAGAAAAATAAAACCTGCTTAAATTTGGTCCTTAATACCAATAGCTTTCTAATTCATACAGTTCTGTCAAACATTTGTGATGAATATTTGAGAAGACTGGTAATTTCTGGTATCTTCCAAATCTGTATTTATGGAGGCAGGGAGCCTGCTTTATAATTGAGTTCTTTATAATTGAGGCTGTACAACTGAGTTCTAACAGGGCTTCTCACAGTTTTCTACAGCATTTAAAAAAGAATGCTCATGCTTTTGAGCTCTTATCAAACTCCTTGCTTACTGGGAAAAACTATGGTAGTTAAACTGCTTGGTGCTCATGCTAGGAAGTCTCTAATGAAAGGAAAGGAGCAGTCTGAGAAGCATATCAACATTGCAACTAATTCAAAAAAGAAAAATGTAATGTTTCCCCAACATTTTGACATTAACCAGCCATCTTACGGTGTTAGAATAAAATCACAAGTACTAACGTTTATATGGCGTGGCATGAAGACAATCTGACGTGAGATATTATGCAATAATTTCACATATTTCCATAGCAAACTAAAGGAGACAAGATTTAAGACGTTTCATTTCAATAGCTTTTAATACTTAAGACAAAATTCAAATTACTACAGCAACATCTGTAAAAGAGAAAGCTAACTTTTGAATCTAAGTTTTTCATTAAAAGAATTTTTTTCCCCAGTTAATTATATATGTAATTCTAAGGTTAAAATATTAGCCAATTTAAACTACAGTAAATTCAGTGTTCATTTTGTGATTCTACGTTTCAAGTTACCTCAGTTACTTTGTGGCCCCCTCCTTTTCATGTGGGGACTGATTTGGAGTTGCAGTGTTAACTCCCCCAGAATTCCTGTTTTATAGTAAGGTATTCTTCACACACACACACACACACACAACAAAGACCACCACTACACCATAAGGCTCCAAAGTATATCCACATAGACTACAATATTAATACGTCTTTAATTGCAGTAAGTCCCACAAATCTTGTTTACATTAATACCTGGCCAAACCAGGTTGAATTACTGTATTACATTACACCCGTTTTGTTAGTACCTACAACACACATTCAAGTCAATTCTTTCATACACCTTATTCTGAGGTTATTCAATTTGTAATAAAATTCAATGGGTACAATCTAACAAAGTATTTCTCACCTGCAATCTGCTCTTCAGTCAGTTGGTCAGCCTACAAAGAGATCAAGGACACAGGTAAATGACTTGGGAATATATATATTAGCAGTTACAGAAACAAGTTTAAAAACTTTCAAGGTTCAGCATGTACAACTTTCATTTAGTTCCACATTCCTTAGTATAAGCAACAAACACAGATGAGTAGAAAAATATCAAGCTGAGCTGTCTTGACTCCTAGTTTAAGATATGCAAATTATTTCAGAATACTTTTGAAGCACACTTTAAAAAGAGCTGCCAGCTTTTACTCCTCCTTACCTCGCACGCAAATGCAAAGAATCCAGGGTTCCAAATACCTGAACTTCAATATTTACCAAATACTAAGTTCAGTCATCAATTTTCTCTTTATTTTTGAAATCCCAAAGTAAATCTAAGGTTTGTCATGTTTTTATAGCACACGGAGAGCACTTGACTTTGCTTTAAAAAATATTTTTAGTCTTATGCTATAAATGTTATCTTTACTCAGCCTTCACATTAACCCTATAATGGTGTTATTAGCCCCTATCTTATAGAGGGGAAGAGAGGCATGGGTTAAATGGGGGAGGAGGGCACAAAATTAGCAATCAACAGAACCAAGATTAAGCACTAAAGTGTCAGACATAACCAACAACTTTAAGCATTTAATTTAGAGCACCAAAATATCTCTGGGCTCCTTGTCCTTGTGGCCTTCATCTTTGAATGTTTCACTGCTCATTAGTACACTGCTTATGTGGTACCCAAAGACACTGCCAAGAAATAGACTACCTGAAATCCCTACCAACATAGAGTCAAGTGTACTATACTTAATCCTTTCATTTTTTTGTAGGGGAAAGAATAAACATTGCCTAGTTTCTTTCTTTTTAAATGAACACACTGCTGGGAAAAGTTCACACCTTAAAGTGAAATGGCCTCACATTTTCTCTAGGGCACAACATGAGAAAATTTGAGAAGGAACCCAGAAACAAATTTGTTTCATGTTCAAAAATTTTGATTTGACCACGATATAAAATGAATTCATTTTTATTTTTTTAATGAGCCCAAGGGCTGGAAAGTTAAAATTGAAAAGCCAACAATTAAGTTCAAATGCAGAAGTTTGTAAGATAAAAATCTATCTACTTTTACCCCTACACAAGTTCCAATCCTCCACCAACAGATATTTGGTGGAAGTCAGTTACAGACTATTTTCCCTATGAGAGATTTAAAATCCAGTAAATCCACTGAGTAGAATGTTTACTTTGTTATAATAGAACAGAGGATTTACTCCTAGTCTGATTGCATTTTGCAGGACTCCCATCATTTCTGAAGGAATGGCATGGTGGGGAAAAAGCATGAAGCTCTGAGTCACAGGCTGGTATCCCAGCTGTCTCTTAAATAGCTGTGTGACCTTGGACATGTTACTCAACCTTTCATAGTCAACTTTATCTGTAACACAAGAATACCTACCTTTGCAGGGCTGTTGTGCAAAGTGAAATGCTATGTAAAAAGCTAACCAAAAGAGTTAAATGGCAACTATAATTTTATATAAATTAACTAAAGAACTTACACTGTTAAATATCAAACCTGACTAGCACCATTTCCACACAGAAGGTAGGCATGTATGGCATTATCAAGCCCTTTACAACAAACCTAACCTGTTCAATGTTAACTTTGTTTGCTTTAAGCTGAGAAAATTTGTGCAAACTGAAACCAGGGACAGACACAGCAGGGGGAAGGATGCAGCAGGTAAAATATCAGTTTAAGACAAAAATGTTGAGCTCTGCAGCACGTGTGGAAGCTGAAAGAATGACTGCTATGTACAGGAACGGAGACAGTAGGATTGTTACCTCAACGTTGTGGGGGGAAGATTTTGGGAAACCTCATCTATATGAAAGATGAAAAGGCCTTAGGAAAAAACAAGTATGTTAGCAATAAAAGAAACTTTAAAATTGTCCAATTTCACTTGCAAAGTCAAAATTTAAGGATCTCATACCATCTTGTCCAGCTCCAGGCAACTGCAATCTTAGAACAGATCATAAAAATGAACTTCAACGAATGAACTAAACATACAAAAGACTAAGTTACTCACATAACCTGAAAGCTCTCAATTTTGCTTGGAAGGTTGAGAAGTTTTTGTATTTACTACTCATCCAGACTTCAAGTTTTAAAATAAACTTTACCAGCAACATTCAGATTAAAGCCTGCTAAAAGCAAGAACTTCCTAACTTTAACTTTTCCAACTACTGTACAACTACTGTACAAATTTGGTTCTTCCTTCTGTCTATGGAGAGTGCCATTTTCATAGTCAGAAGAATTATACTTTTGGGAAAACTCAAGCTCATTAATATGTGTTTATCTCAGTAAAGTGAAGATTAATTCACTAGAGAGGTAACTAGTTCTTACTTCCTTATTTCTGCAGCTACTGATATTATTCTTCCTACTGCTTTTGTCACTCCAGAGAAAGCTTCCAGGCATTAGTACACTCTTGGGTTCCACCAGACCTAGTGAACTAGAATCTGCATTTTGGAGAGACACAGGTGATCCATCAACACTGAGAAGTACTAATCTGTATTACATGAGTGACCCGAAGTGAATACATTATGTACCTATCAAACATTTCCTAAATGGCATTCAAAAGTAGGTATGAATACTTTGAGTTTATCTAATGAAAGGTGGTTAAAAAAAAAATTGAAGGCCGGGCGCGGTGGCTCACGCCTGTAATCCTAGCACTCTGGGAGGCCGAGGTGGGCGGATCGTTTGAGCTCAGGAGTTCGAGACCAGCCTGAGCAAGAGCGAGACCCCATCTCTACTAAAAATAGAAAGAAATTATATGGACAGCTAAAAATATATATAGAAAAAATTAGCCGGGCATGGTGGCGCATGCCTGTAGTCCCAGCTACTCGGGAGGCTGAGACAGGAGGATCGCTTGAGCTCAGGAGTTTGAGGTTGCTGTGAGCTAGGCTGATGCCACGGCACTCACTCTAGCCTGGGCAACAGAGTGAGACTCTGTCTCAAAAAAAAAAAAAAAAAAAAAAAAAAAATTGAAGTTCTTAATTGATATAATGTGTGAGTCCATAGGCTTGCAATGAAACACAAACTATCCTTCATCTATTCCTGACTGTTCATTCCCCACTAGTGCTACTTAGATTAAAAAAAGGCTTCATATGTGAAGTTTTTCCTATAGGTCAGGGTTATTTGTTTTGTCTTATCAAAAGCCGTCTCAATTATTTCATTAGGGTGAAAAGATAACCTTAAATCTGACAGACCCAACACTTACTATATAGCATCCTGGACCAAAAGAGAAAACACTAGAATAAAATGGCTTCATAAAAATTAGGACCTTTACTAAAGGCCTAAATTCTAGCTGAAGCTAGAACTTTCTGTATTTTAATAGAACCATAGCAAAATCTTTGATTTTCTGAGACTAATCAAAAGGGACCTTGCAGCTTAATGATTTAGACTCAAGTGACAAAATTTTCTACCTCTTCACATCTTTTACGAATCTTCCTGAATTCAGTGAGCACTGACTACATGTAAGCCCAAGAACTACATGAGCCATCTTACTCCACTTCCATACCAAATAAATTTTTATTCTTTAACCTGATGTAGTCCCAGTTTAAAATCTGTAATTATGAAGTCACCTCAAGACCATTTTCAAATTTATTAGTTAATGATGATTGTCAATTTAACCAAAAACCCCTAAAGCATCAATAATGCAAACAGTTAACTACAAAAGCTTATAACTAGGCAAGGGACTATGAAAGCATTTAGATACAAACTATGTATTACCAAGAGTATCTACAGGAGTTTTTGATTCAATTATCAGAACTGATGAAAAAGCCTTACCCTTCATTTAAATTTTCTTAAAGGCTTACTCCACAAATTGGATTGTTGATTACATGACTATAATGTACATCTTAAAGAGAGCAAATTCAACCAGCATATTCAAAAATTCAGAATAAGATGATTTAAAATATCAAGATGGAGTGAATCCATCAAACTTAACGCCAGTTTTGTCCAAGGTGAACTCCTCTCCCCACACCCATACAGGCTGAAGGTTTCAGTTGGCAAGAATCCCCAACTCCTGTTTAAGATGTCACCTTGCCTCATGGACACACCCATCGTTTTAACCACTTGGCAGAAGGAACCACAAAGTAAGTATCGCAAATTATCGCCCTCATTAGTTTTCTTTTTTTTTTTTTTTAAACGGAAAGAACCTGAGCTCCAGTCTTCAGGGGACAAGCAAATGCTTTTCAAAATTCCCTGCTCCCCCCATACACCTTTCTACCTTTACGGTATTTGACCGTCATTATTGTACAAGTAAACAGAACTGTACGTTAAAAAAGATCTGGCAATTTCTATACGGAAATCCAAGTCATTTTCAAAAGGGTGGGGGGGGAGACGCTGTATGTGGTAGTGGTTCTTTAACATTAGGAGTGCACGTTAAGTAGTCAAGAATAGGATATAGACAGTGGCTCTTTACAAAGGCAAAGTCATTTTCAAAAGGGTGGGGGGGAGATGCTGTATGTGGTAGTGGTTCTTTAACATTAGGAGTGCACGTTAAGTAGTCAAGAATAGGATATAGACAGTGGCTCTTTACAAAGGCATCCATCCAATAGTGGTAGTCACCCCGGAGCTTGCTTTCGCTCGGAGGTTAACAGAAGGCGCCTTTCAGACCCTAACTAGAGCCTAATACTTTCCCTAACAACATGTGTTAGGGAAGCGCCCCTGACTTCAGGCATAAAACTCATTTCCTTCAACGGCAAAGCCAGTTAAGAAAAAAAAAAATTTTTTTCTTAAACATCCAGCCAGGGTGGTGGAAAACGGACCCAGATGGAGTAGAAAGATCTGGGTTGCCAGAGGGGGACAGGAAACTGTCGAGGACCCTCCCCCACCCACCCCCAGGACCCGCCCCGCAGCGCCCGGGAGACCTCCGCAGTCCTGCAGGTGCCAGCGCAGCAGCTGGGGCGCGAGCGGAGCCGAGCGGGGCGGCGGCTCCCGGCCCCGCGCGGCGCTCGCCTGCCCCGCCCCCACTGGCCGCTCCCAGCGCCGCGCGGGCTCGGCCCACACAGCGCGCCGCCCGCCGCCCGCGCGCCCCCCGGACCCCGGCACGCGGGGGACGCGGGCTAACGGCGGCGCCGGCGCTCGCCCCGGGGCCCCGCGCGCTCCTCCCGCCCCCTCGGCGCATGGCGGCCGCAAGCGGACAAAGGCGCTTCCTGGCGCCCGCACTAACCGTCCGTTGGGTGTTTGAATCCGGCCTCCGGCTTGACCTTTCGTGACAACCGACCGAAGGCTCCCCGCGGTCCCTCTCCCCTCCCTCTCCACTTTCTCTCCTCCCCATGTGCGGGGCTGCACCCTCTCCCTCACCCACGCTCCAGCCAAGCCCCAAAGGGACCTGAGCGTCCGGCCCTCAATTCACTAGAGGAAGCCCCCTGAGGAGCATGGGGGTGGGGAGCACCTGCGACACAACCGTCACAGGCGCCCCCGGCCTCTTTCGCGCCATCCCTCTAGCGAAGACCTCTCCCCAAAGGTGTGAGGGAGGCGAATTCCCTTTCTATAGTCAATTCACTTCGGCCTCTTCCCCCCACGGGCCAAGCGCCAGCAGCTTAGCGACGCACTCACCATGCTGCAAGTGCTACTGGTTTCCGAGACGCGACCACACAACCACTCGGTTCGCTCGCTCCACTCGGACTAATTCTCCTCCTCCGCCCCCAGCGCCTCATAAACACCTCCCTCCGCCAGATCCCTCCGCCGCACCCCAGATAACGGAACGTCGCAAACGAGTCCCGGCCAACCCCCTCCCCGCCAACTCTTTTCGGGACCCAGTTATTCACAGCTATTTGGTCGACTAGGCAAGAGATAACGGAGAGCGGGCAAACGGATGACGTAATGGGGTTTCATTCTCCAGAGAGCCGTTAAAAGGCCGGTGAAGTCGCGCCTGAGGGGCGCTACTTTGCGGCGCGGAGGAGCATCGCGGTGGGGACGCGTCACCGATGGTCGTTGAGGCGGGCTCTAATTGGCTGGTTCGTACCTGCAATGCGTCACTGGGGCTCGCAGCCGCCGCCGGGACGCGGTGCGGCTTCTGCCGTTGCTGCTCGGGTAGCGCTGTCCTGGCAACTGCGCCAGGCGGCAGAGTGGCTTGCTTTGCGCTTGGCTGGAGGACCTTTCTCCTCCACCGATCTTTCATACCACACTCACACAGATACTTTCCCGCCCCTTGTTGAGGACTAGACGAAAACATCTTGAGCGAATAAAGAATGAAGCTGAGAGACTCCCAATAAACGCGTATCTCGCGCTCAGCTTCTCAAACCTAGTGTTTGGGCCTCCTGGGAGCCAAACATTTTCCATTTCGCTTCCCCACAAAACCCATGGAAATCTTGGTAAGGGCGAATGCAGCTGCTCAGCTGACTAATCTAAAAGGGTCTTCCGTTTATACTTCCCCTTCGCCTTCCTTGCCAGGGGTAATTTACCAGAATAGAAAAGTCATTCAAAAACACAGTATCCGAGATTTTTGTGGGATTAGTCTCTCCAAACGGTCCCTTGATTGTTGTGGAATAATAAGGTTCTAGCTTGGAGTCAGACCTTGGGTATGAGTCTTGGTTGGGTCACTGTCTTAGATGTATGACCTTGGAAGAGTCACTTGATCTTTGGCCTCACTTGTAAAATGGAAGCGATCAGACTTATCTGGAGAGAATATCGTAAGAATTAGAATTATGCAAAGATTAGAGTTAATATAAAATATTAAAGTACCTGACACAGGGTAGGCCCCCAACACTTGGTCACTATAATGTGCCTTCCCCTTCATAATGAATTTGCCCTTTTGGGTCTCTAACCAGACTTTTATTTTTTGGAGACAGAGTTTCGCTCTGTTGCCTGGGCTAGAGTGCCATGGCATCAGCCTAGCTCACAGCAACCTCAAACTCCTGGGCTCAAGCAATCCTCCTGCCTCAGCCTCCCAAGTAGCTGGGACTACAGGCATGTGCCACCATGCCCGGCTAATTTTTTCTATATATTTTTAGTTTTTCAGCTAATTTCTTTCTATTTTGTTTTAGTAGAGACAAGGTCTCGCTCTTGCTCAGGCTGGTCTTGAACTCCTGGCCTCGAGCAATCCTCCTGCCTCAGCCTCCCAGAGTGCTAGGATTACAGGTGTGAGCCACCATGCCCGGCCTCTAACCAGATTTAAATGGATATTTTTAAAAGCACATAAAAATTAGCTCCTTGGCCTCACCCAAAATAAGCAAGTATATGCATAACCTGGAATATTTAACAAGCGCATAGTGAACAGCTACTATGTGAACTCAATTTGAATCTAGTGTAATTGTTACCCTAGAGGGGGCTTACAAGGTGCAGAGGTAAGGACCTTGGCTCAGCATAGAGATTCCAGAAAGGGTTCCTAGAGAAGATGACTCCTAAATTAAGTCATGATAAATAGGCTAGGAAAAGGCAGGGAGGAAAGAAGGAAGCAAGTTCTAGGTGAAGAAAATAATAGTAAAGGCCCAGAGGTGTGCAATTTCATGGCATGATGGAGGTTAGGCATAGCTAGACCCCAAAGTAGACAGCCAGCTGCCCTAGGGAGAGAGGACACTGGGAAGTTAGAGAGGAATAAGATTTAATCCCCAAAATGCAGTTCCTCAAGAATGCAGAATCTCAAAAGGGTTTACATGTCGGTAGAATCACAGCACAGAAAGAATCATCTTAGGCCACTTCAAGGCTTTAACATTTCACAGTAAAAAGCACAGGTGTGTGGACCCTTGAAACCTAGTGAACATTTTTTACCAAGCCAAGATGAAATCTTGCCTCCTGAGAAGTCTCCCTTTGGAACATTTCTCTGCCCAGCAAGACCATTTCTGATGCTCTCTAACAGCTGTCTGCACTCCATTTGAAGGCTTCAGTGGAATTTAACCCTCTTTAGCCAAGTTAGACATGTTCTCACACCATCAAAAGTTTTTTTTTTCTAGACCAGAGATGGGCCCTCTTTCTTTCAGTCATGCAAACTAGACATTAAATGCTTTTCCAATTAGCATTGGCAACCCTGTGACCTTCCTTTCAGATGAAGGACCATTCAACAAAAACTCAGGACCCTGTGCTTCTATTGTCCTTGCTGATATGATGATGTAATGATGGTGGGGGAAAGGAGATTTAATTAACTTTATCCTACAAATGAAATACCACTGAGATATAATGTTACTTAAAAGTGGGCACCTCTACTTCAGAATCTGAGCTGAAAATGGAGCCCAAAGGCCACCATTCCATTACTCTGCGTTCCTCAGAAATTTGTCTCTGATTCCTCCCGACATCCTCAGATGGAAGAGCCATCGATGATCTTTACTTTCAGCTTAGTCACTAAAAATATTCTCTCTTTACACAGTATCCCATTAGTATGCAGTGATTTTACTGCATGAAATTTTTAATGATGGTAAATTGAATGGCAAAATGAATAATCACCTCCTCTAGAAAATGAATTTTTAAAAGGAATGATGAATAATATACAGGTGCATGTTCAGAGATGTATATGTTGAATGTAGGAGCTTTTTAATAAATATTTGAAAATGAAATATGTTTGTTACAGAAGTACATAAAAGTTCTTCCAGGTTTCTCAGGTTGAATTTTGGTAAGGCCTCTCTTGCAGAAACTTCCTTGCTGACCTCTCAAAAACAGAAAGAAAATGAGAAAAAATTCAGGAGTTACATTTGAAGCCATTGTGGTTTATGCATATTTGAGACTGTTCCAAGTCAACTTATTTATAGAGCGTTTGTCTTCCACAACATGACATACAGTGCTGCCTGACTTTGGCAATCGCCAGCTGAGAAGCAAAGTTGGTGACAACCACCACATCAAGGCCTAGAAGGTGGTTGTCTTTCTCTGTTCCCCTCCTGACTGGTAAGATCTTACAGCTCTCTACCTTTGCTCATCTTGGGAAAATGAGAATAAACTTCCTGTCCAGGCCTCTTCCTCAATTTGCAGATCAGAGATAACACAAGCCCTATCCTTTGATGCTTCCTTCCCACAGCTTCCCCCTCCAGCCAGTTGTACTAATGAACAGGAGTAGAGGGACTTGCAGTAGCATTCTTGAATGTAGGGCCTATGGGTTTCTTAAAAGGGGAAAGAGATAAGCCCTAAATGTCCTAAGGCATTGAATTATGTAATGAATCAACTTCTCTCCTATGCTTCTGAAATGGTACTAGTTATGTACCAACCTTGAAAGAATTGAGAAAATAGTACTGAAATCATTTTCTCATTCTGTGGTTCAAATAAGGAGCCCTGGTTGAGAAAGTTAAGCTTCTTCCTCCAGGATTATGGGGTAAAACAGAGCTGGGACAGGAATCCAGCCTGGTCATGTTTTGTCGTGACAAGAGTTGAAGAGTATAGGTAAAGAGCTGACTCCTCCAGGCACCTTGAATGGGCTTATGCTCACATACACACAGGAAAAGTTGGGGGCCTTCAGCTTTGATATTGACATACTGCCTTTCATTTATTTGCTCACTCAAGAAAATCGAGATATCAATTTAGGGCAGCCAACCTCCTGGGTTTGTCTAAGTCTGAAGGGTTTCCTGGGATGCTAGACTTTCAGTGCCAAAACCAGGCAGTTCCAGGCAAACCAGGGTGATTAGTCACTTGAGAAACCATGACCACTCATTCAATAAATACCAGTAGCCTATTATGTGCTATAAATGTGCTGTGATAAAGATGAACATAGTAGAACATGGAAGCATGTGGAGGACAACCTGACAGGCAAGGGGGAGACTTCCTAGAGATTGTGATCCCCAGGAATTTGAATAGAGGTGGAGAAAGAGAAAAAGGTTATTTGAGGCAGAGAAAAGAAACTCAGAGGAACAGAGACGTCATCATTACCACTCCCATCATCAACATCATCCTCAGGTCCACTCTCCAGAGAGCAGACTGCACCTCTGGGGCGTACATTCCTAGGAGAGTCGGCCTGAGGAGGAAGCCTACACAGGCCCTGGAAGCAGGCTCTGGGCTGTCTGAGCAAGGAATTCTGTGATCCTGGGGAACTGGAGTCATCTAGAAGGGGTGGGGGAGTGTGGCCCTGGGTGACGAAGTCCCCTTGGCCTGCGTGGAGGGGTGTATTTGGAGGATAGTCAGAGCAGGGCCCTCTGTAGGGGGGCTGAGGCAGCCCCTCCTTTACGCAGGTCTACAGGCAGTCCTAAAAATGCCTGCCGGCAACTCCTGCTAGAGGCCCTCAGGCCCTAAAATATCACATCCAAAACCAAATCCATCGTCTTTTCACCAAAACCAAGACCACCTCTCCTCTAGTCTGGTCTCATTGAAAAGCGACTCCCTCACCCTGTCACCAAAGCCATGCCGAACTACTCCCAGGTATCTGATGTACTGTGCTCTTGCCCAGTGTCTTTGCTGTGCTGCTCCTTCTGCCTGGACAGTCTTTTCCCCTTTCCCACTGCCTGCTGAACATCTGCTCATCCTTGACCCAAGCATCACATCCCTCATGACGTCTTCCTAACTCCACCAGCCCCTGTCCTTTTGGCTGAGAAATAATCACTACCTTTCAAAATATCCTTAAGACACTTTGTGGGATTGTTTCCTTATGGGTTCGTTGCCCCAACTAGACTGAGTTTCTTGAGGGAACCATAATTATGTCTGTACTCTCACCATCTTGCACAGTGCTGGGACATAGTTGATGCTCAATAAATTTTGTTGAATGAAGAAGCAAAGATATCATCATTTTTACATGCCTTTTCCACATGGCTTTTAATAAATACTCAGAAGATTTTTACAAACTATGAGTTGCCTTGTAAATAATAAGAATCTTTTTTATCAGAGAAAGTATCCAACAGGACCATTCTAATCTTCTTATTTAAGTTATTTATATTAGTTTGAAAATGCTAAATATGTACTTATTCAAATTCAGTTTTCATCTGAATTTGGGTTTTTTATGTCATTGCACAATTATTTATACATTTTTTAAATTGTATTTTTTTCTCATCTTATTTAGAGGACTTCCGGTTCAGACTGCAGTAGCTGCATGAAATTAAGAATTAAAGCAATTAGCTGGGCACAGTGATACACAACTGTAGTCCCAACTACTTGGGAGGCTGGCTGAGGTGGGAGAATTGCTTGAAGCCAGGAGTTCGAGACTAGCTTGGGCAACATAGTGAGACCCTGTCTCTAAAAAAACAATTAAAGCAATTAACTGTCAGATAATTAAGCTGAAAAAAAAATGTGTGCTTTCACTCTCTGAATGGTGAAATTGATATTTTTGGTATATTGTTGGTAGTTACATGGAGCTGTGAATTTTTGCAAATTTTAACTTTATTTTCTTCATATTGGCATGTTTTTTGAGTATCTTTTGGCTGGATTGACAGGCAAAAATTGGGATGCCCATTTTCAAGGCTGGGAAGTTGGCATTGTCGAGGACCTCTCTTTCTTCTCATTGTTTTCCATTCCCATCTTACTATCTAGCTGATATTTCTAGGCTCTGCTTATGGAACTTGGAGTAAATCATTGTCTGCTTTGAAAGATTTTAAAATGTCCTAAATGAACTACCTACCCAACTTCCTTCTCTCCTTCATTTTCCCTGTTTCAGTATTGTTTATTCTGTGCTCAGGATCACATTGTCTACTATATCTTCCATGGAACTCTTGGTAACAATATCAGTTTGGAAGCTCATCTGCCATTTTGCTCTCTATTTGAGATGCACTTACCTTTCCTCTAAAGGGAGACCAGGAACCAGGGGCAAACAGTCTAAGAAGGTGGCTACTAGCCTGATGAGGCCATGGGACCAGATGTGTACCTTTTAAGGCTTGAATGAAAGGCTAGGTATTAATTTCTGGACTTGCTAAATCCCTCGTATTTGTTTTGTTTTTGATGCTCTGAAATCACATCAGTATAAGAAAGTATATTTGCTGGAAAATTATAGCCTCTTGTGGTTTCAGAAAACCTGCAGAGGGCTTTCCTGGAAAGGAAGAGTTTGGTTTCCCCTCTGTATGAGAAAATGGGAGTCACTTAAGAAAGACATCTTCCTTCTTCTTTACAGCCACTTTCTTGCCTTCATTGGGCCCAGGGTGAAATACCTCTGAGAGACAACACAGCCCCTACCATGCAGGTGGGGCGGGGGAAACATAGATGTGCCCCTATTACAATAACAGGATTGATTAGGAATGAAAGAGCTTCTGTTTTTCCAGGTGTAAGCTTTTTAACTGCCAAATAATTCCTCAGCAATTTAGGTTTTAATTTAACATGAAAAATTTCAAATGTACAGAAAAGTTGAAAGAACAGTATTAATACAATAAAACACTCATGTACTATATCAATTTAGATTCAGCAATGGCTAACATTTGCCACATTCACTTTTCTTTTTCTGCCTCTGTCTCTGTCTCTTTCTTTCTCTCTTCACACACACATACACACAGACACACACACACATGTACATACACACATGCCCTACATACAGATGTACAGATTTTTGGGGCTGAACCATTTGAAAGTAAGTTGCAGACATCATACTTTAGCCTCATATTTCAGCATATTTCCTTTAAGAATAAGGATATTCTCCTACAGAGCCAGAATACTGTTATCACATTTTTAAAAAAATTCCATATCAGCCGGGGTGCTTGGCACATGTCTGTAGTCCTAGCTATGAGGGAGGAGGATTGCTTGAGCCCAGGAGTTCGAGGTTAGCCTGGGCGACATAATGAGACCCTATCTCTAAAAAAATTTTTTTCATATCCTCTTAGGTCCAATCTGTATTTAAATTTTCCCAATTGTTCCCAAAATGTTTTATTATAGTTGTTTTATTTTTTCTAACTCAGCTCTAAGAAGGGTCATACGTTGCAAGGTGATGTCTCTTTAGACTCTTTTAATTCTTTTAATCTAGATCAGTTTTCTCACCTTTATTTGTTTGTTTATTTGTTTGTTTATTCATGACATTGATGTTTTTGAAGAATCCGGATGATTTTTTTAATGTTTACATTTTAGATTTATCTGATTATTTCTTCACAGTGTTATTTAACTTGTACCTCTATTCCCTGTATTTCCTATAAGCTATTGGGTTAAAGGCTTGACAAGATTCAGGTTGAAGACTTTTGGCAAGAATACTTCACAGGTAATATTTGTGTATTTCACACTCCATAATCTCAAGAGCATTTAATAGCAATTATTCTACTATTTGTGATGATAAATTTGATCACTTAGTTAAGATAGCATCTACCAGACCTCACTGTGGTCAAGGTACATTTTCTACTTTTAATTAATAAGTGATCTGTGAGGCAATACACTGTCACCACATAACTATCCTGTTTTCCAATAACTGTTCTACCTAATGATTTTATTATCCATTGATGATCCTTGTCTAAAGCAGTAATTACATTGTGGGTTATAAAATTATGTTTTTTGTATTCTATTAATATAATTATATATATATATATATATATATAAATACACACACACATACATATATATAAGCATTTTTTAAAAGAAGTATTTTCCTTTCCCCTTCTCTCTTTTTGTGAGCATTACTATTGACTGGTGGATTTTTTTTCAATTCAGTATATTATAATCAGTTACATTCATTTTAATTTTTGGTGTTTAAGTTGTCCCACATTTATTCAGTATGAGCTATTCAGACCAGCTCCTGTATCCTTTTGACATGTCTCCTTAGTGTTGGGGTATTTTCTTGCTTTCTGGCACAAAGCGTTCCAGATTCACCTCGTACTTTCTCTGCCCAGACTTAGGATCAGCCATCTTATTCAAGGATCCTCAGAGACTTTAAAGAATCCTTTTTTTAATTCCAAACTTTTAAAAAGTCATCATTTCGTATTTGTTGTACTCATCCTGTCCATAAACACTTCAATGGCTTTCCCTAGGTTTTCAGAAATTGTTCTTCTCAATGTAGCCTTTGTCCTAGACTCTTGTTCTTAACACTCAATTCTTTGTGCTATCTCTGTGTAGCTCTTAGCATCTCTTTCAGTTCTTCCCCAAGATGTCATATTTTGGGGTATAAAAAGTGAGCACTGGCTGGGTCAAACTAGAATATGGATAATGTCACAAAGTCCATTAGGAAGCTGCAGGCGAAAGGCCAAGGTAGTCAGGGCCTGGACGAGAGAAAAGCACAGACCCTCAACAGGTGGGATATGATCATACTGCCCTTGGCAGAGACCACTTCTTCCTGCAGCCCCTACTCTTATCCTCGTGCTGCTGCTGTTTTGTGCTGCCTTCCTGGAAGACAGAGAGGACTGGAGAAGAACAAGAGTTTCCATTATTCCCAGAGTTCAATGCTTGGGATAGGGAGACCCTGAGGCCAGGCGAGAAAAGGAGAAGGAGCTACTGCCCTGGGTCCCCAAAGACTGTTCCAGTATTCATATGAACTCATAATACTATTATTTTGACTGTATAGGAAATGCCTATGTTAATTTTTCTCTTATGTTCCTGTTTAAGTTTCTGTGTTTGAATACATTTTGTCTGGACTTACTGTATCTTTTAGTAATAAATAAAACTGGAATACTTTTACTTACCAGTGATTTCTAATTTTCCTTATCATATTAAAACTCTTAATTGTAGACTGACAGTCTCCTTCAGCTGTATCCTTCTGTATCTAGTGGTGTGACTTCCCAGCAAGCGCTGCATTGTATGTCCCCCTCTGCAGCCAGTACCTCGTGGGCTATGTTCTCTTCTGTCTCTGAGTCATCTGACATTGTACAGAGAACCCAGCACTGCACAGGGACTCAGGAAGTAGGGATTTGCCTCCGTATCACCACCAACTAGCTCTGTCATCTGGGCTAAGTCTCATAGCCTCTCTGAGCCTCAGATTGCGAGCGTGTCACATGATCTCTTGACTTTAAGGTCCCTTTTAGTGAGTGAGAGAGAAAGAGAGAGAGAATATCTCCTAGGAATTGTTTTCCTCAAGTTATGGATTGTTTAAGTAGGAAGAGATGTCAGAGGTCATTTAATGCAACTCGGTAATGAGGAAATTAAGACTCTAAAGTTGAGGTGATTTGCCCAAGGTCTCGCATATAGTTGGAGGAGGAGTCAGGTCTAGAACTCATTTCCCTGGCTCCAATCTAGTTTCTTGTATATTATGCATGGCTGACTCCCATCGCCACCCTGTTTAAAATTCTGCTAACTCTCTAACCCAGCCATAGCAACTCCGGTAACCCCCATTTCCCACCATTCTCACCTTTGTGTGTGTTTTTATCACTTCTCATTATACTAATAGTAACTAACATTTTTAATTGCTATACTCACTATGTTCTAGGTACTGTGCTTTTACATTTAGTATCACATTTATTCCTTATGTGACTTGTAGGGTCAGTTCTACAGTTACTCAAGTTTACAGATGGAGTAGCTAAGCCTTAAAGATGTTCATAATTTGCCCAAAGTCACGTGGCTAGTAGGTCTCAGACTCCTAACTCATTTCTGTTTGACTTCCAGACTTAACAACTATACTTTTCCACCTGTGAGTACTTGTTTTCATTCACTCATCCATTGATTGTACAGGTTCTTATTAAGCACCTCATGGTGCCCAGTACTGCAATAGGCCAAAATCTATAAGCATGAAACAACTAGAATACAATTTAAGGCAACATGTATGACATAGGAATTCCAAGTAGTTCTTTTTTATGTCTAAAACTTTTATGACTAAAACCTTTCTGCAGGCAAGATTTAAATCCCTGGTTTCCAGCTAGATAATGACCAGAAATAATCTCTGGTCAGACAAAAAATAGAGGTTGGAGTTGGGAAAACAGGTGTACTGCCGAGAGTCAAACTAAAGTCATAAGTTCGTACAGAATTTGCAGATTCCACTAAAATTGTGTTGACAAACTATCAGCAATAAGAAAAGTTGAGTACCTATTACATGCTAGGTACAACGATGGGCACCGGAAGATACAAAAAAGGAAGACAATCAGAACATTCAGCCCTGTCAGCCAGGCTGGGGTGCATATAATACCTTATTGTGGATGTGATCACAAGTGGCTGAGCTTTAGGATATTCTGGGAGTTTAAGAAGAGGAGGGCAAGTTTGGAGTCTGAAGCAAGGACGTAAAAGGAGGCCAGACTGTCCTCCTATCTTTTCGTCCCCTCTACATCAAGGGGCAGACTCCCTCAAGATTAGAGTTTGACTTGCTTTAGTTGTGCTGGTCTAGACTGACTCATTCCTGGAGTTGCCACACACTTGTGCGTGAATAGTTTAACGATTTGTATTCCATTGCTATTAATACATTGGAATTATTGAGTCAACTTAAAATCTTAATGACAATAAATTTAAAACCAGTTTGGTTTGAGGCCCAATTTAGTTTGATCTGAGATGCCCAAGTCCCTTCACTGGAGACTGTTTTTTTTTTTGAAACAGAATCTCACTCTGTTGCCGGGGCTAGAGTGCCGTGGCATCAGCCTAGCTCACAGCAACCTCAAACTCCTGGGCTCAAGCAATCCTCCTGCCTCAGCCTCCCAAGTAGCTGGGACTACAGGTATGCGCCACCATGCCCGGCTAATTTTTCTATATATATTTAAGCTGTCCATATAATTTCTTTCTATTTTTAGTAGAGACAGGGTCTTGCTCTTGCCCAGGCTGGTCTCGAACTCCTGAGCTCAAACGATCCTCCAGCCTTGGCCTCCCAGAGTGCTAGGATTACAGGCGTGAGCCACCGTGCCCGGCCTGGAGACTGTTTTAAAGTTGTTGAATTATGGAGTAAACATACTACTGTCATTAACAGTATGGAATCATTTCTTCCAAAACTGATGTTGGGTAATAACTTCCTCTCCACTAGAACTTTGCATCCTTCATTTTGGAGTTTTATGGTGCAGTAAAATAACAACAGCAGCAACAACAAATGGGGGTTCCTGGAGAGAGGCAGAATCTTATCTCTTCAGACAATTAGCTTTTCTAGGTCTTTAGGCAATAGTTTTAATATACTAAATATGCTGACTGGCCTTGAGGGAATTAAAATAAATGGCCTCCCAAGGTTCCTCCCAGCCCCAGCATTCTGAGATAATTTACCTAGACACTAATTCCCTTTTCAGTGTTTTCATTTGTGCAGTGCATTATTCCAGTAAGCACTGGGCTGTGAAAGATACAATCCTTTAGCTAAAGGATTAAAGTCGAACAGGTTTTTACAATATGGCAGGCTTCTGGGGGGCTGTCTTCCCAGAGGCTCCGGCTCTACCGACAGGCTACCTCTCTACAAGAATCTGCTCTATGTAGTGTTATAAATTGAAAATGCAAAACTCCCCCCTCCCCGACTTTGAGGGCAGTCCACTGCTAGTGCTGTGGTATATGATGATCTAATACCCCGAACGTCTGTTACCATGCGACGAAAGCTGAGGTCAGTTACGATTCCCCATCAATGACCCACAACATCTCGCCTTTCACAGCAGTCTATTCTGAAGTGCAGACTCTTTAACATTTTAAAAGGGAACCAGAATTATCATTCCAGTGATATACTGCCACACAGACAGACATTCTTTTATGATTCATTGAAGTACAGGTCTTAAGAGGTTATACATTCTGTCTCAGTGTTTATTAAAGAGAGTGAAGATGAGTAGATCAGAGAACAAATCAAATGTTGCACATCATAGATGCCAAGCACAGCAGAATCATTTTCCAATATTAGTATATGGGCTACATAACCCCACTGGGCAAAAACATGTTTTATTCAGAACAACAACATATCAGGTAATCTCTCTACAGAAAGCCATTTACAACTCATTTGGAAATTAAACTCATAATCTTTAATACGGCCTGTTTATACCAATGATGGAGTTTCAAATAAATAAAACTGAAAGCAATAATAAATTAGCTTCCTAGCCTTTATGTGTTTATTACATTGTAATCATTCAAACCTACAGAAGTCAAATTTGTTTTACCAATTTCGTAAATTCAATCCAATGAGCTCCTGGTTCTTACACAAAACCAATTCATATTGTCAAGTGACAGCAAGAAAATTAATATTATGTTGGTTCTTACTATCCAAAGGAACTTTACTAAGTGTAAATAATAGGCTTTTACCATCCAGAAATCTATTATTTGATGTGAATTCTAGACACACACTCTGGTACCCTTAATATGACAATGAAATAAAAAGCTGACCCTAGGGAACATGTCATACCCAACATGTTCATAGGATGCCTAGGGCCTTGGGTAGAAAATAAAGAGCTGTGCTAGAATTCTATTGAAAAATCATGATGACAAAGCCCTTTCCATTTAAAAATCACAGTCCATCAACGTCATCGAATCAATGGCTGGAAATGAATGGAGAGGTGGTCTCGTTCTGCTCTCTGCTTGGCACCCAGCTTTGGATAATGCATTCACATCGCCAGCTACAAATCAGGCCAGGAGACTCCACTCAGCAAATTCCCTGGGACAACAGGGTTCCCCTCGGCAGAGGCCCAAGCTGGGCAGAAGCCTTCCTGCTGCCGCCTGCTACAGACCTTCTCTTGCCGATCTGCAGGCAGCCTCCGGGATGCCAGCTTTCCTCCGAGAATCCAAAATACCTTCCCGCAAGAGGAGCTCCTGCACACGCAGTCTTTCTCGACATTGGGGCTGCAGAGGCCTCAAAACATTCACTCCGCCCAAGTCTGCCTTATGAAATGATGTGAGGTATTTTTCTTTCCTCTCTGACAGAGGTTGCTATTTGAAAGGAGACCTGAGGCCACACGGGGCAGGTCTGAGACAGGCTCTGTGTAAGCCAGGCACTTCACCACTTCACTTCATTCTTCTGTGCCTTGTTTTCAGTTGAGGGAAGGGAGGGATGATGATTCCTCGGGGTGGGGGGGGGGAATGTGGGAGGAAAGGTAAACAGTGCACGTGAACTGCCAAGAGCTGCCCAGAACCAAGAAAGGCGCATTCTCTCCTTCGCATTCATGGGGCAAATATTTACCGTGCCAGGGCCCTGCGCAGAGCGCTGTGTGCAGCTGGGTGATGACGTCACAGGCCCTGGAGGTAGGACTGCGGGGGTTTCCCGTTTCTACCTTGCTCATTTGTATGAGGAATGGGGAAAAAAGGATCGGAGAAGCAGGAAGACCTGGTTTGGATCCCGTGGCACCACTTATTAGCTGTTGCCTTCTCATGAGACACTCAGCCTCTCTGAGCTTCAGGTCCTTGCTTTGTGCACTGCAGGGTAATAGCGTCGTCTTGGAGTGTTACTCTGAGGATAAGAGTTAGTGGGTGTCAAGTGTCTCGCCTAGGGCCTGGCACAGACTCAACACTTTTCCCACCATCCTGCCCTCATTGTCCGTCCCCTGCCCCCACCCCAGACCCCATATTGTTGGGGACTGCGCTCATTGAGCAGTGCAGCTCTTAGTCTCTCCTTCTCGGGCAAGCCTTGCATCCGTGTCAGAGTTGTCAGGTCTCTGAGAGCAGGAGCCGCATCCTGCCCAGCTCAGCATTGCCCCCAGGACCAGCCGCAGCCCCACGGTGGGCTCCTCGGCGACACTGGCACACTGCTTGCTGGGGAATGGAGGAGAAGCCCGTCTCTTTCTCCCTCTCTCTTTCCCTTTCTGTTGCCTTCTCTGCTGCAGTCAGGCCTGCAGCCAGGAAAAGCCCAGAATTTCCTGCCATTGTTTCCTGCAGCCTCCACACTTCTGAGCAGCAGCAGAGGGGAGAAGACGGAGGCTGTCACAGGGGGTCCTCTCCAGCCTCTGAGCCAGCCGGCCCAGCCTCGTTCCCTTTAGGAAGGCGTGTGGGGGTGAGGGAGAGGGAGAGGCTACATATCCAGGAGTTCAGAGAGAGTTCCCAGCCACTCCTCTGTCTGTTTCCTCCCCCAGCATTAGATCAACACACCCGAATTCACAGCACCCCTCCTCCTTCTGGGTGAGATTAGGGGAATTAACTACCTTTACTGAGCACTACTGTGGCCTTGGCACTATGCATGATGATTTACAGAGTTTGGCGCACTCTGTCCTCATAACATGGGGATATAGAGTACATCTTATTCGCCCTAATTTACAAATGAGGAAACCGAGGCTAAGTGAGGTTAAATCGCTCCCCCAAGTCACAGCCAGAAAGTTCCTAGGCTGGAATTTGAGGGCTCCAGGCTGTCTAACTCCAGAGCCCGCCCCCTCCACTTCAGCAGGCTGCCTCCCTAGCAGGTGGCGTGGAGGGAGCTGACTCACGGCTTTTGATTCATTCAGTTCTCTTTCCTGCATTAACATTGCTTCAGCCTAATGAACAAATATTGCATTATGCATTTCTCTCTTTGCAAACATCTACATGAGGCTGCTTGCCTGCAAGCTCAAAGAGTCACAGCATTTGCAGGTGACATGTTGACAGACTGGCTTGTGGATATGTTAAAAAAAGAATCATAGAATGTTAGAGCCCTTAGAGATTATCCTACATCAGAGATTCTTAAGCTAGGATTCAAGGGCAAACCTTAGGGGAGCCTGTAAAGGCCTAAATTTGTACATACATGCATTTTCCTAGGACAAGAGTCCAGAACTTTCATCAGATCCTCAAAGAGGTTTTAAGCCCCAAGGGTTAAAAACTGGACACAGACAGGCCAAGCTAGGACCTCACGTTCCCAGGCTTGCTCCTGCCACTGTTCCATGAGGCAGCACAATTTGTGATAGAGAAAACCCAGAGCTAAATGCCAGAAGCAGAATCTGAGCTCTGAATCTTCTGGCAAACATTTTAAAGACTCATGAATTATTAAAATGGCTAATTAAGTCAACCTTCACCAGAGAATATTTGCTTTTTCCCCTCATCATTGAGCTTGCTGTGAAACCTGACTTCACTCCATCGTTTGCTTAAGCCCAAGGTCAGTTCTTTTGGTCCCTTCTTTGCTGGTCTGGGAAGAACTGTGAGTGGCCTGCTGTGTTGTACATCAGCAGCCTGCTGTGCCTCAGTGTACACAGCTGGGAGGCCCTGAACCCATTTTCTCTTTCTCTGCCCTTGGTGATTCAGCTTCGTGCAGCCTATCGTCCCCCTTAATCCCACGCCCTGCATTCTGCCAGGCCACTCTCCTCAGTGGTTCGTGTCGGCTATGCCTGTTCCCACATCTTCCCCTCTTACCAGGACCACCCTCCCTTCTGGAATGCTGTGATTGCCCTTGAACCAAGAAAACACCACAATCATCAAATCAGCATGCGCTGTGGGGTTGCACTGGCCTCTGCGCAGTGCTGGGATGAGGCCACCTTCACACCCAGCCCTACATTTTGGAGCACATCTACCAGGTATCATTGTTCCCCTCCCCTTCATACCTAAATTCTGCTTGCAGGACCCCTCCTCAATTCCACTTCCTTTGTGAAACCTTCTCATTATTTTATCTGTTTCAGCTTCATCTATTTCAGCTTCATCTATTTCCAACTAGATTATAAGCTCCTTGAGGGCAAGAACTTGTTTTTCCTTCTTTTAATGTATTTACCAACTGGCTTTATACCAAGGTGGATGCCATATAAAAACTGTACTAATTAAGAAGTAGGCTTTTCCTCACCCCACCCCATCTCCAGTCTTTGAATTTGACCACTTGCCATGAGGGTCCATGGCAAAATGAAAATGTAGGGCCCTAGCTGGGGTGAAGGAGCTCATTCCCAGGGGCCCACTGCCCCAACCCAGGGTTAACAGGTGACTCCCCAAGAGATTGTAACCTCTGTGCCAGGATACACCAGGCACTTGAATAGGGGATAGACAAGAGGCTGCCACCAAGTCACCAGCCAAATGTGCTGTGGCACTGCCAGCCGGGGGCAGGGATCACTGCCAACTTGTTTTACCCTGACATGCCAGGGGATGCACACCCAACACTGATCCTCCCTACCTCTATGCCCAGGCCCCCACCAGGAACAGAGGGCAACAGTGGAACACAGCCTTCTCCCCACGAACACAACCTTGTCGTCACCCAGGTGGAGAGTGACAGCAATCACAGGGTGTGGGTAGGGAAGGGGAGGCTGGGTGAGGCCCAGGATGCCAGGGGACAGGGGCAGACAGTTAGGAACCCATCCTGGGGAAATGAGAAGACCAGGAAGTCCAGGACAGCAAGAGAATCAAGGTTCCAAGCCCCCCAGGTGCTTGCTTCATTGTTCCATTAGGCTTTATTTATAAACACGAATTTGAAGATAAAATTACTAAGAATTCCAAGATGGCCACTGCAGAGCACTAAGCCCCTAGTTGCACCAGTGGGGCAGGACTTTGTTCTGCTGTTGCCTTCTGTAGGGTCCCTCTGAGTGTGGAGCCCTGAGTGCCTGCCCTGGTCATAGGCCCATGAAGCCGGCCCTGCTTCCCAACCTGTGTCCTGAAATCTTTGGCACAACTCTACCTGCAAAATACAGACAGACGATGAAGAATTCATTTAGGGGACTGCAGTTACCCCAGTGACTCTAGATACCACTACTTGGCTCATCTACTCTTTTGTATGTGGATACAAGGACTCATGACTTGGAAATACATCTGTAAGGGGATGAGTAAAATTGGCCAGTGATATTAACACTGGCAGTATTAATGGTATTTAGAATTTAGCAATGAGATACACATCTTTGGTAGAAAATACTGGGAGTTGATTTAGCCATGACTTGCCTCTCCTATGCCTATTAAAGTCAGTCCCCTTTATTTCCACAAAACTCAAGAATCTTTAATGTTTGGCAGAACAGAAACAGTTAAAGCAAATTTTACTCAGTTCCTATTAGGCCTCAGCAAGAAGATTAATGCAGCATCACACTTTGGTTTTAAACCCAGTGTTAACCACTGTAAGCTGTGGACTATTTTTCTCTCCCTCACATTTTTAATTCATGACTGTAGCTGTATATTTATCCTAAAAAGATTTTTAAAAGGTTGATTGATCCAACTGGCACTGGCCTGGATCAGATCCCATGATGGATAATGTTATTTGGTTTTTATTTTTTAACACAAGCAAGCAGTCCCTTTCCTCAGTAAATGAAGTCTTGATAGAGTGGAGCAGTCTTCGAGAGCTGAATTTCTGAGCTTGGCTGGGGCAAGGCCTGCTGCCTATTAGCACAGATGACATCTGGGGAAGAGAACTGGATGCTTTGGTTGACTCTGGATTTATCTTTTTTTCCTTTTAAACAGCCTCAGACTTTGGCTGGACGTGTGTGCCTGGTATAGCACCCAGCTGCTAGGTTAACATCTGTGAGCTGGTAATTAGTTGGGGAGTTTTGTAGACCGCAGGAGTGAGCTGGGCTGCCCAATAAACGTAACAGAACAAGAGTCTAAGAATGAAAATGAGCCGCTGGGGATGCTGAATGGCTTTGCATACTGGTGTCTGAATCCTAGGAACAAGTTCCTACACATCTGCAAGCCTTTCCAGGGATGGAGCTGCCTTTATTTATTTTTTGGTGTCTATTGCATAGTTAGCACTCAATAAATGTTTATTGAATTGATACAACTTCACCTTCCTTCTTACTTCTCCATTTTATCTCCAAATTCTTCCCCTGGAACTGATATGAATCACTGGCCACACCTATACTAGGGATTTTCTCTCCAAGTTTAGTTACCTGGGCTGGTGAAACAACAGCACTTTTCCCAGCCAAGTACTAACCAGGCCTGACCCTGCTTAGCTTCCGAGATCAGACGAGATCAGGCCCGTTCAGGGTGGTATGGCTGTAGACAGCAATAGCATTTTTATTTGGATGCACTTTCGAGAACAATGAGGTTCCAATGGATTGCTTCCTTTCTAGACTTCTATACCAGAGCCAACTTGGAATCCTAGGGGTCCCTGGAGAAGTGTTAGGTGACTCCTTTCCTCACCAACTCAAGAGATCACCGACAGGAGTCCTTGACCTTTTGTCTGTGGGTTGTTTCTCTAAACTGAGATGAAGAATTAAATTATAGACCCAAATTCCCATTAAGCCAATATTTCTTTTCCCTTTTCCTTCAGGGAAAGCAGTAATAAATCTTGCTTTGTAGGGCCTTTGCCTCCTTATTCAGTCCCTCAGCTAATAAAATCAAGGCTATTCCTGAAATTAGATTAAATAATTTGACTCTTCTTTCTAGAAGTTTTGGAGCTCTCACTGACCTTTCTTGAAGAAGCAAAAATTATTAATATCTTGTTTTTTCTCCGATTGGCCTGTGAATAACCTGTCATTCAAAAAGCAAAAGTAAGAAGAAAGGGTCAGAGAAAAGGCAGGGAAATTTGGAGTCTACTTCCACTAAGTACTGGTGTGGTCCCAGACTCTTGGGGCCTCAGTTTCCTTTCTGTGAAATTCAAGACTTAGATGACTTGTTTCTTTCCGACTGGGGGGGATGGGGGTGGGGGAGGGGATGGGTGTATACCTACATGATGAGTGCGATGTGCACTGTCTAGGGAATGGACACGCTTGAAGCTCAGACTCGCGGGGCTTGGGGGGGCATGGGCAATATATATAACCTGAACTTTTGTACCCCCATAATAAGCTGAAATAAAAAAAAAAAAAAGACTTAGATGAAAAAGTGATCTTTAAATGTCCCTTTTTGGCTCTAAAAGTCTAGGTTTCTCACGGGGTTGCAGGCTCCATAGATAGACAGTAATTCACCAGGCCTAAGGAAATTGTTTTCTTTGTGACAAGAACAATTTTTTTTCTCTTTCTTCCTTTCTTTCTTTTTCTTTTTTAATAGAACAGAACAAAATGAGCTCAGATCATAAGTTCAGCCGATTTCTTTCTAAACCACAGGATTCATTTTCTGAAATTGCTGTCTTTTCCTTCAAAAGCCTCAGCAGTTCCCAGCCATGTCAGCCAGCTCCGTCGCTTTTATATTAGGTCTCTGTGAAATAAGGAAGCCTTTTAGAGTAGGCTTGGTATGAGCAACAACAGGGCACAGGCATGGCTGAAGAGGACATCTGTACCAACCCCCCAGGAAGCCAAATTGGCTTCCCTTCCATCACCTCCTAAAATCCAGAACCCTACCAAGAACCTGAGTGAATAAAATGCTGTTTGTCAATCAACCCATTGATAATTATTTTTGGAGTGATTATTAAGTACACAAAACTATTGATACCTCATATTTATAACCCCAATAGTCATAAAGCATTATGTTACAGTGTTACTGGGATTTAAAGACAACATTTTAGTAAATGGAGATTATCTCAGAAAACTATAGAGATTAAGTCATTGCAGTAGTCAGAACAGGTTTCAGTTCCAACACTTCCATTTCCCGGCTGCATAAGCTTTCAGTTCCCTAAGCTTTAGTGTCCTCACATGTAAAATGGAGATAATAAGTAATATCTACCTCAAAGGGTAGGGCAAGAAGTAACTGAAATAAATTATGGAAAGGGCTTAGCATCGTGTCTGGCATATAGTAAGTGCTCAATAATTTCAGTTATTATTAATAGTGAAATGGTATTAATAATACATAAGAGAAGTGACCTTTGTGTGCCCTAATCTGTGGCCTCAGGCATCACATGCCTTTCAGGATTTCTCTTGGGTCCCTGCCGCAAAGCTAAAGTGGGAAAATGCTATTATGCATCAGTCATTGGAAGCAAGGGTAAATTTCTTCCAAATACCTCCAATTACATTTCAATGTAAAAATTGCTTTCTTCAGAGAGAGCGAGAAAGAGTAAAAGAATTTAAACAGCTAAAAGAATTAAGAAGTTCTTAAACCTAAAAAAGGAGAGATGGTACGATTTTTGGCCGTTTGCTGATGACGTGGGCGAGTCTGAACTCTCACCCTTGGTTAGTGTTGCTGCTCTGGCTCCAGGGAATGGGAGAGGGAGTGAATGATCAGAAGAGGGAGGGAATGAGGACTGTCACGGGCTGTGGCGCCATATGGCCTGAAACAGCCCAGGACTCAGTAATGCTTGTTGAACTGAAAGCATCTATTCTTCTGTCATCCCCACCTCCTCTCCAATCCCTGGAAATCAGATGGTGTTATAAGCCCAGAGGGCCAAGGCAGATGACAGACAGTGACTCATCATGAGTGGGGACGATGGCCCGGGTGAAACAGCAGTCGTTTTTACTTTTAGGTGTTCAGATCCATGTTGAGGTGAAGCTCATACACTCCCTTAGGGCAGGAGGTGGCCCAAAAGCCAAAAGGAATGTGTGTGTTCAGGTTTGAATCTGCCCTAGCTCCTGCCTAAAGCCAAGGTGGTGTCCACCGCAGCCATTGGAGGATCCCTAAAAGGGTTTGCTTACATTAAACCAACAGCGGATTCAATCTGGCCCCAGTCAGGAAGGAATGGATAAACACAGAAGCTCAGAATTGCTTTAGCAAATCTGGCTTCAAATTTTGAGACATCTCCGTCTGAGATGTAACCCAACAACCCTGGGAACGAGCTCTGGCTAGATCCTGAAGATGGAGATGACCCAAGTGGACAGAAGGAAATTTCGCCCAAACTGAAGAGAAGATAGCTGGCAGACAGACCAACCAGCCACTCAGATATAGCAAGAGGCCTTTTGAATTTGAAGAAAACAAACAAACAAAAAAAGAGGTATGCAAATCAGAGCTAAATTGTTGGAAAGAAGACACAGCAGAACAGGAAATGTGCATGCAGATAAGTGAAGCTTTCATTAATGGCTCAGCTGCCTTTATCAGAAGGGATTTCAATTAACCTGATGAAGACCAACGCAATCACAGTGGGAAGAAGAGATGGATTTAGGATTAATCTGTTGTTTCCTACGGCAGCTTATAAGGAAAATGCTTTAGATGAGAGCCTAGTTGGAAATTAACCCAAAGATAATTAGAATCAGATTTAAAAAAAAAAAAAAAAAACCCTTTAAAGCAGCGGTCCCCAATCTTTTTGGCACCAGGGACCGGTTTCATGGAAAACAATTTTTCCATAGATGGATGGGGGTGGGGGTGAGATGGGGGGCTAAAGGGGTAGAGGGAGGGGTGGTTTCAGGATGATTAAAACGCATTACGTTTATTGTGCATTCAAACTTCTCTGCTAATGATAATCTGTATTTATAGCCGCTTCCCAGCACTAGCATCACCATCTCAGCTCCACCTCAGATCATCAGGCATTAGATTCTCATAAGGGACACAACCTAGATCCCTCGCATGTGCAGTTTACAGTAGGGTTCATGCTCCTGTGAGAATCTAATGCTGCTGCTGATCTGACAGGAGCGAGCTTATGAGGTGACGCCAGCGATGGCAAGCGGGTGTAAATACAGATGAAGCTTCCCTTGTCAGCCGCTCACCTCCTGCTGTGCAGCCCACTTCCTAACAGGCCACTGACCAGTCTCCGTCTGTAGCCCAGGAGTTGGGGACGACAGCTCTAAAGACAGTGATTCCCAAAGTTGGCTACACATTTGAATCATTTGGGGAGCTTTTAAAACTTCCCAAGTCCAGCCACAGCCCAGATCAATTGCATCACAATCTCTAGGGCTGGGACATGGGCATCAGAATTTTTTGAAGCTCTCCATTGACTCCAGTGTGCAGATGAGTTTGGGAACCACTGTTAATAGCCAATGTACATGAAGGAGATGTGTTAGGAAATGGCACATGGGGTTAAAAGAAAATAAATATGGTCATTAAGAAGTGGCAAGAAATTAGCCTGCCTTAAAACAGAATAGGATCCATGTCTCTTGTTTTCCATATTTGTAACTTTAAAAAGTGTTTATCAGTGTTCAAGAAAAATGAGATAGGCTATAATTTAAAGGGGAAAAAAAAGCAACTAGAGTTAAATTCAAGTAATTATTGAGTGAGGACTTTGAACTTGGTGTCTCGGAGTGGGATAGAAAATAAGGGATTTCATTGCCATTATGGATACAACAATTTATATATTTTTGCTTCATAGAATGTTCATATCCATGACCTAATTTTAACTTACATCTCTGTGAAGTAGGCAGAGAAAGTATTATTTTTCTCTCCCACTTCCACAGATGGAAAAAGAGTCTCATGATTTACTCAGCATTACAGAGCAAAGCTAGTGGCAAGAAGAGGAGAATTCGGTTCTTCAGAAATCCCAGTTGAATGTCCTTCCTCCACTGCATGTTGCCTTGCTGCCCTTGAGGAGCTCTGTAAGAGTGGGAGAAGTTACACTGATAACTGAAACAAGAAAACATGACACTAGGTGAGCTGAACAAAAGAGTTCTGCTATTAGGGGAAAAAATCTAGAACAGATGCCAAAAGACACATCAAGGTTGTGGCAAAGTGCTGGACACCCTGCCCTTGAGGATGTCTCGTGAATATTGGATGATGTTAACACGCCGAATTTGCCTCCAAATTACAGTGTGTTGGTGGGCAGAGGCAAGGTTAGTGAGGTCACAAGAAATGATTTTTAGGACGAAAAAAGGAAGTGGGCTTACAGGTCTTGTGCTTTGGCCTATAGTTTGAGGGCCCTCTTAAGCATAGGTTGTGAGTGTGGCAATGAGTTGTTGTTGCCCTGGGTCCTATAGTTTTCAAGAAACAGACATTCATTGGAGTTGGCTTAACCACAATAGGATAAAAAGGCAAGTAATAGGCCCTAAGACAAAAATGCAGTCAGGCTCAAGGAAGGACTAGATCTAGAAACTGGGACTGTCAGAACCCAGGATCTATGCTATCTCCATCTTTCACTTCCATTTCTGTCTGAGTATTTGCGTTCATCTTTTTTTCTGAGAAGTTTCCTCTGCTGCTCTGTCCACATGAAGGGACAAAGATAGTTACACACGGCTCCCAAGTTCACATTTCATCCATAAGAACCAGGTCTTCCCCTCCCCCTTCTCAAATAAAACTCCCATGGAAGGAACTCTTTGGGCACAAATTGCCTCAGGAATCCATCCCTGACCCAATCAACTATGACCAGGGAACATTAGGTGTAAGTAACTACTGGGAGCTGCCTCTACAGAATGCAGTAAGGTGCTCATGGACAAGAATCATCTAAGCTGAGTGTGTGCCTCAAGTTATATCTGCCATTCATGCCCACTAGAATGATTATACTTAAAACAAACAAACAAACAAAAAACAGGCCAGGCTCAGTGGCTCATGCCTATAATCCTAGCACTCTGGGAGGTCATGGCAGGAGGATCACTTGAGCTCAGGAGTTCAAGACTAGCCTGAGCAAGAGCAAGACCCCAGCTCTACTAAAAACAGAAAAGATTAGCTGAGTGTGGTGGTGCACATGGGTAGTCCCAGCTACCCAGGAGGCTGAGGAAGGAGGGTCACTTGAGCCTAGTAGTTTGAAGTTGCAGTGAGCTCTGATGATGATGCTGTACTCTAACTGGGGTGAAAGTGCAAGACTGTGTCTTAAAACAAAAACAAAAACAAAACAAAACAGAAAATGAAAAATGTTGGCAAGGATGTGGAGAAATTGGGACCCTCATGTAATGTAAATGGTAATATAAATATAAAAGTAAAATGGTGCAGCCACTGTGGGAAACAGTTTGGTGGTTCCTCAAAAAACTAATCATAGTAAACTGATTACCATATTACCCAACAATTCTACTCCTGGGTGGGTATATACCCAAAAGAATTGAAAATAAGTGTTTAAACAAAAACTTGTACACAAGTGTTGATAGCGGTACTATTTAATGGCTGAAAGGTGGAAACAACCTAAATGTCCATCAGTTGAGGAATGGGTAAATAAAATGTGCTATAACCATCCAGTGAAATATTATTTAGTCATAAGAAGGAATGAGAACTGAGAAATGCTGAAACACAATAAACCCTGAAAACATTATGCTGAGTGGAAGAATCCAACACAAAAGGCCACATATTGTGTTTCTCCTTTTATGTGAAATATCCAGAAAAGGCAAATCCACAGAGACAGAAAGCAGATTAGTATTGCCGGGGTCAGGGCTGGGGGGGATGGGGGGGAGGGAAGAATGGAGAATGACTACTGGGTGTCTTTTTGGGGTGATAAAAATGCACTGGATTATATGCTTTAAAGTGGTTTAAATGGTAAATTTTACATTATGTGTGTTTTACCACAACAAAAAAATATATCTACCACATAAAAATGCTCTGAGAAGATGGACCACATTCACTACCCTGGCGTAGCCTAGCTGGGTCATAATAATTCACACAGTGGGCCTCCGTGTCCCTGGGTTCCACACGCGCAGATCCAACCAACTGTGGATAGAAAAATACTCAGGGAAAAAAAAGGATGTTTGCATCTGTACTAAACATGTACAGACTTTTTGTTGTCGTTGTTCCCTAACAATACAGCATGACAAGTATTTACAAAGCGTTTACACTGTATTAGGTATTGTAAGTAACCTAGAGATGATGTAAAGCATACTGGAGAATGTGTGTAGGTTATATGCAAATACTAGGGACTTTTATCTCAGGAACTTGAGCATCTGCTATGCGCAGGGGTGGAGGCGGTGGTCCTGGAACCAATCCCCCTCGGATACTGAGGGACAACTGTACCTTGACTCACTCACTCATTCAGCAGACATGAACTGAGCATCCATTCTACGCCAAGCTGTGCCAGGCATCAAGCATATGGAGGCAAGAGGCCCAGTCCCCAGCCTCAAGGGGCTGGCAGATTAGTGGAGCAGACACAGATGAATAGGTAATTTCAATGTAATATGCTAAGTGCTAAGGCTAAGAAAACTGGGTGTATTTTGGAAAGTCAGATGAGGTATGATTACGGAAGACCGACTTAGAAGATGAGGCCGCACCTGAGCTGATCCCTAAAGATGAGTAGGAGTTCTCCGAGAGAGGGGGCAGAGAGGGAGGAAGGGCACTCCAGACAGAGTGAAGAAATGCACAAAGGCACAGAGAGGAGAGAGGACACAGCCAGCGGACGAGGGGGTAAATTGGGCAGAGAAGCCAAATGGCAGAGGTCCCTGTCTGCTGTCCAAAGGAACCTGGATTTCGTCCCGGAGCCCATGTCCAGGGCCTGCAGGAGCCTCAGCGGGAGCATGCCAGGGAGGGGAGGCAGAGGCTGAGGTTGGACCACAGAGGGGGAGCAGGAGAACAAGGACCTCACAGGAGTCGAGAGAGGGCAAGGAATCCAGAAGAGTGTCAGTGTCTTATCTTCAGCAAGGTCAAGTAAGACAGGGGCTGAAGGTGGCCACAGACTGGACAATGAGGGGGTCACACCTGTCCGTGGCTCCTTGCACGGTCACAGCGGGCTGTGGCGGCAGCAAGCATGCTTTACCATGAAGTTTGGCTGGGAAGAAGAGGCACAGCTTGGTGAGGAGGGAACGTTTATGCGCTCGGGAGAAAGACCAGATGCCACAGAGAGAGAAGGGAGGTAGAGGAGAGAGAGAGGAGAACTGACGAAGCCACAGTGCCAAGAATTCAGGGCTTTCGGGCAGGGTCATCTCTGGACAGGCAAGGGGTAGCACGACCTCTCAGACTGGGGGCGGGCAGGAATGCCAAAGGAGGAGAAGATACATGTCTCGGTGGGGCAGAGGAGCAGGCACATAAAAACAAGGGAATTCCCATTTGGTGGCTTCTATTTTCTCAGCAAAGCTCAAGGGGTGGAAAATGCTTAGAAGAGCCACTGTGGGGAAGAGGGGAGTTTGCTGACAGCGACGTTAAGGAGAGTTTCAGGCTGCTCAGCTGCCCACTGAAGCGGCAGAGGATGGCTTTGTAGTAGCGCCAATCTGCGTGGGCTGTGCGTTTCTCCAGCACAGCTCCCGAGCCCAGATGTCAGAGTGGAGGAAGAGCCTCCTGCTAAGGAAGGCTGGGGTGCAGCCAGACAGGAGCCACAGGGCAAGAGCAGAGGGGAGGGAGGGCTTAGGCAAAAGAGGGTGATGAGCTGGCTTGTGAAGCTCAGACAGGTAGGGAAGGAAATGAAGAAGGGGGGGTGGGGTTCCGATGCAGTGACAGAAATGGCAGGGGAAAGCGACTGCAGGTTTTGAGGAGGTTGAAAATCTAGCACACTGGGAGTTAGGAGTGGGCGGGCTGGAAGGTGGGAGGCTCTCATCCAAGTGGGCTGGGGAACAATTCAAGGCAATATGTAATCAAGTGCTAAATAGGATGGTATGAAATGTAAGTGGGCCTAAGTGCTGGGGAGGGGGCGCTCGGGAGGGAGTGCTCAGCGTGGATTGAGGAGCAGGAGCAGTCGGTGCAATTTGCTGCGCTAACATTTACAGCCTACTCGGCACCCCCGGGGGGAATTCAAGGTGATAATGGAACAAATGGTATCTTGAAGCCTAGAAAAACCTGGGTGGATTAAACCTTTCGGAGGACACAGTTTCTTTGGCCTCAATAAACGTGGAAAGCAAACAGTAGGATAGAATATCAAGATTCTCCAGATCTTGCCTGTGGAATAGCGCACACCCCACGATTTATGCTCTTCCTGTGCCTTGCTCACCTCGCTCACGCTCACATCCTGCCTGAAGACCCCCTGCAGCTGATCTCAAAATGTCAAAAAGCCTAATACGCATTGTGAATTCCCACACGATAAGGCCATGAATTGATGTGGGCTTTGAGGTGGGGGGAGAAATCATCAAGGTGGTCCTTGGTGAAGACAGAGTTTGCAGCATTTGCTCTGGCCCTCATCACCCAAGGCCAGAGAGGTTAAGCCACTGGCCTGAAGTAGCACAGCTAGTGAGCAGCACAGCCCAGACCGGATACACGGCGCCAGGCCAGCACTCTTCCCTCAGCACAACTCAGAGGAAGCCGGCTGATTCCCTTCCGCCTTCCTCTCAGTCAGTCAAATCCTGAGCCTCTGTTACTTTCACCTCATAAGCTCTAAGCTGGAATGGGGTTTAGCATCTGTGGCTTTTGCCTTCCCAACACGAATTGGTCCTCTTTCCTTTGATCCCAATTTATTAATAGCTCTGGTGAAGTGCTGCCCACCTGGGTGGCTCTATCCAGCAATGGCCACAGAGGTGGCCCAAGGTAGGCCTGCTCCTGGCTCTCTCGATGAAATTTGACTCCTGAGTTGAGACTGCTGGGGCTATCTGTCCCAGCAGTGAGGTCTCACCTGAAGGATCACTCCTGGTACTGAGATCCCAGACCCATCCTAGCAGAGCCAGTTTTAAAGCTTTTCCTTCTTGTCTGTGAGATATTGCATATCCTTCCAGAAAAATCTCCCTTTGTAACTTTGTGTGACTAGAGATGCCCCAAAACAGGATGGCCCCATATTTGCCATCAAATGAAAATATGGTTCACACCAAGTCAGGATCTGGAGGGACTGCACATTCCGTCTATCAGCAAATCTTACCAGCACCACCTCCGAAACACGCCCAGAGCTCAAACGACACTTATTACCCCACTGCCACTGCCCTGGTCCAGTCACCGTTGTATTTGGCCCAGATGAGTGCAGCAGCCTCCTCACTGGAGGTCCTGCCTCCACTTGTGCCCCTGAAGTCTATTGTCCACACAGCAACCAGGGGTTCTACTATGATGCAGGTGGGAACATGCCAGTCCTCTGTTCACATCCTCCCAATGGCTCCCTCACCTCACTAAGAGTAAAGCCAAAGCTCTGACTGTGACATTTGCAGCCTGCATGGCCTGGCCCATTGCTTCTGACCTCCTCTCCTGCCACTCTTCCTGTCTGACCCTCTGCCCCAGCCACACAGACTTGCTGCTCCTCTGGCACCCCAGGCACACTCACACTTCTGGGCCTCTGCTCATGCTGCTCCCCAATAGAAAGCAAGCTTCGTGAGGGCAGGGATTTTTGTCTGTTTTGGTCATTGCTGTATCCCCAGCACCCAGCAGAGTGCATGACACAAACTAGGTGCTCAATTAGGATTTGATGAATGAATGAGCAAACAAATATGAACTAGGCAGCCTGGTGCTTAATCCCCCTTTCTCATCTCTGCTACCCCCAACATGCAGATCTTCTGACAACCTACAGAATGTTGGGTAGATGCTTTTAACACTTGAGGGGTCTGCCTTTGTTGTTCTTTTTTAATGTAGCCTTGAAAAACAGAATTGCTTTTTAAAATATTTATTTCTGCAAGTAAAACTCGAAGACTATTGCGATTATACAAAAAATAGTCATAATTTTAAAAATCAGAGAGAAGCAAACACACCAAAACAAAAATGCATGAACATAAATATGTCTTCCCAAAGTGATAAAACCCCAAAGGTTGTAGCCTTTGTCGGCCTAGGTTCTTGAGGGCAGGGCTGGTATGGAGAGTTGGTGCTTTTTTCTTATTATTTTTATTTATTTATTTATTTATTTTTAGGAGAAGGAAAGAGAAGTTTATTACTTTGCCAGCAAAGGAGGAGGATGGAGACTCCTGTCTGAAATGCTATTGTCCTAATCATAAGCAGAAATACAGAGCTTTTAAAGGGCAGGTTCTCAGCTTTAGGCAATTGCTGTTTAACTACAGTTGAGGATCCTGATGGTACCATCTCTCTGCCATCTCCCTGTAGACAATCCTGTGACTTCCACCCAGGACTTCCCTCCAGGTCCAGGCTGAGCCATCTCCTGTAGCTCAGAGAACAAAAGACATTACCCTGCTCCTCCTGACCACCTGCCTGAGACAAGGATGCAGCCCACAGTTCCCAAAAAGAGTGGGGGAAATTTTAATGTTGTTGTTGTTTTAAATAAGATCTTTGGAGATGCATTATATAAATTCCCCAGAACCCTTTCTCGGAAGTGATTCACTTTGCTTCAATACTGCCTTGCTTTGGAGGATTCCACAAGCTTTCTATTAATTGCCCTTGAAGGTGTTTGCTTCCTGGAAGAAGCACATTATAAGTTATGAAAACAGAAAACCAGGATATTTTTATAAGAAGCTTGGCTGCAGTTTGGGGCCTGTGGCAAGCCTCCGAAGGACAGCCTGCACCAGCCACAAACTCATTCTAAGGTCTTAGGGTCCCTATTACTGGATAATAATGTCCCCCAAGGTGAGAGGATGTGAACTGAAATGTCCAGACGCCTCTCTGAGATAGGTTTTGCTCATTTCCCCAGCACTTCCCACAGAAGTTCCCCTGGGCTCGGGGATGTCCATCTCCCTAGTCTCAGATATTCCCCCAAGTTCAATGATGCAGAAACAGAATTTCCCTAGGCTCTCTATGACCTCTCTTTTTTATCCCCTACTGGACCAGACGTAAAAAACAAATGTATAGTAAGTCCCCTACTTTGCAATTCCCTGACTGTCCTGCAGGCGAGAGATTTAAGCAGGGCTAGCAAAGTTCATCTTCATGGTTTATCTTATTTTCCCACCTCCACCTCTTCATCTTTCCTCACCTCCTTCCCCTATCAAAACCCGCTCTCAGGACAGATTATGTTACCAGTTATTTATACTTTAGGATTAATTTCAATGCCAGTGTTTCCTCTTTTCCAGAGCTGATTATGTTTTCAGCCACATTTCTCAGTTTAGGCAACTGTGTGGGGAGGAAGGGAGCAAGAGGCCCCTCCTTATAGCTCTGAAACAATAGCACCAACTACCATTTACTGAGCACCTACTGTGTACCTTACCCCGTACCAGGCACTTTGCAAATATTATATCATTTAAACAATGAATAGAGATTAAATGACTTAATACACGCAAAGTGTTTAGCACAGTGTCTGGCATATGGTAAATATTCAATTCAAAGCAGCAATTATATTTTTTAAAATATAATAATCTTGGCCAGGCACGGTGGCACATGCCTATAATTCCAGCACTTTGGAAGGCTGAGATAGGAGGATCACTTGAGGCCAAGAGTTCAAGACCAGCTTGGGCAACATAGAGAGACCTCCATCTCTACAAAAAGTTCAAAAAATTATCCCAGTGTGGTGGCATGTGCCTGTAGTCCCAGCTGCTTGGGAGGCTGAGGCAGGAAGATCACTTGAGCCCAGGAGTTGAAGCTTGCAGTGAGCTGTGATTGTGCCACCACACTCAGTCTGGGCAAAACAGCAAGTTTCTCTCTCTCTTTAAAACACAAACCAAAAAAACAAACAAAATAATAGTCTTCATAACAACTCTATGAGACAGGTATTACCTCATTTTATAGACAAAGAAACAAAGTTAAATGACTTCCCAAACTCAGATGATGGGTGCAGGGTTAGGATTTAAATCCAGATATATCTGAATCCAAAGAATGTGCTTGTCTCATAACACCATTTGGATTTCAAACCACAAAAGCCTCTGCATAATCTGCCTACCAGTGAATCTAGCCTAAAACTTGGGCACATGGGGAACTGTCCTAAAAATGCTTCACTTTTAATAAGTCTTTATTTACCATGAACATCCTAAGAAGAGATGAAAGTCCCTAAAGTCTTGAAATGTCAGAGTCAAGCTCGAGCATAAGCCTCTTTGGTTTACTTCTGTTCCCAAGAGCAGGCCCAGGAAAGAGACCATCCTTGGTCTACTTTATTCTAGGATAAGACTCAGAGCCAGTGGCTAATTAGCATATGATAGCGCTAATCCATACCCCACTCTTTCCTTATATTTCCCCAGCCATCACATCCAGGTACTCTCTGTCCACTGGACATGGCCTACAAGAGAAGCAGGCTGCATGCATTTCCAGAAAGTGGGAGTATAGCTTCCTGCCATGGGTGGTAGTGACTTTGGTGTTAGAACCTGGTGTTAGCGGGGTCATCCCTGAATGAACCAGGTAGAACAACACCAAAATAAACCCCCCTGGCCCTATGTCTGACCACCTCACAAACTGGAGACAAAGGCAAGGGCCTCAGTATGTATGGCTAGTGGCTAGAAAAACAACTCAAACCCAGTGCTCAAGCAAGACAACACGTTCATTCATGGCATCTGTCCTACCAGCCTCTTGAGCATGGAGGAATATTTGTGCTAGGATACAGCCTCTCTCAAATGCTCTCCTGAACACGTGCTGACTGCAGGGCCTCTTTATTCCTTGTGGAAAATGTGATGTAGCCTCATCTTTGATGTGGATGCTCTGTGCAGTACCCTCTTTCAGCTGAATTCAAAATAAAATCCTTCCAGAAGATACTCCTCTCCTGCAGGCTTCCTTGAGGCTCTAACATGAACCAGAAGGCAAGATGCATAGTCCTTGTTGAGATCAACTTTCCTGGATCTACCCTGATGAATACAGAGTGATGTCCCCCGACAAACTTGAGCAAAATTTGAGGGACTACCTTCCCCCTTCCAGACTGGGAGAGAAGTCTAAGCAATGTAAGGAAGTCATTCCAAGGCTTCTCCTAGGAGAAGCCTGTTCATCAGACATGATGGCTGATTAGATAGAGATCACCTTTTGTGGTCATTTTGCCTCTAAACCATATAAGGATACAGGAACTTTGTAGCACTGTCCATGAATAGGTGTGCTTTACAAAGTTTTCTTTCCCTGTGGGAAAATACTGATCTGCAAGGCTCTGCATTCTCCTTGTTCAGTTTCATCCATCAGTATTCTTTCTGCCAAATCTCATTTCTGGCTCTAACTAGGATTCACAACTGGGCTGATATGGTCTTAGCGATCAGTGAGGTCTTGAGACAGTCTTGCAGCAGTGTCATTGCTATGAGGGCTGGATCGCTCATCTCCAGCGTCAGGGTTTCCTGAGTAACTGGGAAAGCCTGCTGTGCTGGAGTCCCCAGGCCCTGAGCAGGACCCATCTGTAGCTCTTGTCCTCCAGGACGCTGATGGCATCAGGATTGTGGGTAGCAACAGGGCTCAGGTGCTGGGCACAGAGCCCGAACAAGGAAGGCTGGACAAGGCTGAATGCAGATTAGGGGAGAGGCAGGGGATTCAGTAGGACCTGAAGAATACCACTAGAAATCTATCAGTCAGTGAGGAGGGAGGATCAGGAGTGCAGAGTGATATAGGTGAGGAAGTCCATCTAAGAAGACAGTATGTGAAAGTCAGAAAGCAACCTGGCAAGAGTTAGAGTGGAAAGCAAACCAGAAAAGTAGTTTAAAAAAACCACCAATTGATTTTTTACAAAGGTGTCAATGAAAGTCAGTAGGAAAAGGATAATCTTTTCAACAAATGGTAGGAACAAGTGTTTCACCATATGCAAAAATGAACCTCAACTATTATCTCACTCCATACACAAAAATTAACCTTGACATTGATCTGTAAGGGATAAAACTATAAATCCTTTGACAGAATACATAAGAGAAAATCTTAGTGACCTTGGGTTTAACAAAAATTCTTTGAAAGAATTCAAAAAGCACCAACTATAACAGTGTGAATATACTTAAAGCCTCTGAACCATACACTTAAAAATAGTTAAAATGATAGATTTTATGTTATGTATATTTTACCACAATTTTGTATTTTAAAAAACAGAGAATATCTTCTCTTCAGACAATTGCCAGAAAGAAAAAAAGGACGAACTCTAAAAAAGACTAACAAGTTGGACATCATCAAAATTTAAAACTTTGTTCTTCAAAAGGCACTGTTACAAAAATGAAAAGATGAGACATATGAAAAGGTTCAAAACCTATATCTGGAAAAGGACTTGTTCTAGAATATATAAAGACCTCTTACAACTCTATAAGAAGACAATCCATTTTTTTTAAGTGGGCAAAAAGATTTGAACAGATATTTTACCAAAAAAGATATAAAGATGGCAAATAAGCACATGAAAAGGTGCTTAACATAGTCATTAGGGAAATGCAAATTAAAACCTCCATGAGAAACTACTACATACCTACTAGAATGGCTCCAGTTAAAATGGCCATACCAAATGTTGTTCAAGGAAGTGGAGCAACTCGAACTCCTCATACACCACTGGTGGAGATGCAAAAGGGTACGACCACTTTGGAAAATAGTTTGGCCATTTTTCACAAAGTTAAGCACACACCTACCATATGATCCAGCCGTTCCCCACCTAGGTATTTATCTTAGGGAAATGAAAGCATATGCCTAAAACAGACTTGCACTGGAAGGTTCACAGTAGCCTTATTTATAATAGCCAAAAACTATAAACAATGCAATGTCCTTCAAGAGGTGAATAAACCAATTTAGTATATCTATGCAATGGAATACTACTCAGCAATAGCAAGGAATGAACTATTGATATGCGCAACAAAGTGGGCATATATACCTCAAGATAATTATGCTGAGTGAAAGAAGCCAGACAAAAAAAAGTACGTGCTCTCTGCTTCCACATATAAAATTCTAGAAAATGCAAACTAATCTATAGGGAGAGAAGACAGATGATTGGTTGCCTAGGAACACAGTGGGGTGGGGAGTGAGGGAGAGACTACCAAGGGGCACATGGAAGCTGTTGAAGGTGATGGGCATATACATTACCTTGATTGTAGCGATGGCTTCATGGGTGCGTACATGTGTTGGAACTCATCAAATTGTATTCTTTAAATATGTGCAGTTAATTGTAAGCCAATTATAATTCAATAAAGCCTTTTACAAAAAGAAGAAGAAAGAAGGAAAAACCCACACTCTGCCATTGATAAGCAGCACAGGGTCATGGCTGGAATGTAGGCTCTGGAGGCTTTGCTAGGTTTGGATTCAGGCCCTATGACCTGTGTGACCCTGGCCAATCATGTGATCTCTCTAACATTTGTTTTCTTCATCTGTAAAATGGGGATAATAATAGTGTTGTGAAGACAAAATTATCTGTAAAGTAAAGTATGTATGGCAGCTAATGGATGGTAAATGTTGATTGACATAGAAGGCACACAGACAGACAGTGGAGATCGGCATGCAGGTGGGTGAGTGGAGGGGAGAATGAGAAGTCAAGAATTCAGGTCTGACTGGGATACCCAGAAGTCCCACCACCCCCAAGACCCACAAGGAATGATGTTTTAAGGCAAATTCCTGACCAGCCTGAGGCCAGTCCCCAGGTGTTGCCAGGCTAGAAGCCACAGAGGAGGAAGATAAGTGGGCACAGCTAGGTGAAAGTGTGTGGGTGGGAAATAAAGACATTGTTTGAGGCAGCATGGGGGCCTTTCCTAAAGTCCCCAAGTTTCTAACCAACACCTTGTTGGTATTGCATCAATTGCATTGAAGATGAACTCTCATCTGTCTTTCTGGCCCTGGAAGTGGTTTCTTGGCATATCAGAGGGACCCCCTTCCAGCATTCCAAAGCTTTGTAGTAAACCAGCCCTCATGGCTTAAACTCAGCTCACATTGGATCCGCAGTGCCACCTGAGAGGATCAGCGCCTTCCAGGCTTCCTTCTGCTCCGGGTGACCAGAGCACCCCTTCAGTCCCTGCCCCAGAACAACGATGGACAGCAGCAATGCTATCAGCGACTGGCTACTTGCAGAAAGGGCTGCAAAATCTGCAGAGAAAAATGCAAAGCTTGGGTGGAAATACTGGACTGGTGAGAATGGAGGTTGGAGGGAGGAGATGGCTGGTCAGAAGTTGAAGGAGCTTTTCCAGGATCCACTGTGGGGCCAGGTGAGCACAAATCCAAAAGAACGTGGACTCAGCAGTCAGGGCTGTGGTGGCAGCCAGCTGGCCAGAAGCCTGGGCCCAGGCAACTTCATTATCTGGGAGAGGTTCCTGCAGGAGCAAGCAGGAAGAAAGAAGTAGGAAAAGGACCACTCCAATTAATGGGTGAGCTAGGCCAGTGACTCCATCTCTGAGAGTCTTGTGCCTAAGTCAATGGTGCTGCATGGTAGAAAGTTCTCCAGCTTAAAAGAACCACAGCAAAGTTTCGGGGCTCTTAAGAGTTCAGGGCTCAAAGTCCAGCTCTGCCACCACACTGGCTATGTGCCCTCTGCCACATTCCCATCCTCCTCTCTGCTGCTCTGTGCCCAGGTGCCTGACCTCTTTGGACTGCAACACCTGGGTTTCCTTGGGCTCTGGATGGATGGGTTTGGCCCTGGGAGGTGTGGGAGGGATGGGAGAAATCTTGGTGTATTTCTTTCCTGTTCCCTCTTTGTTTTGGGGCCTGGTGCTGGCGGTAGCTGTGTCCCTCCCTCTGAGACTCCAGGTTAGCTCCGAGGTTCCAGTTCTCACCCCTGTCTCCATTCATACTCTTTTCACTCCATGGTAGGCTTGGGGATGGGAAGGGTCCCTCATCAGCTTTGTTTGTTCCCTTAACCCTGCCCTCGCCTAAGCAAAAATCTCCTCCTCACTTGAACCATATTCAATGGATTCTACTCCTGACCAGGACCTGCCTGATTTAGCCACTGGCGAGCTGTGCGATCACCTGGGCTCCACGTTCTCATTAGGTGGGAAGCTAGGAGTTGTGAGGACTACATAAGACAAAGCGCATGGCTGTTATCCCAGGTCTCGCCCCAGCAGAGGTCCCTCAGGACGGTGACACCCGGATTCTGTAGGTCTCCTAATCTCTCCCCACTCCTCCCTGAGCCTTTCTTCCCCTTAGCTAAGTAAACCCTGCTCGCTCAGGCTGAAAGGAGAGGGAGAACGTCTCTGCAGCTCCTCGTGGTGCAGGCCCGGGAGGGAGGAGGGCATCCTGCCAGCCCAGCGCATCAACTTTCCTCTGACAAAGGTCAGCCTGCCCGGAATAAGGAAGTACCCACAGCCGGGAAAGGTAAATCCAAACCTGAAAATACAGACACTGAGCATTTCAGTCAACACGGCCTGCAGTGTCCTTGCAGAGCACTGTTTATGAGGCAATAAACCATAATGACTCTATGTTGGAACCCACAAGATCTCCTTGAAAGGCTTAGGACAGACACTGCTAGTTCGGGCTCCGGGAGGCCTGGAGGGTGAGGCTGGGGCGGCTCCTTGGCCTTTGCCTTGGAGCTGCCGGTTTCCCCTCCATGGATCGCACCAGCCCCTGGAGGGGCTGCTTTGAGGTGAGTGTCCTGGGGAGACCCCAGAGTTCAGGAAAGACAGCCTGCATCACAAGTGCTAAAGGCCAATTCTGTGTCTTCTGCAAAGTTGTAAGGAACAGATCGATTATTTCTTGTTTTGTGGGGATGAGGGATTGAGAGGAAAGGCTACAGCATGGTGCTCAAAAGCATGTCATGGATGAGCCAGGAGCGGTGGTGTGCAACTGTAGTCCCACCTGCTGCTGGGAGGCTGAGGCAGGAGGATTGCTTGAGCCCAGGAGTTTGAGACTACAGTGAGCTGTGATTGATGACACCACTACACTCCAGCCTGGACACAGAACAAGACCCTGTCTCTTAAAAAAAAAAGAAAGAAACAAAGAAAAAAAAGAGTGTCATGGTGTGCTGTTTGAACCTGTGTTTGCTGTCTGACCTTGGCAGATGTCCTTCCCTTTCTGTAACTCAGTTTTGTCACCTATAATATGGAGGTAATAATAATATGCCCATCCAATTAAGCTTTTGTGAGGATTTTTTTTTGTTTTTTTTTTTTCTCTTTCTTTTTTTTTTTTTTTTTTGAGACACAGTCTCACTCTGTTGCCCAGGCTAGAGTGCCGTGGCGTCAGCCTCACTCACAGCAACCTCAAACTCCTGGGCTCAAGCAATCCTTCTGTCTCAGCCTCCTGAGTAGCTGGGACTAGAGGCATGTGCCACCATGCCCGGCTAATTTTTTCTATATATATTTTTAGTTTTCCATGTAATTTCTTTCTATTTTTTAGTAGAGACGGGGTCTTGCTCTTGTTCAGGCTGGTCTCAAACTCCTGAGCTCAATCCACCTGCCTCGGCCTCCCAGAGTGCTAGGATTACAGGTGTGAGCCACCGCGCCCAGCCTTTTGTGAGGATTAAATGAGATTACATATATGTAATGGGTTTAGCATGGGGCCTGGCACATGGTACCTACTCAAAAAATTAGCCATTGTCAAGAATGTTATCACTACACCCATCTCTTTCCATCTGGCCACACTTCTCCCAGCTCCAAAGAGAGCAAGGGTCCCTGGGAGGCTGAGAGATAATGTTACTGGACACCTACTTCTGGGAGGATGATAAACTCAGTATCGCAAGTCCCAGAGCCGATCCCTGGCTGCAGCCGGGCAGGGTCCAGAGGCTGCCGGAGGCAAAGGGCAGAAGGTAGGGACAGCCAGGTGGCTGGTGCCAGGGGAACTGCTTGCACAGAGCACAGAGCAGAGCCACTGGCCTCTTCAGGCAGCACTCTGGGTACTCTCTGACACGGGCCCAGCAAAGCTGGTCATGACCGCACATCCCTTTGTAGAAGGCAAAATAGTCGGGGGAGAGTCTCTGCTTAGAAAACCCACCACCTCTCACAGGAAATACAATCTGCAGATGTTAGAAAGCAGATGTGTAGCAAGAGAGGGTGACGCCAAGGGAAAAGGCCAGCTGGTCCCCAGGAGGGTTCCCAAGGTCGTAGCGTGCCCAAGTGAATTCTCTCAGGTCTGGGACTACTCTTTAAGAGGCTCTGAAACATGATGTGGTCAACAGGCTGAGGGTGAATTTCTCTGTTAGGAATAGACTGACATCAACCAAGATCATAAAACATTAATGTATAAACCAGAATGCTAATTCTTTCTCTCTCTGTCTCCCTCTCTCTTTTTCTTATATTTACTGAATACCTGCCATGTGCCAGGGAGCTGTAAATAAAGCAGCCCTTGCCCTCACAGAGCATACATTCTAGTTGGAGAGATTAAACAAAGCCATCTATGCAGATAATTAGCAGTAGAGAATGAGAGGCCCCAGGAAGGACATGCAGCAGGGTTAGGTGTGGTGCGTCTGAGAAAGGAAGCGGCCACTCAGCTCAGGTAAGGCCTCTCTGGGGAGATGGCCTCCAAGCCAAGATCAGGGTAAAGGCATTCTCGGCAAAGAGTCCTGAGTGACAACTGCCCAGCAGCCTGGGAGCCCTGGTTCTGGGGGTCTGAACCCCTTCTCCCTGCAGGTACCCAGTGTGGGGAGATGAGCTGTGGTCAGAAGGCTGTGTGGTGAGCAGTGAGCCTTCTCACTATGTCCTCACTATGTCCTCACTCCTCACTATGTCCTTACATGGTGAAAGGGACAGAAGGGGTGAACTTGCCCTCTGAAGCCCTTTTATGAGGCACTAATGCGTTTATGAGGGTGGAGCCCTCATGGCCTAAGCACTTTCTAAAGGCCCCACATCTTTCCCCCCAAATGGCAAGTATGTAGAGCAATCTTTTAAAATTATTATTATGTTAGATACAGGGTCTTGCTGTGTTGCCCAGGCTGGTCTTGAACTCTTGGCCTCAAGAGATCCTCTCACCTCAGCCTCCTGAGTAGCTGGGATTACAGGCATGTGCCACCACACCTGGCCCCCCTTCTTAGTACCACCACAATGAGGATTAAGTTTCAACATGAATGTTGGAGGGGACACAATCAAACCATAACTATAACATGGGCCAAAGCAACAGGCTAGTCAAGAGGGTTAGGTGGCCCCAGGAAGAGATCTCTGTTCCCAGAGCAAACCATCTTAAGGGAAAGGCAGCCAGGACACTGATGGGGAGATGACATGACCCCTTCTGTCTTGGAAACAAAGATTGCAGAGCAGGGGAGAGGAGAGATGTGCTCCATGTTTTCCTTTATCCCCTTTCTTCCAGCCTCCTTGGCAGTGCTCACTTTCTTACAAATGGAGGGAAAATGACAACTAGGATTTTTCTTGAGTCTTGGCAACAGAGCTAGGGCTTTTATTAGCATGCAGTAAAAATGGCATTGACCTCAGTAACAAATAAATTAAATCCTGGTTGGCTTCAGCTTAACATCTTGGCCTTTCTAAGTTAACTTACCAAGTGATTTATTTCTTTAGTGCCTTTAACCCAATATCCCAAGTGGCTGACCTTCTAGTGGATGCAACTTATCTCACCTCGGGGATACAGATCCCAGACAAACCTGAAAATGGGTCTTAGAAATGATCCACAAGAGGAAATGTGCTTTAGACACGCACACCATGGAGAGGCAAGAAGCAGCTTGGGCGATAAGAGCCCGGGGTCCTCGGAGGACTGGCATCCTCCCTCGAATTCTGAAGCTTTACTTGCCTTGGTGGAGTTAAATCGCTTCCCTGGAGTGTGCTTTTGGAGGGGCCCTCTTCGACTGCCTCATTCCCTTTAGTCGGATTTTATTCTCTACGGTTAACTTTGTGGGTAGGATGTGAGTGAGGGACTCAAATACATTAGGGGAAGGGGGAACATGAAGGAAAGGAGGAGGACAACAAATAAAGGAAAAAATGAAACGAGTTCCACACGTATAGTCCAGGAGTTTCCTGGTATTCTTAGGAAATGGAGGTCCTCCTCCCACCAGCAGGCACCTTGACCTTCCTGGGGGCCTCCACTCAGACCAGGGCTCCCATCCGCCAAACCCAGAGTGGAAGCTGCACAACCGAACCTGATCAGTCAGCCCAGCACAGCCCAGGGAGGGCAGCTGATATGAATTCACAAAGGGAGCCTGCCAGCTGCTCTCCCCTTCCCCTGTGGCATCCCAGCCTCAAAGATGCACTGTACGCCACAGTTTGGCCAGGGCAGGTGACCTGGGGGCTACTAGGGCCTTGCTGCTCCTCTCCTCACTTCCAGAACCACCACCTGATCAATGACAATGCTACAATGCTTGAGACCAGAGGGCCTCCCCCAGGGAACACCCGACTCTAACATGACTCTCCTTGGATTCCAGCCTCCTTTGGGCACAACCTTTTGTTTTAGCCTGTCATAAATAAGGGAAGTGCTTTGGGTTTACATACCTCCCTTTTCGGAGCAAACATTTACCAAGCACTTACTATGTGCTACATACTATTCTAAATTCTTTACATGAATTAATTTAATTGATACCATGATTCTGCTGTTATAATCTCCATATTACAGATGAGGAAGCTAGAAAGTTCTAATGCAGTTACTATCTAGAATGAAATGATCCAAAGGAGTGTTTTGACGACTATTGAGGGAATTAAGGAGGTTGGAAGGCCAAGATCTTAACAAATGTTTGGCCAGAGAGTAAACACCTGGCAGGCTGGAGGGATGTTCCAGCCAGGCCCTTTTTCTAGCTAAAAAGAAATTTACCTGAGGAATGGGCCATCCAGAAAGAACACTGGATTGGGAGTTGGGGGACCTAGGAGGCAAGGCTTGAACCTGTCCCTGATCAATAGAGTGACCTTGAGCAAGTTACCTACGTGGGTCTAGGTTTCCTAGCATGGGGGTAGGGGGACCGGCTCTGGACATCTCGCCAGCTTGCCACTTATTTACAGTATGGCCAAACACTTGTTCAGGTTTTGCCCTTCCAATCTCCTCAACTCCTTAGTGGTCTTAAGGACACCGCTTTGATCCATTTCACTCCAGAGAGTAACTGCACCAGAATTTTTTCAGTTTCCTCCTCTGTAGTAGGGGTGAGAGTGAGGACCTAAGGTTCAATGATGCTGCTAGTTACTGGCCCTGGGCTCTGCAGAGCAGCTGGCGGTGGTGTCCCTGGGAAATGAGCTGGTGGCTGCTACAGTTGGGCTCTTTCCCTGAACAGCTGGTCTGGAAACAGATTGGAGTGGAGGCAGGACAACCTCTGAAACTCTGGCCAACTGCAATGTCTATTAAGGGCATCCCAGATGGCTGCTAGCCAACAACCCCTGTCTGTGTGCTTTGCAAGCTGTAGCCTCTCCCTTTGAAGGTCTCTCTCTCGAGAACATGGGGAAGGAGGTTTGTCTTATTCCACTTTTGCATCTGTCCACCTGAGCTAGGCCTAGCCTGAGCCTCCATCTCTGTGTGGATCCTACGAGTCTCCTTCCCATGGCCAATGTACAGCCTCTCACGTGGGCTCCAGGCCCACCGTGCTTCCTTGAGTAGGCTTTAGAGGAGGGAGTCTCAGGGAAGATCACATTCTCTCTCCCCCAATTCCAAGAATGGATACAGGGTCTTCTCTCATTCTCCCAGGGTTATAAGGTTAACACCTTCAGGGCTGAAGGCTTGGGGTTGACAAAAGAGAGTTCCATTTACAAGAAAAAAAAACAATTAAGTTGGTGCCAACCCTCTGTTTTCCCCAAGAGCTAAGAGGAAAGTCTCCCCCTGCCTAGGTGAGCGAGTGAGTGGGGTAGCTCTGTCTGCCACTAACCACACGACAGCATTTTATATTAGCATACATGGCCATTTATTTCCTCTCGTCTCAACCTGTCCATTCCAGAATCAGCTCTAAGCCTTTCTACTGCATAACCAAAAAGCCTAGTGTTTTTCCCCAAACAAAAAGCAGTCTTTTACCTTAGGTAGACTCCATCCCCCCACCACCACCAAGTCCTCTTACTAAACAGAAAATAGCCGAAGCTTTGGAATTACTAGGTGCCTTGCTTCCAGCCTTCACGCTTGCAGGGTGTCAGGGTCTGACATGAAAGCACCCCACCACATGAGTAATAATCAGACATGAGCAACCCTATTTGGGCCAGTCACAGATGGAGGCAGAAGGTGCCAGTCAGCCTTCAGAAGTAGGTCCTTCCGAGAGGCAAGGTTTTAAACTAAGCACACAATTAGAATGGCCTTCCAGTCTGTAGTACATGGCTTCATCAGCCAGCAAGACCAAATTACCCCTGTGTTTACTTTCTCAAAAAAAAAAAAAAAAAAGGCAATGACCTATGAATAAACAGCACTTGACATTGAAAATTGCCACATTAAATACCCAGCTCCTCTGCCCTATTACAGCAGCCTCCGGAACTCTTCCAAATTGTCACCTAGGATGAATATGACAGCAAACAATGCTCTAAAAGTAAGTAATATGCTCTATAATTATTTTAGCGGCTGCAACTGCCAACCAGCAGGATCACTTATGAAAAAGGATGCAGTCATTCCTTATGAAAAATGCATGAATATACAGTCTCTTGATTGTGGAAATAATCAGCAGACTATCTAATGTAACAAGACTTAGCCACAGAAGAATTAATTAGGGTGAAATTGATTAAGGAGAAAAGGGTAAAATCTATCTGTGATGAGTCAGGCTCCAATTAAACTCAAGCATTAATTCTCACATTCTTTTCAAATTAAGAACCTCATCTAAATGCTCTGTATTAATATTCCAACCTACCCCACCCTCCTTCCTTCAACCAGAGAGAAATGCAGACATTTCTAAGGAAAGCTAAAGATCCTGTTCTTGTTGACTCTAAAGACTGTCTTAAGGGTTTCAGGAGATTGGGGTTTTTATTATTTTAAATAAAAGATGGGGGGGGTGGGTTGTGAAATCACCAAATTCATTCTGCTTTTGAGCACTTAAGATTTTTGTTAGGAGATTTCTCAAAAGCTAAAGGAAGCATGCAACACAAATAATTACGTGACAGCCTCCTGGATTCTTTGTCTTGTGGTAACCTGCTCTGGTACAGATAAGGGAACCTCGCAGGGTCGTATATTCCATCCCTTGCCTTGAGACAGAGCTCTGGCAAACCAGAGACCCATATGTAATTATCCACCATCTCCTGAGAGGCCTCCAGGGACTGGGACTTCACCACTCCCTTGGTAACAGGATCAGGCAGCTAATATATTCGCAGCTCAGAGCTCTTCCTCCCTCTCCTCCCCCTGCAGCCGTTGGAAAGATGCGAGGAGAAGCTTCCCCGCACCATTGATTTTTCTGTCTCACTTTTCCTCCATTAGGAGCCCACTCTGTGGTTCCTGGCTCTCTGTGTCCAGACCGTGCGTTTATTTCACAGGTCACTGGCCTTTCTTGTTCCTCCAGTGGCTGCTATCTTTGCAGCTCTTCTTCCACCTGCTGCCTTATTTTTTGTCCCGTAGCCATTAAGGTTGAGCACATCCTTTGTCTGGGCTGGGACTGGCAGCTCATGGCTGAGAAGCATCTGGAGGGCTCTAAGCCTCCTCTGCCCCGATGCAGCACTCAGCACCCTGGGATGTGCAGAATCACCAGGCCTAGTGAAATGGGGGGAGACAAGTCATCTCAATTTCAAGCCCTTTGTTTTGCCTGAATATTGTTTCCTCTTTACCACCCCAGGAGGTTGTCATGGTTCCCATTTTACTGGGGAGCCCGAGCTGTTCACAGAGGCCTCCAAGCAGGGCTGTGAGACCAGGAGGCAGAGTCTAACTCTGCCTTGGGGAGTCCAGCCAGGCCATCCAAGGAGTTTGCCAGGCAGTGGCCAGGGGAGAGGGGATTCCAGGCCGAGGGCACCGTGTTAGGGCATCTGGGAACAGCATGAATGTGGCGGCTTCATCTTCCTGAGCCTATAAGGGAGGTCCCATTTATTTACATTTATGACAAAATATCCATGGTGTCTTCCTCTTCACACAGCCCTGCTTGCTGGTCTCAACTGCTTCAAGCACAGGTGGGTAGACATCGTGCAGGGATCTGGGGTAGATGGGCCACCATGGAGTTGTTGGACTAATATCACTGAGAGCCTCAGGAAGGACTCCAGACATTCCCTTCCCTCCCCTTAAGGTGCACCCTTTAGGGACGCAGCTATACTATCCTGCATCTGGCTCCACTGCCCACACCCTACCCCCTCCTCACCTCACATGACTTTGAATGACAAAGGAGGAATATGGAGAGGTGACAGGGCCCTGTCTCTTCTCTCAGGAAGCTCCCTCACTTCTAGGTAAATTTATGGATGCAAATTGCTATGTGGGGGCAGGGACCCTGAGGCAGCCAAGCCCCAAATGCAAATAGTTATGGGAGGGAAGGTGGTCACCCCAACTCCACCCAGCCACAGAGCCTGGGATTCCAGTCTCAGTTGAAATGTGCTGTCCCCTGCACACATAGCCATGGCCAGTCCTCTTCCTCTTTTCTCTCCTCTCTGCCCTCCACCCTTTTTTTACTCTATTCTTCTCCCATCTCTTCCTCAATTCTGGTATTACCAAACTGGTTTTAAGGTCCTACCTGGGACTTTAACTTTGCCCTTAGTATCAAGGAGGGAGCAAGAGAGAAAGATGTGAGCCCTGCCCTAGAAAACATCACAGTTTGCAGGAGGATGACATTAACTCAATCGAAGCAAGTGAAAAACCACAGTGGATGGTGTGTCATAAAGTTTTAAACTGAGTGCCACCAATTTAACACTGGATGAAATCAGAGAAAGGGAAGAACTCTTGGGAAGGGGGCTGGGGTGATCAGGAAGGCTCCAGGGAGCAGGTGGGACCTGAATGAGGTCTTGAAGCTGAATTGACATCACAGGGATTGAGGAGAGGAAAGTTTCCAGGGAAGAGTGGGACTGGGCAGAAACAGGCTGGAAGGCATGTTAGGGAACCCTGCAGCCTGGCTGGAAGGGAAGGTTCTTGCTGGGGAGGAAGGGGAGCCAAAATTTGCAAGACCTTGACTGCCAGGTTTGCAGGTTAGGATTTTACCCTAGATTATTGGTTCTCAACCTTTAGTGTGCTGCAGTACAATGCTGGTGTGAACACAATATAAAATCTTAAGCCCTCTGCTAACTGAACGGACCCCTCTCAGCCAAGGGGACCCCAGAAACACCTTAAAACTGAGTTCCCAGTCATGATGGGATGAGAGAGATAAAGCAGTTACAAATGTGGGTGATTTCACTTTTTCATAAATACTCATAACTCCTACTATAGCTTATTGAATATGTATATTTGACCGCCCTGCACAGTATAAAATCTTGTTCCTTTTGTCTGTCCTTTGAAGCACGGTGCCTGGCTTCTGGCCGGGGCTCTGCCTTCCAGCCTGCTGGAATGGCTGCCCAATAGTCTGCTACCCTGTATGAGAAATAAAGCTCTCCTTTTTCCAAAGTATAAACCTCGTTAATCTTTTTTTAGTTAACAAAATGGCGCCCACATAGGGACCTAGGAAGACCCCTAGTTTGCCCCAGCATGATTGGAGGTCAACGCACCAACATCTGCACGAGCCCATTGATAGCTCAGTTGTCTCCCCAACCTTGCCAGGAGAAACTCAGGTAAACTCCCCTTGATCCAAGATCTCCTGCTTTTAGAACAAAGATCTCGGAGATTTTATTTCTCTCCACCCCTTCCCTTCATTTCTCCCCAGTTCTAGTTCCCTGCATTCCAGACCCCAGAGAGAATGTTTTTGTAGGTCCCAGGTTTGGGGTGGGGGGTACCTTGTCAGACTCAGTCTGTCCATAACAGTTTATGAGGATGCTCTCATAAGGTAAGTGCACTTATAAAAACCTTAGTTCTAAGGAAATGGTCTCCGATCCACCGCCATCACAGACACTAGTGACTAACATGCTTTAAAAAACTATAAAAAATTGTTATAAATGTTTGAAATCTAATCCAAAATTATTTAAAACTTTGCTGGCCACAATAAAACCTTAGGAGACCTCTAGTTTATCTGCACTCTCAGTGAAAACAAAGAGGTTATCAAACCTTCCAAAACAATGAAGATAATGCCATAATTGGGGTTTCAAGTTTTCCAAATGGGATCAAGTCTATCATAGCTTCCCTTAATGATTGAAAGCTAAAAGAGACTCCCCAAAATGGTGCAAGTGGAATATTTAGAGTTGACTCTTTCCTTCTTTCTCACCTCTCCTTCCATCTCTGCTCCTAAACAATTGTTTTTTCCTTCCCAACTAGTTTTTTTTTTTTTTTAAATTGCTCCCAGATGCTGCTGACCTTTGTTTTTCTTCTGTTTGAAAAGCTCCTATGATACCAGCTCCTGGAATGGGACACAGCTGCCTAACCAAACTTATTTATTCACAGGACTAAAAAATTGACTCAAGAAGGTATGGGAAGATATGTTTAAATTTGGGGTTTGTTTTTTTGTTCCTCATTATCCCAATTTGGTTTTTTTTTCCCCACCCACTCTTTTATCTATCTCTAACAACCTCTAACTCAAATTCCTCCAAAACTATCAGTTGTGTTTTTAATATGTAAAACTTTTTAGCTTCAAAATAGACAAAGGAGGTTAGAAATGTTTTGCCCCAAGGTATATTTCTTTAAACATATTTTAAAATGACTGCTACAAACCTGTCTTTGGGGGGGGGGGGGATGTGTGTGTGTGTGTGTGTGTGTGTATGTAAAAAAAAAAACAAAACTATCTTTTCCTGATCTAAAAAATTTTAACTAAGAATCTCTACCTTTAAAGGTCTGAAAAGAAATATTTACCATCTGTTCTCTCTGAAAACTATTACTCAAGGCTTCTTACGTAACAAGACCACCTTTTGCTAACTAGTCAAGTCTTTCCCTCTCTCTCCCAAACCTGTTTTTCTGCTTTTCAAGCCATAAGCAACCTTGAATTTCCTGTCATCTTCTACCTATGAGGGGCACATGAGGCTTTTTATATGTAAAGAGCTCAGGCACATGAAAATTTATATATATATTTTCTCTTTCTATTCTTAATAACATGGTTTAAATCCAGCTGTCCTTTTAGACTGGACTTTTGCCAGTCTCATGTCCAGGCATTTTCACCTGAACCTATTGATCAGGCAGGCCAGATAACTATCTCTGCTAAACATTTTAAGGTCATAAAACTACTGCATCTGTAGTATTTTTAATACTTGCTGGATTTGAGTATAAACTTAGCATTTTTGGTTTTGAGCCTCTGGATTCTCTGGATAGGTGGCCATGGCAAGGCCTGGGGACATGTTCTCAGTGCCTAGACCAACAGCTACAAGACACAACAAAGCCCAATATGGTCACTTCTTCCCTTCCCCAGCTTTGCCTCCTGGCTATTCTAGGAGGGGTTGGAACCTCCAGGCATCCTGTCTTCTGTCCTCAATAATACACCTGCTATGTAAATTGGGGACACACACAGGCCCTGCCCCTTGTATCCATCTTGGATGCCCATGTGGCTACTTAAGACCTAAAATGACAGGGGAGAACATTAGAGATTATACCTGGGTTGTAATTTGTTGTAATTTCACAATTCTTTTCAGTAATTTAAAATTTTAAAGTCATATCATGTTAAAGAAGATACTCGTAAAATGAGTTATTTATAAGTATGCTAAAATACTAAAACAATAATTATTAAACATCAGTTTAAATTTATGTACTTTAGTATCTTATTTTTATATGATAGAGAAAACTAAAGATATTTAGATATACTAATAAAAATTGGGAACTGATAGCAGCTCAAAGTTACTTTAACTTGCTAGATTTTTCATTAAAAATAAGGGTTACTAAGAGTTAACATTATAATTAGTATATGTAATTAAACCTACTAGATATAAGAGAAACAATTTTATAAACAAAACGTTAAAAAAATAGATATGGTTTCTTTTTCAGAAAAAAAAGGAGTACAATTTTTTGCTTTTTAAAATCTTTAAATTATCATTTTGGCTAAATAAATGACTGTTTTATCATAACTTATGATCCTGTTTTATAACAACAAGTGTTTTATGACAAAAAGTGTGTTAAGCCTTGATATTTGACAAACTTTCCAAAATGAAAATTTCTAAATTGTCTTTTTGACCTCAAACTGAAACCGCCTTTACAAATTGTTAAAGGGGTGCAAGGTGAGAACTGTGGCAAGGGCCTAGCTAAAAATAAGGTGCAGGCTGTTACCAAAAGCTAGGCACTTGTCCTCTAGGCCACATCAGAAGAATGGGAACAAATGGTTTGAAGAGAAGGAAAGAGAAGTTTATTACTTTGCCAGCAAAGGAGGAAAAATGGTGGACTTTCTCATCTCAAAAATCCAAATTTCCTGAACAGAAGCAGAGATACAGAGCTTTAAAGGGAAGGCCCTCAGTTCTACGCTACTGTGTTAATGATTCTTAATCATCCCATCTCTGCCAAAGACAAAGCCCCACCTAGGCCCACCTGGAGGGCTGGCGCTGGCCAAAGACAAAGCCCCACCTAGGCCCACCTGGAGGGCTGGCACTGGCCTGGGATGACTGAGTTATCTCCATAACACAAAGAACAAAAACCCTCTCCCTACCTCAGGGATGCAGGCCAGGCCACAGTTCTCAAAAAGAGTGGGGGAAGTTTTAAAGAGCTGTTTCTTCAGGTCATTCCCTCTGTTACAGGGCCTAGCTAAAAGTAATGATAATAATTAGCCACTGTCCCCCTGTTTGCTTCTCCATAATTGCCACTCTGGAGCCACACAGCTGGTGATCATAAAGATTCTAAGCCTTCTCTATAGACAACATCAGCTTTTTGAAACCTAGGGGTAGTTTCTGAGATAGCTTGCAGGTCCTGCATTCCAGGATTACAGCTGACCCACCCAGACCAGTGGCCCATACTGAGGAACTGACTCAACTGGTCTTGTGACCCCCCACCCAAGAACGTGGTCAGCAAAGAAGACAGTTTCTACAACCATATGGTTTTGTCCCAAACCCAGCCAATTAGCAGACTCAATTGCTTATGCCAAACTGTCTTTAAAAACTCTGTCTCCCAAATTCTCAGGGAGGTGGCTTTGAGAAATTTCTCCCATCTCCCCACTTAGCACCGTGTGGAATTATTAAACTCTTTCTCTGCTGCAAACCCTGCTGACTCAGTGCATGGGCTTCCTCTTGGACAGAGGGCAAAGGAACCTGGTTGGGCAGCAACAAAACTAGCTTTCTAAATATTAGGGCCACTGAAAATCTAAGAGAAATGGAATGTTAAAACTATACAGAAAGCATTGTCAAATATAAAATGGTATTTAACTTTCTTTGGGTTATATTTATATAAACATGTTATTAATATGTGCTCCAAAATTGTATGAGATTCCTAAAATTCTGATATACTTTGATATATGTTATCAATAACAATTATGGTTATTATGTTAAACTATTGTATGTCACAAAAATAACCAAATTTTCTTTGTCAATTTTCTCTTAACCCTGGCTATTCTAAGACCTTTTGTCATCCACAATTATTATTTTACTTTAATTCTTCTCAAAAAAGCAGTTTTCTACTAACTTTAGAGATCATACGATTTTGACTGAACCCTGAATTCTTTCCTGACTACAAGTCTCCAAATAATGTTTTCAAACTCTTCTTCCATTTTTATGACTTGGACTTAAGAGATTGCCACCACCTTTTTCCTGAGGTCCTACAAGCACACCTTGTGACATGCAAACTCCAGGATAAACTGTTTCAAATATTAGCATTTGTTTTTCTATATAAAAGCTACTTCCAATTTAGCTGAAGATGCTTGGAGTTTAATATCTAGACACCTCAACTAGATGCCCTCTAGACTCTAAACAAACTGACTCACTTTAATAAAAAACTGATGTATTCATGAGGATTGCTAATGCAACCTCAAGCAGAACAAGAATTAATTACATAGGACGGAACTAATTTTTTTTTTTACCATTTGTTTAAAACATTGCTAACTATGTTTTGTTTTCCAGAAATCAAGAAAAATTTTTTTCTTTTTTTGAGCTATTTATGGCTTACAGCAAATTGGTAAAGTTTATATTATAAACAATCTGAAACATTTATTTTTCTTCCTACTTGATTTCTCCAAAATTTCCGTAAGTATTTATAAGTATTCTTGTAACAATATAGTTATTTGTATAAGCTCAATAAGAATCTGTTTTTCTTTTATAATGAGACAGAATTAGAGGAATTAGAGATAGTGGTTATTTTACCAAGGCTTTGACTGGAATGGCATATTTTCAAATATGCCCAGACTGCTTTGAGGAATTGGGTTGACTTTATAAGGCCAATAAAAAGCCCTCTGGAAAAATATACTGACCTGATACTTCATCTATATTATTTCTTGATCTGTGGTAAGTAAAGAATGTCACTTTCTGACTGGTCCAGGTGAAAGGCGGGCCTTGCAGAATTAACAGGAAGATACCTAATCCCGCAATTTCTTAGTAACAGTTAAAGATCAATCCTATGAGTTCACTCACTAACAGGCACCCACAGGAGTTCTGTTTTGCACAATTTCTGAAAAGAGCTGAACAGAGGGAAAAGAGATGTAAATCTTTCTTTCTTTCTTTTTTTGTGTGTTGAGTATTCACAATTTTCTTATTTTATTCTTGAAATACTCTTTGAGGTTGACATTACTATTATCCCATTTTTACAGATGAAGGAATTGAGGATCAAAAACTTTAGACAACATGTAAATCAGAGGATCAGCTTGGTTTTAACCCATGCCATCTGAACTCAAGGCCATCCTCTTTTTTTTTTTTTTTTTTTTTTTTTGAGACAGGGTCTTGCTCTGTTGCCAAGAGCTAGAATGCAGTGGCATGATCATAGCTTACTGCAACCTCCAATTCCTGGGCTCAAGTGATCCTCCTGCCTTCGCCTCCCAAGTAGCTGGCACTATAGTTGCACCCTACTGTACTCAGCTAAATTTTTTATTTTTATTCTTGCTATGTTGCTCAGGCTCAAACTCCTGGCCTCAAGCGATCGTCCTGTCCGGTTTCAGTCTGAAATGTCAGTTCTTGGTGTGGTCATGGCCGAAGAATGACCAGACGCACCAAAGTAAGGCAATTATGAAAATAAGATTTATTGAAGGGAGAAAGATAGGATTATAGAGCAAGAGCAAGATATAGGTTTACAGAGCACGATACATAGGCCACAGATGACAACCAGACCCATTGTCGCAGAAAAGTGAGAGCAAAAGGAAGGGGCAAAAAAGGGAGACTTTCTCTTTCAAAATTGCTTTGAGAATCTGCTTTTACAGAGTTCCTGAGTGAACAGCAGGAGGACGAGCTTCAGGCCTCAGTCATGTCTCTAGGGCAGAGTCACATCTCCTAGGTCACACCCTTACACCAGGAACCTCAAGTTACTTTGGGACTTCAAAAAAGAGGCAATTAACCAATTCACACAAGTATCTACAGGCAGTTAAATCCTTGGCTTGCCTGGAGAGACCTTTAAGTAACCTGAAATTCCTTTAAAAAAGTGGGGGGCGAGGTTCCAGCAAAGCCAATTAAAAAAAAAAAGCCTATGGCCAATGATTTTTCTTACTGCACTTTATGCAAATAATTAAATCTATTTTACAAATAAGTTGGTACTGCTAAGATTTGTCTTTAATCAAAATGGGAAACTAGAGAGAGAAAATAATGTCTCCAAAAAAAGAAAAAAACGTTATTAAATCGTAGCCTTGTCCTTTTGTTTTTAAGTTTTTGTTATTTGTCCAAATTTGGACTAAATCCTGGTTATTTCTTAACTATAGAAAGAAAAAAAACAGGCTATAATTTTCTTCTGGACGTCTTTATTTGACTCCCTAACGAAATAGGTTCCTTTTTCCATTCTGATTTCCAAATTCTTTAATTATCAAATTATTAATGTTATTTATCTCTCATTTTACTTCCCAGAAACCCAGTCATGATATCCTGAAGACTAGAGATGATTCAACGAAGCATTCAAATCTTCCTCATCAACAATCCCACTGGGCCTGGTTTGTTTCCACTGCCTGTGCCCTGTTGCTAGACAGACAGACCTTCCTCCCTCTAGGCCCAGGGACTATGGTGGAAGAGGGAGGCACTTGAGATTGTAAGGACCAGTTTAATGGGTAGAATGGTCTTAATAAAATACTTCTGTTTATATAACTAATTGCTATAAGTCGGTAACTAAGACCAAGACTACAGTAGCTTGATACTTATAGATAAGTTATTTTAATAACCTTGTTTTGGGCTTTTGGTTTTCACCTATATTATTTAAAAGGTTTTAAGGGGTTAACAAGTAGCTGTCTACTACCATTCCCCCTGGCCCAAAATGTTTGGCTCTAAGCTTTTATGGCCCTAAACCTCTCTTCCACCATAGGAGTCCCACTGGGGGCCAAGGGACCTAGGGCAGATAGCCACTCCACCCCATCAATTATGAGACAAAATAAGCTTGGCCATCACTACTGCATCTTGCATATTTTAGTCAAAAGGGTGAACTAAAAATAAAATCCTAAGCTCTCTGCTAACTGAACAGACCCCTCTCAGCCACGGGGACCCCAGAAATACCTTAAAACTGAATTCCCAGCCATGACAGGATGGGAGAGATAATGCACAACTACAACTGTGTGTGATTTTCCTTTTTCATAAATACTCATGACTCCTCCTATAGCTTGTTGACTGTGTGTATTTGACCACCCCACAATTTTGTCTGTGCTTTAAAGCACATGTGCCTGGCTTCTGGCTGGGGCTCTGCCTTCCAGCCTGTTGGAATGGTCACCCAATAGGCTGCTACCCTGTATGATAAATAAGGCTCTCCTTTTTCCAAAGTATAAACCTCATTAATTTTTTTTAGTTAACACTGGTTAAAATGAAAATTCCCAAGACCCAGCTTCAGAAGTGATGGGGCATTTAAATAAGCACCCTAAGGGGCTGATGGTGGCCCCCACATACATTTGCTGAAGGTCTTCTTGCCATCTTTGTCCCTTCTGTGCAGCAGGTGTGGCCTGTTGGTAGAGCCAGGGCTTTGTTTGCACCATGGAAACCCCAGGGCCTCGGGGGTTTCCCCAGCCTTGGCAAGGATATTGAGCCTTGTCTCCTAGGAACCCGAGAGTGGGGCGGGGAATTATTCTGACTACAGTGTAGCCAGAGGGAAAGCAGCCCTGATGAAAAACTAACTGCTAGAGTCATTCCTTTAGAGGAGTCTAGAAGCTGCCTCAGACCCTGGGACCATATGGGGCCTGACTTAAGCTTTCCTACTCATTAAAACTGTAGCAAACAAACAAATGTTTGGAGATACTTTTTATATGATAAAAGTGTTCAGCTCTAGGTTCTTTTAAATAGCCATCTCCCCTTAGCACTGACACATCCATTGAAGCCCAGATCCACCCTTTAATAAACATGTTTTATGGCAAATTACTTGCTCTCTTTCCTAAACCTCTGTTTGCTCAGCTTCTCAATTTTTACTGGGAAATTTTCAAACCTAGAGAAAGGTTGAAAGGATAGTACAGGAAAACCTATAAATCCTTCAGCTGAATTCACCAAGGGTTAACATTTTGCCACTTGCTTTCTCTCTCTCCATATATATGTATGTATGTATATGTGCACATATTTTTATATATGCACACACACATACATATTTATATATACGTATATATGATTTCTTTTTGCCAAAGCATTTGAAAGTCACAGATATCATGACACTTAAATACTTAAAAACAAGGAGATTCCTCCTATAATTAATTCCTCCTATAACCACAATATCACCATCACACCCAAGAAATTTGACATTGACACAGTAATATTTGTTAATGTATAAAATATGTTTAAGTTGCCCCAATTCTCCCAAAATATCCTTTATGGCTTTTCTTTAAAAATCCAGGATATAATCAAGATTCACACAATGTATTTAATGTCTTACCTCTTCACTTTCCTTTAATCTAGAAGAGTCCCCCTGCCTTTGTTGGTGGGTTTTGTTTTTTGTTTTGTTTTGTTTTGTTTTGTTTGTTTCATGACATGGGCATTTCTGATGAGTCCAGATGAGTTGTCTTGTAAAATGTGCCACGATCTGGTTTTGTCTGATTCAATTCAGGTTAAATACGTTTAGTCAAGAATATACCATGAAGGTAGGGCTGTGCCTCTTGCATGGCATCCCATCGCGGTGCAAGGCACGCCACACCACGTCTGTTGTCCTGTTAGTGGTGACGCTAAATTGGATCACTAGGCTAAGGTGCACATCACACATTTTGACACCTGGTTACATATAACTAAGCGCTATGCAACCCTTATGGATCAGCTGAGTCAGACTATAAAGTTCTTGTAGGCAAGAACTGAGTCTTCTCCTTTGGAAAATAATGCTTTACAAGACTCTTTCATGCAGATCACCACATTTGCTCATCAGATGACCAGGAGGGGGATATTTTTATACCCATTTTATAGGAATGCAGGATCTCATTGTACTTAGGTACTCTGACATTGAATCCAAAATCTGCCCTTTAAAAAGTGTGTCTTGTGGCAAGTCTCTATGAAACCTCTGTTTGCCCATCTGCAAAATGGGAGTAATAATGTCTTCCTCCCAGAGTTGTTATGAGGACCAAAGGAGAGAATTGAAAACAAAATGCTTGCCGTAATGCTTAGCACATAAAGATTACTCAAAAAATGAAAGTGCTATGTGTACAGAGCTAAACACATCATACATACACATGCTCAACATGCGTGTATACACTGACACTCAGGAAGATCAAGGTCTGGCCTGTGGTCATTCAGCTGAGTAAATAGCAGAGCCAGGCTCGACCCTCCATCTGCCTGACTCCAAATCCAAATCCTACACCCGTTCTTCACACAACACCATTCTACTGGCAGTGGGCCAGCCAGCGTTGCCTTGTCTGAGCCATTTGATCAAAATCACTTGAATAGTGTGTATAAAAATTAGACTTGGGCTGGCTGCAGTGGCTCACGCCTGTAATCCTAGAATTCTGGGAAGCTGAGGCGGGCGGATCGTTTGAGTTCAGGAGTTCAAGACTAGCCTGAGCAAGAGCGAGACTCCGTCTCTACTAAAAAAAATAGAAAGAAATTAGCTGAACGACTAAAAATATATAGAAAAAATTAGCTGAGCATGGTGGCGCATGCCTGTAGGCCCAGCTACTCGGGAGGCTGAGGCAGAAGGATTGCTTGAGCCCAGGAGTTTGAGGTTGCTGTGAGCTAGGCTGACACCACAGCACTCTAGCCTGAGCAACAGAGTGAGACTCTGTCTCAAAAAAAAAAAAAAAAAAAAAAAAAATTAGACTTGATCATATTTACATCTAATTTCTCATCTTATTTACACCTACTTTCAAGATGCATAAAGCAAGGCACTACTTCTCTGACTATACAGGGTTGGCTAAGGAGCCCCACGCCAATGCCCTTTCTTCCCAGAACTCTGCCTGTGTGCTGCCCTAAGCGTGTTGCTATGTTGTGGTTGCTCACAACATACCACAACTCACCACACTTAGCAGCAGTCGCCATGCACCCAGGAGGCAGCACACTGTGACTGGACAATTCTGCATATTTGCAGCCAACAGAGTTCCTCTTTTTCTGAACTGAACCCTCTGTTTGAGGGTCACCTCTTGGCCATTCCCCCATGGGCAGGAAGAAGACATGCTTATACCTAGGCCTGATGAATCCTCAGGGAAACTAAGTCAGCCCAAGTCATCTCTTCCCCAGTCATATAATCTTGAGCCCTTCTAACTTATCTGTTTTTCCCCATCAGTGGCCAGACTGGTGTTTGTCCTTAAGTGAAGGAGGAACAGGTGGGATGCTGGCAGGGAGGTTTATCATTCCCCAGCCTCTGGACCATGGAGCTGCGGAAACAGAGAAGGCTGAAGTATGAACCTGGAAAGCCCAAGGAGTGGCCTCCTCAAAAATGAGCTGAACGTCAGGACTGGAAGAGATGGGCGGGGGTCTGCAGGGGGTGGCGAGCAGGTCAGCCCTGGAAGGAGACTTGGGAAACCCTGCAGCGGCTAGGCCAGGGTTGGAGCAAAGGCCCAGCCTCATGCCTGCATCAGCCTGGAGGTGGGAGGGAGGGACAGAGGGGGTGAGGGTGGGCCCTGGAAGGGCTGAGGTCCAGAGGCTGCGCTGGGACCTGGGCAACGTCAACACATGTTCCCGACATTCAGAGAAGGAGGCAATCAGAGCCTCCCACCCCTCAAAAGAACCGGGCTGTGACTAGTCTTATTGCAGTACCCTTGTCTTCTTTCTTCCCCCTGGGAGTCATGGAAACAACCTGGGCCCCTGGAAAATAATTTCATATCCACCTCACTTGCTTAGAGGACCTCCTTCCATCTTTCCATTCTCCTTAGGATATTCCCTAAAGCCCAGCCTTCTGAGAAGCGACAAGAAAGGAGAGTGTTTTTCTGATTTCACAGAACAGAGCTGTACTCCCAGCCAAAGCCTAAGACAAGGCAGAACTTGAGGCCAGGCATATTAAAGAGTGCAAATCCATCCTCACAAAATTTTCGGCGATTCCATCTCGAGCATCCTTAGGCAAGTAAAGAGGAATTCAGTGCTCTTCCCCGCCTGCTTTCTCTGCCTCTCTCCCCACACACCTCCCTCGCACCCATTTCAGAATCGTCTCTTTTTCTGCTGCAGTCCCTGCCTCCTCTCCCTCCCTCCCCTCCCTTCTCAGCAGGAGCACACCAGGACAAGGAGATGCCACTACTGGAGCCTCCCAGCCAGGAGAACGGGTTTCTCAGAATGAGTAGTTAATACAGACCTGGCCACAAAATCATTGTCACCCTGAGCACACTTCTCAGTCTGTCCATGTCTAATGTAACCCAAGAAGTGATGCAATTGCCTCTAGTGGCCTTCACCCAAACTGTGCCCCAGGGTTCTCTGGGGAGCTGGCTCTGCTGTTGTTTTAGGAGAAGGCTAATTCACTTTTTGTGGCAGGGGCCTGCCGATATGGTCAGTTCCCAGGGATCAGCTGCTCAGGGGGGCTTGGGAAGGGCACCTGTAAAACATAAATGGGTTGCAGAGAGTCTGGAAAAACTCTGAAACTGAATGCATAAGTTTGTATGGGCCTTTTTCTAGGGGATGAGGATGTATATCTTTTGTCTGATTATCAGAGGAGTCAGAGACCCTCAAAATGGTTACCAGTTTGGGTAAAACAAGATAAAACAAGAAATTGAAATTTTTTTTTGATCCCCAATGAGTTTAAGTTTTATGCAATTCCTTGTATAAGAGGAAAGCCTGAATCCATGGAAATCAGGTGGAACATCCTGAATAATATACAGTTCCTTGGATAGCCACCTAAGCAGGAGACATGATGTCACCTTCAGGGAGGAGACTGTTTAGCTGTCTGGAGTGAGAGGAAGAGGAATGAGGATTACTGGCCTTGAACCCCCATGGAGAGGCTGGAGCACCTTTCTGGGGCACAGTCCAGGCTCTGCCTTGAACATGAGGCTCCAAAAGAGATGCTGTGCAGGTTCCAAGCTGCCAGATCCCAGAGGCCCTGAGAGAGAACCCAACCCCAAGCAGCCCAGATGGTATCTGGGCATCCTGTGCCCTACCCCCGAAGATTGGGAGCCCAAAGTCTAGAGCCCACTGCAGAGCCAGAGCAAAGACAGCTCAAGGGCCACCAAGCCCAGCCTTCCCTGATCACCCATGGAAGGGGTAAGAGAGAACAGGGGCCTCCACTCATCCACCCACCAGCTTCTGAGTTCCTTTAGCCCTTGGCATAGTAATTAACGGTCAGGAAGTTATGCATCAGCCTCAGCAAGCTAACGTGGCAGGAGCTCCCTCCTGACAGCAGAGCTAATAAGAAATTTGCTAATGCAATTTATCACTTTAAAAAGCCATATGTCGGTGGGGATGAGAACTTCTCTGCAGCAGCCAGTGTAATTGTCAGAGCAGAGCAGCAAGCAGCTCTCGGAAGGGGGTGAAGATGATGTCTTCACTAAATCAGTGGTGCAATGCAGCAAGGGGCCGGGAGGAGCGGTGCAGTGCTTGGGCCAAGGTCCCAGCCCTCTGGCTCCCAGTGTCTGCAGGCCTGTTCCAAGGACCCGTTAGCAACCAGATGGGCCCTGAGCAGCAGCCCCTGCTGCCTTTGAGCTACATGAACCTGCACTTCGGTTCCTGCCGCAGTATTAAAATAAGAAGCAACTCTGCCTGCAGTGACGGCTGATCTAAGTCTCAGCCAGTGAGTGTCAATACACCAGACTCCACTCCAGCTCCTGGAGGCGGCAGGGCTGATGCCGTGTGCACATTTGCTCTTTCTCTCCCAGACCCCTACAATGATGCCATCCAGGACAAAAGCTACCAGTCCTGAGTCTGAGGCAGGGACAGATTAGAAATCCACCTCAGGCCCAAAAGGTCTCTGCCCCCAATTTAGACAAAAGGCTCAAATATCCAGTGTTTGGCAAAAATAAAGAGTGGTTTCAGGCTAGGCATAGTGGCTCCCGCCTATAATCCTAGCACTTTGGGAAGCTGAGGCAGGAGGATTGCTTGAGGCCAGGAGTTCGAAACCAGCCTGACCAACATAGGGAGACTTCATCTCTATAAAATGTAGAAAAAATTAGCCAGGTGTGGTGACACACACCTATAGTCCTAGCTACTCAGGAGGCTGAGGTGGGAAGATCACTTGAGCCCAGGCAGGAGTCTGAGTTTGCAGTGAGCTATGATGATACCACTGCACTCCAGCCCCGGCAACAGAGCATGAGCCTGTCTCAAAAGATAAAAGAGTGGTTTCTGCTGGGACTGTGGGATTTTGCTTCACTCACTCACTGCAAACCATTTTCCCCCAATCACAGAGAAGCAAGGGAAGCAAGTGCCCCTGTGGAAATGGAGGCCGGGGCTGCTGGGAAGGCTGCAGGAAGGACTAAGAACGTCCATATGGCTGGATCCTGCCGCTTTCTGGAATAATCCGCACTCTCGGTTCTCCGTGGGCATAAGAGGGACTGAGGGGATGGTGAGGCAGGGCAAGCCACCAGCACCCAGAGAAACGTCACACCGAGTTTCCCCAATTAACATTCCACTAAAGCAAATTTTGACCCTAAATGTTCCCTGTCCTTTAAATTAATGTTTTGAATTTTATATGGAGACACTCAAAGAATGCAAAGCACAAGGACCCAGCTAATAACCCGTAGAAAGAAGAAATGCCATGCTAGGGTCCCAGACAGCCCAACGTGTGTGTTCCACCCCTGGCTGGTTCCAAGCTGCCTTCCTGTTTAAGACCTTCTGCTCAGCTCATGCTATGGGAATGGCAGGGTGGGCGGGGGGAGGTACAGTCCACTGACTCCCCCGGCCTTCAGGAATTGGTCTGATTTTTTTAAATGATTCTTACCTGAAGGAGCAAAGTTTTGCACCAACACCCAAATTCCACAGTGAACTGAGGCCACCTGTGTGTCCTCCAGAGGGTCCCAGGGCCCCTTTATGTGCCCTTTAAAATATGCTTTACTATCTAAGGTCCTATCCTTAGACATCCCATAATTTTATTTATGTACTAATTTCCCTGGGTCTCCTGCCATGTTTCTTTTTCCAACTCAATCTTAATGCCATTTCTGCCAAGTTCATAACAAGGATAATCCTGTAGATATTTGGCTGGGACTACACCAAGTTAATAGATGAGTTTGGAGAAAAATTTTCACTTTGTTAGGGGAGGCAAAATTTTTACCTCTACTCTCTTAGGGTTTTTAGCTGTGGCCAAGAATGAAATTGACTTAGAGTAACAGGAGAAAAGCACAGAGTTATTTACTGTAAGTTTTAGATGACGTGGGAGCGCTCATAAGGAAAGGAAGATCCAAAGAAGCAGTTAGAGTCAAACACTCATATACGGAGTTGAGCAAAGAGTTTCACAAAGTAACTTGTGAAAACATGGCAAGGCAAGGGCTTGGGCGAGGGTACTTAATTATGGAGATGTGACTAGGAAGATAAGGGTTAGTGTATAAGGTTGGTTTGCCCATATTTCTCTCAGCCTTGACTTCTTGTCCCTGATGATAAGAATGTTGCTTTCCTCCTGGTATAGGGAGGACATCTTCCATATAGCAGTTTTATTCCTGTTTTCAGGAAGAAAAAGGGGAGATCAGGGTACCTTTCTTGTACCTGCTATTTTTCAAGTGCCTTTAGCTCAAAATAATCCTTATGCCAAAATAGCATATTTTGAGGTGGCGTAATCTGCCACCCCTCAACTTTTACAAAATTGAGTCTTTCTATTCAAGTTAGAGTATATTTTTCCATTTAAGTGAAGTCTTGCTGTCCAAGTACTTTTAAAAACTCCATATTGGCTCAGAATTACCTTGCTTGAAAGCTTACTTGGCAAAGAGCCTGTAGAATCTTACCTACTAAGCGGGTAATGTGTTACCTCTTCCCTTCCTTGGTTATCAAATGAATTACCTTTTTTTTCTTCTTCTTCTTTTAGAGACAGGGTCTTGCTCTATTCCTCAAACTGGAGTGCAATGGTGCAATCATAGCTTACCGTAACCTCGAACTCCAGAGCTCAAGCAATGCTCCCACCTCAGCCTCCTGAGTAGCTGGGACTACAGGCACATGCCACCATGTCCAGCTAATTTAAAAAAATTTTCTGTACAGATGAGGTCTCATTACATCGCCCAGGCTAGTCTTGAACTCCTGGCCTCAAGCGATCCTCTTGCTTCAGCCTCCTAAAAGGCTGGGAGTACAGGTGTGAGCCACCATGTCCAGCCAAGTGAACTGCATTTTAAAAGGGGGTTTCCTGAGTGCCTTAACTTAAACCAAAAGGCACTGGGACAAACAGCGACCTTGAAGTGTCTGGGACCTGACCTCTGACCTAGACTCTGGTCCTGGAGCCACCTTTATTCTGCTTCCGTAGCACATGCAGGAAGCCAGTCTCTACTCCAAAGCCAACTAAGTTTTTTTTTTTTTTTTTTTTTTTTTTTTGAGACAGAGTCTCACTCTGTTGCCCAGGCTAGAGTGAGTGCCGTGGCGTCAGCCTAGCACACAGCAACCTCAAACTCCTGAGCTCAAGCGATCCTCCTGTCTCAGCCTCCCGAGTAGCTGGGACTACAGGCATGCGCCACCATGCCCGGCTAATTTTTTCTATATATATTTTTAGCTGTCCATATAATTTCTTTCTATTTTTAGTAGAGATGGGGTCTCGCTCTTGCTCAGACTGGTCTCGAACTCCTGAGCTCAAACGATCCGCCCACCTCGGCCTCCCAGAGTGCTAGGATTACAGGCGTGAGCCACCGCGCCCGGCCTCCAACTAGGTTAAAACTCCCCTCACCGTCACCTAGTTAGCAGTGAGCACTTCTGGGTCCCAGGGAGGAGAACCGAGGAAGGTGTCAGGGCTCGGAACATGATACCGCAAGATAGGGCGCCCTGGCATAAGCAGAAGGGTCACTCTCTGACCTTCTCCTGCCTTTCCCCGCCCCCCGCCCCGAGAACTTTCCTTCCTTTCTCCCGTGAAGACCCTCGTGTGACGGGTGTCCTGCCGTCTACCCAGAGGACAGGAACGAAGACACAGAGATACAGAGGAGAATCTGGACAAATAGGCCTTGCTAAGTCCCCCCAGCTTATTACCGTGACATTATACCCTTTTTGTCCAATCGTACTTCTTCGCAACTGTCCTTTCTTCAACCTAAGCATAAAAATACAGTTTTCCCTAGGTCTTTGGGTCTTCATTTCTGAAGGCTCCTTTGTCAAATAAAACCTTGGTTAAGTAAATTCATTAAGCTTTTCTCTTGTTAATCTTGTTAATACAGAAGTGTTAGCTGTGACCCCTGCAATGGGTGAGGGAAAGGTATTACTTTTGTTCCCCTACAAAGGTAAAGTCCCTGCCTTTAAGGCACATGGTTAGGCGTTAACTTGAGAGCAGTTGTTGGTGCTGAGGAAAACCCTGCCCTACCTCAGATTTTCCGAGTTATAGCCCCTCTCACATTTTCCTCACGTGACCCCTCTGCAGGGGGTTTGTGGGTGGGTGACCTGTGCCGTAATACAGAGCCCTGAGCTTACATGGCCCCTGCACCTGGTTTAATACTCTTCTGTTGCATCTTGGTTTTCTTAGTAATTTTGGACAAGGGACCCCACATTTTCATATTGCACTAGACCAAATTATCCTGCCCCCTGCAACACTTTGAGGCTGAGAGACAGTTAGGAACCACTCAAGTCGCACTTGGGGCTGCCTGAAGTTCAGCATTCAAGGCCAGGTGAGACCCAGTGCACGGCCAGGCCATTTGGCAGCCTCTGCCCAGGCTCTTCTCTGCATCCAGCAGCACGCAAGGCCTCACTTCCACCTCCAAGTAGTCCTGGCCGATCGATTTTTAAGGGGGACACCTCACAGGGGACTCACTGCTCCCTTCCTCAGCTCCTCCTCCCTGCCCGCCTCCCGAGGTTGGGGCTATCACTTAGCGAGCCCTCAGCAAAGCTTGCTGGCTGTCATCTGGACTACCTCAGGTCCAGGCCTGCTCAGCGTTTCCAGAGTTTAGACCCCAGAAGTGAGTGAGCAGCCTGTGTTCTCTCTCCAGATTTCTGCCTCTCTCAAGACCTCCTGGCAGTCTGGGCTGACAGAAAAGAGCACTTCTAGACCATTAGCAGGAGCATATCCGGTCTCCTGAGCAGAGGAAGCCACCAAGCAGGAGAAGAGACAGGCCAGAGCTGCTGGGCCATAATCCACAAGGGTCACTTAGCTGCCAAGCAGTGCAGTCAAGGAGGGCGGGCAGGTGAGCTCCAGCCTGAAAGCTCAGCGCCACTTGTTCTAGGAACCCTCAGGGTCTCCCCTCCTTCATCCCCTTCAGCCAGGAGGGTGAAGGCAGCTTGAGCAAGAAAGGTGTCAGGACACTGCTGGGAGGGTAGTGGCTCAGTGAGCTCCCCAGGAATGCTCCCTTTTCTAGGGTGCCTGTCCTCCTGAGGCCTGCCTGCAAGGATTTTGGCAGCAAGAGGAGGACACAGTTGTAATTTCCCAACTGAAGAGGTAGAAGGAATATGTTTAACTGTTTAACTCCACTCATCCATTCATGCATTCATCCCTTCATTTAGCACCTGGTGAATGCTTATTTAGGGACCAACGTTCAATGCTGTAAGGACTGCTGAAAATTGTCAGATGTGGTCTGGCCTGCAGGAACTTAGGATCTATATGCAGAGTCGAAGGTGGCATACATGAAAGAGCCAATGGAATAGAATACAGTCAAACGGAACATAACATGAGCACTGCTACACTATGTGGCAAGACAGTAAGTGCTGAAGCGCAGGTTAACAAATGGTTCCTGAGAACATTCAGTGTGCCAGGCTATGCTAAGTTCCAAGGGGTAACAAAGATACATGAGGCATGGTCCCCACACTGGAAATGCTCAGTTTTAATTGGGGACACACCCATTGGGGCAATTTTACTATGTACAGGGCTTGGTGGCAGCACGGAAGAGGGCCCTTGCACCCAATCCAGATGGCATGACGCCTGAGCTGTGTCAGGGCAGCCATGCCATGGAAGCCTAGAAGGATGTTCTAGGCACAGAGAGCACTGTGAGAAGATCCAATGGTCTGGCATGATGAGAGTTATTACACAAGCAGGGAATTCTCAGAGCAGGGAGAGGCAGAACACAAGGTTAGAAAGGTGACTACACATCAGATCAGGCAGAGCCTTGTTAAGAAATTGACCTTGGCCGAGTGCAGTGGCTCACGCCTGTAATCCTAGCACTCTGGGAGGCCAAGGCGGGAGGATTGCTCGAGGCCAGGAGTTCAAGAACAGCCTGAGCAAGAGTGAGACCCCATCTCTACAAAAAAAAAAAAAAAAAAAAAAAAACCCAGAAAGAAATGATCTGGGCAGCTAAAAATATATATAGAAAAAAATTACCCGGGAATGGTGGCACATGCCCAGAGTCCCAGCTACTTGGGAGGCTGAGGCAGAAGAATTGCTTAAGCCCAGGAGTTTGAGGTTGCTGTGAGCTTGATGCCACGGCACTCTAGTCTGGGCAACAGAGTGAGACTCTGTCTCAAAAAAAAAAAAAAAAAGAAAAGAAATTGACCTTATCTTGGTAGACGGTGGAGACCACCAAAGGGTTTTAATAGACAATGCTCATGGCTGGGAGGAGGAGGGACTTGATGGGAACAAAGCTGCAAGCAGGGGGACCACTTAGGAAGCAACAAGAATGGTCCAGTCAAAAGTGATGGGGACAATGGTAGCTGGAATGGAGAAGAGTGCACACACTATTCTTGCCACCTGGAATGCATTTTCCCTGTTTTTCACGCAGTTCACTCCCATGCATCCATTCACTCCCATGCACTTCAGATCTCAGTTTCTCTGAGACCCTTTCCCTGGGCTAGGAAGGCTAGGGCAGGTCCTCCTACTGTAGTTAGCATAGCTCTGGGGACCTCCATCCATAACTCTTCTCCTTTGTCGTTCTAGACTAATTCCTGAGGTTATTTGATTAACATCTGAGTTTCTCATCAGGACTATACACTCCGTACTTGTGGGAACCATGCCTACCTCGTCCCTGCTGTATCCCCAGTTCCTGCACATAGTAGGGCTGAATAAATGTTTCTGGAGTGAATGGATGACAGATTTGACAGCTCTTTAGAAGCTCTATGAGAATTCAAAGAACAGCTCTGTGGGCGGGAAGAGCTGGTGTAGACTTCATAGACAAGATGTAAACACAGAAAAAGTTAAATAACAATACAATAGAGACGACAATGTGGTAAGTATCAAGGAAAACAGTACAAATGCTGTGTGTTAAGGAAGGGCGTATATCAGCTATGACATTTTTGCCAGCAAATAACAAAAAACCTGAACTCAAACTGACATTAACTGCAAGAGAATTTATCATCTGTCGTAGCAGAGTTCGGAGGAAGGGCAGGCTCGGGATGTTTGATACAGTAGGTCAAGGAGTCCTTTCCCTCCTGCTCTGCCATCCTTGAGTGGCCTTTGTCCTCAAGCTGGGTGGCCGGAAGCCCACAGAAGAAAGAAACACTGCCTCTCCCATGTCTCTTTTCCAGAAGCTCCCCAGAAAGTTTCTCCCAGCCTCTCACTGGCCAGAACTTGGTCATATGACCATTGCCAGGCTAGTGAGGGGGATACGATTTCTGCAACCGGTTTAGACCAAGCTCAATCCACTCCTGGAACTGAGATGGGTCACTGCCCACTGAGTACAAAGGAATCAGAAATTGGGATCTGTTAGACATGAATAAATGGGAAAATGGATATTGGGTGAAAATCAACAGTGTCCACGGCAGCCCACCCTTTTGTATACCCTACATCTATTCACGCTATTCCTCCCATTCTGCTCTATGCTGAAATTGTCTAGAAAAGCTTGATGGAGGAAGGAGGACTTAAGTTAGGTCTTAGAAGAACAACAGGACTTGTACAAGTGGAGAACAGGCAATGAGAAATGGGAACTGGAGTTGGGGATTAGCCACCTTGCTCCCAGAAGATGCCCCTGAGAGCTATTGTTTAAACACAGGCAATTCTGTGTGATGGAAAGAGCTGGACTTTGATGGCAAAAAGATGTGGATTCACATCTTGGCTTTGCTACTCAAGTTTCTTAACCTCTTGGAATCTCAGTTTCCTCCTCAATGAAGAGAGACTGGAGGGTCGGCCTCCCTGAAATGCGCTCAGGATCACACCAGACTGTTTGGGACAGAAACTTGCATGTAGAAGGCGCCCAACTCATGCTTGTCTCCAACATTCCTTCCTTGGAAAGCAAGGCTGTTCTAGAGAACATGTTGAGTTGCCAACACAAACTTCATCCTACTGTGAAATAGAGGCAACAGCCTATGCTTGGGTGCCAAGACTTGAAGCACAAGTTTTCATTTTAACTTGAGTCTTAGATGAATATTGAGCCTCTTCTTGCCTTCTTTCTTTCTAGCCCTTGACCCCTTTGACACAACTTTGTGGAAATCCAGGTGAAAATGGGGGACATGGATGAAACATAAAACTGTAGATGCAGAGATGGGCAGAAGAAGGGTCCTTCCAAGTGACTCAGTCATCTAAGTTTTCATCTAAGTGCCTGGCTGCCCAAGGAGATTAGAGCTGTGCTTCAGAATCCTTGGGGCTATCACAGACCCATTGGAGATGGGAGAACGTTGGGGACCCTCTTAGAGAAATGTTCCTATGTACAAAGTTTATCACATATCACTTCCAGGGCTGCTGGGACACCCTGAAGCATCTTGTTAGACTGCAGAATGAGAACCTCTGGATTAGGTGGTTGCTTGGGATGGTCCAGGCCTGGTTTCTTTGTCCAAGGCAAATGGACAAAGAACTGGCTCTGCACCAGTACAAAATCACTTAGTGAGTTACAGCTTCAAGACCGTCAGGCCTGCTGCTGGCTTTTTGTTCCCGGGTCCACACGCAGACCCAGCCTGGGCACTGTTTAGGGGACAGACTGTGAGCATGTGCGGACACTTAAGGGGGGCTTTTGGTGACGGTGATGCCAACTTGTGAAACACCAGCTCATGTTTGCTTTGGATATGGGTTTTTTTGTCCTGAAAGAGAGAATTGCCTCCCTAAGAGCTCTCTTAAGAACCCAGGAACAGAGAGACAAAGAGACAGAAAGACAGAGATGCAGATACAGAGAGAGAGAATGGATTTTGAAAAACAACAGCAGCAACACCATCTGAGAGCAGCCAGAGGGGCTGCTAATCTGAAAGAGCATCCAGGAAGGGGGAATTTAGGGCAGCAATCTCGAAACTGCACAGCACTTACATAATATTGAGAAAAAACATCAATTGTCCGGATCAAAGAATAGGAGGGGAGCCTTCCAGAGTTTATGAGAAAGCTAAAGCCTTCCCCAGCCTCCCACCATTGGTGCCACCTCTGCCCCTGCAGCTCCACAGCCCCAGTGGTCTGCAGAGGCCCAAGAACACAGGCTGCCCTGCCAGAGCCCAGCGTGAGCCGGTGTGAGGACTGCGGCAGGCAGCCGCTCCTTAACGGAGCTCCCCAGGAGTCCAACCCGATCGCCTGCCTGCATTATTAATGCATTATGTCATCTTTCCTTGCACTTGCTCCTGGCTGCTGAAATTTTATAGAGCAGTATTATTAATTGAAGCAATTAGTGCTGGGGATATCGGCACAGCCACGTCAGAGGACTGGAGATGTGCAAGGCAAGGATCCCTCACTCTCTGTCTTCGTGCCCGTTTCTCCCGCACTCCCCTCCTCTTCGCCTGCCCCCACTCTGGCTTCTACTCCACCCCCACTTGCCTCTCTCTTTCTCTGCCAGTTCTCTTTCAATATCACTCTCCAGAGGTTCCAAGTACCCAGTGCCCTTCCCAGGCTGAAATAATTCACATACAGTCTCTGGCCACTCCCTCCTCATGGGCAGACAGACAGAATGACCTGCCTGGAGCCGCTGGCCTGGCTGAATTCGGATGGAAGCCCATCCCTCACGGGTCTGACATTGGCTCAGAGCCCCTGGTGAAGGAGCAGGGTGGCAGGCAGAAAAAATTAGGGCTCACTGCCTGTAAGATACATTCACTCTTTAATTAATTAATTCATTCATTCATTCATCCATTTTTCCTCTGTGTGTACCCAGTGTATGGTAGGTGCTATGGGAAATACATGAGGAGATAACAGAGCTTCGGCCCCCTGAGACTGCCATTATAGCCAGAGAGACAAGACTAGCCCTGAAACATTTAGAGCAAAACAGGGGGCAGCAAAAGGTCCCAAAGGAGTGACAGCCCCCAGGATTGCCCAGCTCCTCCCAGGTGGGGAGAAGAAAAGCCTAGGGACATGAAGGGCCCTCAGGGGTGGGGAAGAGAGGTGCTGGCAGGATGCACGAGGGTGGGAGCAGGGGGGGCTCCAGCAGGGAGCAGGGAAGGTGCAGCCTGAGTAGGGATAGGCTGGAGAACCCAGGAACTGGGTGGCTCCCACCCCAGGAGCTGGGGCTCTCAGCCCAGCCCAGCCCAGCCAGGGTTGAAACTTAGAAGTGACCCGGAAAACCTGGCTGGAGGCCAGGACACCTGGACACCAGGGCCCAGCCTCAGATCCCTTTGTTGGGAACCAGAAGCGACACCTGAGAGGCTGCAGGCTCAAGTTCCCTGTAAAATAAACAGATACCAGGATGGAAACATCCAGATGAACAGTCACCCGCTGTCCCTCCCCACACTCCCTGCTCCCCTCTGCCAACCCCAGATCATCAGGAACACGTGCCCGTTATTACAGAAAGAGACGTCCTCAGAAGTCTGGGGGCCAGCGGGCCACTCCAATACATTAAGTCTTCATGGGAACATGTTCTTAATTTTTTAGCTTTTTCTGTTATGAAAATTTTCAGGCATACACAGAGAGAGTAGAATAGTGAACCCTTGTATTACTATAGCTGAGCTGTAAAAATTATCATCTCATGGTCAATGTTTTATACAACTTCCCCCAACTTTTTGGGAGGCAGGAGCATGTTCTTTTAAGGCAATGTGCTTTTGTAAGGAAAAGTCTGCTAACTTTTTGTTCTTTTCTTTTTTCCTTGTTAAAAACAAACATGCTCCCCTCTGACAGAGACAGATTTTCACACCCAGGGCTTATTTGAAGATAGGGAAAGGGTCTATCATTTGTTAATCTCGCCCAGGGTGCCCAGGCAGGGGCTGGTGTTAATCCTTTACTCTTCGCAGCAACTGGAGAGGTAGGGATAATTAAACCTATAAGAGAAAGGTCACAAGCAGTGAATTACAGAGGTCACCAAGTCCAAACCCTGCTCTTACACTCTACTGCCTTCTATCTCCTTACCTTCCAGGGGCACCCTGAGGGAGACTAAGGCCAAAATGGGAAAAAGGATGAAAGAGTCACTTGGCGATGGTGGTGGTACTGGGGCGGGGTGAGGGGGCTCCCTTCATGGTCTGACCTCAGTTCTTTGAGCTCTGTTGCCTCCTTTCCTTGGCCTGGTGGTGCCCACTCCCTTCTAGGGCACTCATGCTGACCATCCTTATGCCACACCCCCACTGAAACGTGCTGTAAGGAAAGAGGCTCAGGTGAGTGAGCCGTAGTATCACCTACAGCAGGGCTGCCTAATCAACTTTCTGCAATGATGGAAATATGCTATTCTGTGCTGTCCAATACAGTAGGCACAAGCTACATGTGGTTATCGAGTGGAGCACTTGGAATGTAGCTGTATGTGGAAGGCCCTTAAATACTAAGTAAAAAAGACAAGACTTTGTCCTGTGGGTTGTAGGAAGTTATGGGAGATGTCTGAGCAAAGGGATGTTTTGATGGGGACAGAGGTGGCTTTCCGGTTTTATTTGCTTATTGGTTTGATGGCTGCTACGGACAAACCACACCTTCCAGCTGATGGACCTGTCTAAACTCGTGCATAATCTCATTTAAGTTTCATACTCAGCCATATGAGTTTGATGGTTTACAGATGAAGAAAATGAGGCTCAGTGATGGTGTTACGCAATTAGCCAGCGACGGAGGAATTTGAACCCAAGTATGTCTTCTTCCAAAGCCTCTAAGCAGGATGCCATGCTGGCTTTGAGAAAATACGGCTGCTACCAGGATGTAAAAAGGATTGGAATAGGAGAAGAGAATGGAGTCTCCTACACTGGTGTCCAGACACAGCACTGGCACTCAGGAGAGGCTAAGTAAATCCTTGCTCACTCAAATTGGATTGGGTAAAGGTTCTGGAAAGTCCTTAATCCCAACCAGGCTGCCAGGAACTAAGTCTGGCACAGGCCTCTGAGAGACCTATTCCTACTAGGCGGGCTGGAAATTCAAAGCTCTTACAGGCTCTCATACAGTTTACTGTCCATCACAGCTACTAACAAGCCAAGCTGCTTGGCGGGACCATTACCAGGGGCTGTGGCCAGGCCTAGGACTGCCTGAAGGGGACAGGTGTGAAGCCTTGCTGTGTGAAAGCGGCATTTCTGCTGGCTCTATCCTAGGGCCCTCTTGTCCTCGGCTCCACTCCAGGGATGTCTGAGCTCCCACCCTAGCTAAGAAGAGGGGTCTGGGCCAGGGGCCTATAGGGCTTAAGAGACAAGGTCAGACCCAGAGATACAGAGCTCAAGGAAGTAGGCTTAAGAGGCCCAGATCTCTAGAAAATCAATTTATGTAAAATCCGTCTGCACAACCTGCCGAGCAGATTCGGCCTGCTGCTCTCGCCCAATCTGCCCTCCATCGGCACTTGAGTCTCTCCTGACCCCTCTCTGCAACCAGCACCCCTTGTCAGAAAACCTTCTGAAAAGCTCATTTATCCCAAGATGTTAGGACATTAAATCCAATTCACTATCATCTTTTAACCCCTTGCTAGGAAATGTGCATTCTGTACTGGAAATTTAGGCCCTCCAGGTTTGGGAGAATGGGTGTTGAACTGACACCTAGTCTGTCTAGGGACAAGGCCATCCCGGCTGATATCAGTGCAATTTGGAAAGAGTCTGTGAGGGAATAACTACAGCTAGGCACAGCAAATATGTGCTGAGTGCTTCAGCCTGCGGGTATGTCCTGAACGCCTCCTGCATGCCCCATCGTGTGCTGGGAGCTGAGGGGCAAACAGCAGTCCAAGAGCACGCGCAGCAGGTGAAAGAGCTTTGAGTGGTGACAAAGACTTCCCCGGGTTTGAATTCCAGCTCTGCCTGACGAACTGTGGGACCCTAGCAAGTTACTGGCTTCTCTGAGCTCCTTTCTAGCATTCTTGGATTTGGGAGACAGAGCTGAATCGTTAAAGATGTAGCAGCACAGACCTGGGCTTGAATACCAGTTTTGTCACTCATGAGTGGTGGGCCCTGGGAAAATTCCTTGATCTCTCTGTGCCTCAGGTTTCTCACCTGGAAAATGGGGACAGCAGTCCTATTTTGCCTTGTTATGGTAAGAATTAAATATGATAACATTTCGTAATGCTTAGTACGCTGCCTCAAACAGAATCTCAGTATGTTCAATATGATTACATCAATCACGTGTCTCCCCAGGATTAGGAAGAGGAAATGATAGGAAACTGGGAGTTGGGTGTCAGAAATGAAGCCGGATCAGGGAGAGGATGAGGCCCTGTGCTCTGACCCGGTCACAGTGGCTGGTCCCTGGCTTCCCTCTGTGAACTCCCTTTCCCTTCCCCTCCTTCCTGGAGCAGCTCTTCTGGCCTCTGTCACTCTAGTGGTTTTTATAAGGTTCATCCTACTGTGCGGGTTTTATTAGCAAGTGATTGCTTCTCACGACTCAACTATGAATCTTTTAGTTGTGGTTTCCATCTCGACAGTGTGGACTCTGAAGAAATAATAAACCTCTCTCTCCAGCCTCCCACACCAGGGAGCACACAATGCCTCGGGGCAAGAGGGCAGTTTCTTCTGACCCCACCCAGCCTGTCTAGATATAAGATTTGGCTTCAAAATACTAAGCAAATCATAAACATTATCACTGAGCTGAGAAATCTGAGGTTCAGAGGGACTCGAGTCACCTGTCAGAGACCATGGAGGTAGCAGAGGAGGCAGGACTCACACCCAGGGCTTCAACACTGTTTCACTATGCTTTACAGTCACTGCCTCACAGCTTACAGACTCTGCCCCGCAGAGGGCCTTCCCTCACTCCCACGGACCGGACCTTCCAATTGGGAAGAGGGTTTGCCACCAGACTGCAGGCACAAGAAGCACAAGACCCAGGTCTTTCAGTCTGGCTGGGGGAAGAGCTACACTGCAACATCACGGATGAGAACAAGGGAGTGTGCATTGCTCCTTCCTTCACTCCGTGGGGACTGATTGTGTGGTCTGCACACAGTGGTGTGTGAGATGTGGGTCCCACCCCCAAGGTGCCTATCACCCACCTGGGGAGAAAAGATTTAGACTCCACCATGTTAGAGCTGTAAGAGTCTCTTTGGATCATCTAATTACAGATAATCTGAAGTTTTCGATCTACCTCTTTCCCTCCCTTCCTTCCTTCCCCTCTCCTTCTTTCTTTTCTTTTCTTTTTTTCTTTCCCTTTCTTTCTTTCTGTCTGTCTTTCTTTCTTTCTTTCTTTCTTTCTCTCCTCCTCCTTTTTTTCCTCTTCCTCCTCCTCGTTCTCCTTCGAGCAGCATTTAGAAGCTAGTCCATTAATCCATTCAAGTGGGTTCTCTGGTTGAAGAGGACAGAGGAAATCCCGAAGCTCCTACTGACGTGGGTCCCCTCTCTCACCCAGCCCTCTGGTCTCTGAGGAATCCTCCTATGAATAACAGTTTGAAAAATCATCAATCTGCTCCATCCCCTGAAAACCCCAAATTTCAAAACAGAGACTCCCACAGACCAAATCACTTGCCCAAGTTCACACACCCTGCACCTCCTAACTGCAGGCAGGGCTCTTTCCTTGACTACTCTGTCAAAGAGTAGTGTAAACACTGAGTCCACAAAAAGGGGGAAGAAAGTGGAGGGGAAGTCAGAGAACTCAGTGGGGCCGAGGTGGTCGGGGAGGCAGGGAACTTCAGTGTGGGCCCTGACCTGAGACGGTGGCTGCAAGGGGCTGAGGCAGTCATTCAGGAAGGGGCATGGGGCAAGCAGGTGTTAAATTCCAGAAGCCTTAGATAAGAAGCATGAAGCCATGGAAAACTGGGAGGGGGCTAGGATCGGGTTTGATGTGGAGAGAAGGTCTAGGGCTGGTGGCAGAGTGGGAGGGTTGTTTTCCCTCCCAGTTCACCCAGCCCAATCTGCTGATGGACCCAAGTGGGTTCGACCCTGGCAGTGCAACAGAAGGCTGGAAGCCCAGGCAGGCAGGCACAGCAAGTGGATGCACTGTACAAAGTAAACCACAGGATAGCAGCTGGGTTGCATTAAAAATGGATTAAGATGATGGTTGAATAAAAACAAGAATGGAAGGCCAGGCGTGGTGGCTCACGCCTGTAATCCTAGCACGCTGGGAGGCCAAGGCGGGAGGATCACTTGAGGTCAGGAGTTCAAGACCAGCCTGGGCCGGGCGCGGTGGCTCACGCCTGTAATCCTAGCACTCTGGGAGGCCGAGGCGGGTGGATTGCTCAAGGTCAGGAGTTCGAGACCAGCCTGAGCGAGACCCCGTCTCTACTAAAAATAGAAAGACATTATATGGACACCTAAAAATCTATATAGAAAAAATTAGCCGGGCATAGTGGCGCATGCCTGTAGTCCCAGCTACTCGGGAGGCTGAGGCAGTAGGATCGCTTAAGCCCAGGAGTTTGAGGTTGCTGTGAGCTAAGCTGACGCCACGGCACTCACTCTAGCCTGGGCAACAAAGTGAGACTCTGTCTCAACAAAAAAAAAAAAAAAAAAAAAAAAGACCAGCCTGAGCAAGAGCAAGACCCCGTCTCTACTGAAAAATAGAAAGAAATTAACCAGACAACTAAAAATATATAGAAAAAGTTAGCCAGGCATGGTGGCGCATGCCTGTAGACCCAGCTACTTGGGAGGCTGAGGCAGGAGGATTGCTTGAGCCCAGGAGTTTGAGGTTGCTGTGAGCTAGGCTGATGCCATGGCACTCTAGCCTGGGCAACAGAGTGAGACTCTGTCTCAAAAAAAACAAAAAACAACAATGGAGCACTAGGGAAGAGGCACTCTGAGGGCTGCAGGAGCCTGCAACCAGGGACAGACAAGGATCCCAGCAAGGAGGCCACAGGTGCAAGCCCCTGGCTTCCAGCGTCCACTCAAATGAGACAGGAAAGGTAGTGCTGGCTTTGAAAAGTGGCCCTTCCTGGAGGCTTCTGTGAACCTGCATTCTCTTACAACAGATACAGCAATCTCAACCCCATCTCCATCTCTCAGGGCTGCTGTAAGGAGCAAATGAAACAAGGTTGAGAACCACTGAAGGGCTTTACTCAGGCAGGGTTTGCAACTACGCACGGCCTTCAGAGATGGCAAAATATGTGACTCATCCCAGAGTTAAACTAAGGGGAGATGGAGGCCGGACAGTATCCACCCTGCCCGAGGGCATTCAGAGTTAAAGGTCCTAAAGCCCAGGCTGGCCAGATGACAGGCACCTGCCGAACACCTTCGTCCCTAGTTTGCCCTCCCTGAACTAAGGTTTTGGGGGATAATTACTAAAGGTATGATCCTACCAGTGGGATATGTATAAGCTAAAAGAGGTCTCAAGAACTTCCCTGTCCATTATAATCACCACTACATACATGTGGCCATTTTTATTTTAAATTACATTAATTAAAATTTTAAATTTACTTCTTTAATCACACTAGCCAAATTTCAAGTGCTCAGCAGCTACATGTGGCTAGTTGCTGCCAAATTGAACGGTACGACATAGCACATTTTCATCATCACAGAAAGTCCTATGGTGAGTGCAGCCCCCAGACTACAATGGTGGAATGATAGGTATTGGGGTGGTGGGGCTCCTCCCTGAGATGTCTCAAATCAAGCCAAGTATTGGCTTCCCTCCCTGCCTAAGTACAAGGTTAACCCCAGAGCCCTTTACTTGTGACTTCCTTCAACCCCTGGCCTTTGATAACTCCCTCCCTCCTAACAGTAAAACCACCCTGCTCATTTCATTACTGCTTAGGGCTAAAGGACTAAGGGGAGAGGGAAAAGGCCTCTTCTGAGGTAACCCTATCTTCCACTATATCAGTGACCGACAGCAGGAACTTCTGAACCCTAAGACAGGTGGCAAGCATGACAGAAATGAGGGGAGAAATTCTGAGGCAGTTAGAACTGTACAGTGTCCCTCAAACAGCACATTGGCAGTGGCCACCTGCTTCGACTAAGGGGGCAAAGTCATTAAGAGCACATGCTTCCTGGGTTTGAATCCCTGCTGCTCTACTTCCTAGCTATGTAACCTTGGCGTTCCATAATCTCTCTGAGCCTCAGTTTCTTCTCAGGTATGATGAGACTGGTACTTAAGTCAGAGGGCATTGTAAGAATTCAATGAGTTAATGGAGGGAAGGCACATGGAACAGTGCCTGGCATGGACTAAGTGTTAGTAGTAGTATTTGATTACTCGTATCATGGCCTTGGTGGAGGTTGTGATTAAGGCATGTTCATCACAGGCTCCAAACTTGCCACATACTCAGTGCACTTGCCTCCTCCTCAACCCCCCAACACCCCCTGAGAGTTTTCCATCCTGGTGCCTGTTGAGCACTTAATTGTTTACTCCTGCAATTTTAAGAGCAACTGCTGGACCACACCACTAAGGTCCCATCCCACCTTTGCCCAGCCATATCGCTGCCCTGGTTCTTCCTGCATCTGCAGCAACCCTGAGTACCGCCCGGGCCAGGCAGTGGGCTGCCCCCAGGCCCCTGTGCCCTTTTGGAGAAGCAGCACAGGCTCACCGTCATGCAGGGTAGACCAGGATTGGCCCGGAATGTCCACCTGACCCAAGACCAGTACCTCCAGACACTGGCACCCCAGAGGGAGGGCGTCTGAAGCCAAGGGCAAGCTGAGTTGATGGGCATCTGGTTAGCCATGGAGGCTGAAGGTGAAAGATGAGGGAGGGGAGGGGACCAAGGATGTCTACAATGGTCAAGTGAGAGCTGAAGGGAAGAGGCAACGAAAACTATGTGTGCAATGGGAGGGCCAGCGCTGAGCCTGTTGGCCACTGGACTCTGGGCTGGGAATGAAGACCTCTGGTGAAGGTAAAGCAGCAGCCTTCGTTCACTCTTTGGTCCTTGGCACTTGCCTGGAAATGTTGCTGCTTCTGACTTCACTAGAAGGTTAGGAAGGACTGGAGGAAATATAAGCACAAAAGCCCCAAAGCACCCTGTGATGTGCTACAGCCTCTGATGGAAACAGACAGATGGAAATAGACACAAATTGTCTATTTTCCTCAGATGGAAAATAGACAATTTGTGGATTGACTATATCAGTGCAAACCCAACACGGTGCCCCTCGATGCTCAGCAGTTGTTTTCTGACGGGTATATGGGTTTCTGGGGTCCAGGGGATCAGGTGCTTCCCCTTGCACCAGGTGTTCCTCTGTCAAAGAGAATTGGCTTCCTAGATAAAGAGGTTTCCCCTCAATCAAGGGTCTGCCAATGTGTTTTGTTAAACTAATGAACAGAGCAGCTCTCACCCAAACAAACTCTGTCTGCCAACTCCTGGAGCAAGTTTCTCCACCCTTCTGGGCTTCGGGTAACCTGTCTGTAGAAAGGGAGGAGAAGATTTGGAATGGATCATCTCTTGGGCTCCTTGCACTTTCCTCTTTGATCCCAGGGGTCCTCTGACATAACAAGGGTCTGGGTGGGGGACTCTCAGCTGGGCTGCAGGGGTGCGCACAGTTAAGGGCAGAAGCAGCCAGGAGCAGACAGCACCCTGACTCCTGACGCCCGGCAGGGAGCACGGAGTGATGGCGTCAGAGGGTTTGCTCTGCTCTCGGTGGTTATTTTAGACACCCTGCTTACATAGAAAGCTGGGTGAGGCGCCCTGGCACATTGAATTTACCTTTGTGAAAACTGAAAAAGGAAGATTTAAAAAAAAGACCACTTCCTAGTAAACCAACGCCTCCTCTGCTTGGGAGAAGGAACCTGGCCCTGTTTTGGGGTGGGGGGGGGGTGGGAATGGAGGAGGGGAGAGCATTAGGCCCTACCTGGGCCCTGAGGCACTGGGAACGCAGAGGCCATTTTCATCCAGCCTTCAGAAGTTTCCTTTTGTGGCATGGCGGTGTTAAAAATATTCCTCCCTGAAGGTGCAACCGCGGCAGAGCAGATGTCCCTGACTGAGCACTTGGGAAGGAGCTATTAAAAGGAACGTAATTAGGTTGTCATCCTGGGGCCTCCGAGCCAGGCTTCTGAACGCCATCTTTGTTGAAAGTTTTCCAGACGTCAAATATTTGCAGAACCAGATTTACCAAAAAGGCTGTTAATACCCAGTAGGAATGGGCTGGGTGAGGCAGAGGGAAATGATTCTGCAGGTCAAGGTTGGCCTCTGCTGTTTCCTTTCCCCTTTTTGGGTCCCTCACCCCTCCTCCTGCACACACAGCCCCTCCTCTGCATCACAATTTGCTCCTAGGAAAGCCTGTCAGTCATTTCCCGCAGCATGAATGTAAGCTACCGAGCCCCTCTGGCCCCTCCAGGCATATAGGACTCAAGCCTGAGCTCTGTACACTTAAGGGAACAAAAGGCTTTGTCTCCTTCTGTAAAAGGGCTGTCAGGCACTGGAGTGGAGGGGGGAGGGCCTTTCCAGTGACCCTGAAATTGCATGACAGGCAGCCACCTACTCCGCTATGTATAGACAGAGCCTGCCCTGATTCCAAGCTACCTTCTGCCTTGGAGGCCTATCTGTTGTAATCACTGCCTTCCCTCCTGCTTGGCACATCCTGCAGACTCATGCCCCCATCCATCTCCTCCGCCATTCCTCTGTCCACGCATCCACATTCACTGGGAGCCTCTGTGGCAAGAACATGCTGAGAGGCACAGATAGAGGGGGAGCATAAACAGACATGATCCCTGTCATCGTGGATGGAGACAGCGTAGATGGAGAAAGACATTCATCAGATAATTACAGAAATAAATGTACAATCATAGCCATGACTGGAGATACAAAGAAGAAGGAAGTAGATGGTGCTAGGAGGATGTGTCAGAGGGACTAACCTATCAGGAGAGTCAAGGAAGGCTTCCCAGCTGCTATGATGACTGAGCTGCAAGGTGTGTATGTATGAGTGTGTGTGTGTGTGTGTGTGTGTGTTTTAAGGGGAATATGCACTCAGTGGTTGGTTCCTTCAACTGCAACAGTTTGTGCAAAGGCCCTGGTTGAACCTGAGAGAAAATATCAGGATCATAGTTACAAACAAACAAAAAAGGTAAGGGATAGAAGGAGAATCTGAAACCAGTTTCTGAAACCTTCTGCATTAGACAGACTTCTTATAGGTGGCTGAGAGTTGGCGCTACAAACAAACAAGTCCAGGCCATGTTTTCTTTGGTGGCAAAGTTGGAGAGCTGGCCCTCGCCTCCTCTTCCTGGAGGACTTCTTTGCTATTCTGGCCTGCTTTTCACTCTCTTGCAATATAGTATGGTTATTTCCCCAGGTTAGAAAATATTATTTTACAAAATTGTCAATAGCTACCTAATATTGCAGAGTAGAGAAGGCCGTAATTTCACTCACTGGACCCCCATTGTTGAACATTTAACTTGTTTCCATTGTTTTGCAATCCTAAGTGAATGAACATGCTTATACATCATCTTTGCCCACTCCTTTGACATTTGCCTAGGATAAATTTTGCCACTTACAAATAAATTTGAGGGCCAGCTTTACCAAACACCAGCTTTCTTACCTGCTGACCCTGTACGCCTGATCTGCAGTGCTCTTCCCATTTGGGGCAGGGGTCCTGCGGGATTCTCATCCATCGACTGAGCGAGTTTCCTGGAAGGGATGGGAGGAGTCTCAGCAGGCAGGAAGGAGCCTAAGTGGACAGTTTTCCTGTGCTGGGTGGGAGTAGGGGGTGGGGCTTGGCAGGGATGTTAACAGAGGAGGCTCCATCACACTGACCTCTTTCCCCACCTGTTCTTCCCCATCTAAATGGACTGAGTCTGTCTTCACCAGTGGAGGGCTCTGTACGGGCACTCAGCACTCGAGCTCACCTGTGTAGATGGGGTGTGGGGATGGGAACTCTGGCTGAGGATGTGGGGTCTAGCATCTCCAGCAGTGACCTCTCTGCAGGAAATTTCTCTGGAAGACACAGAGCCCCATGAAAAATGTGGAGCTGACCAGAAAGTATGTCAAAAGAGAGAGTCCCTGGAGGAGACAGACACCCTGCTAGGTGCTTCATGGACGTCATAGGCATAATCCTTCACTCACCTACAAACAGCTCTTTAACATAGGGGTATAAAATATGCCCATTTTGCAGCTATGGAAGCTAACATCAGACTGGTTAAGTAACTTCCAAGCATCATACAGCTAATATTTGACAGGATACAGATTTGAATATAAGTTCCTCTGATGTCATTTCCCCAGCTCTTCTCACCTGTTATGTATTGCAGGAGGAAAGTTGCTGACATGTGTGCTGATGTTACTCTGCATTAAATGAGATAATCCTGTTGAAAGCTGCAGTACCTGGTATGTAGTTAGTGCTCTACAGATGTGATTTATTATTATTATACCCTGCTTATTAGATCATATTTTTTATGATCACGTTGTAAGCGCCTTAAGGGAAATGGTCATTCCTCCCCACAAAGCTGGTCATAGAGCAGCTGCCTGACATACCAGTTAACTAGCATTATTTTACAATGATCATAAAGTGGAAGCAGACTTGCTTCCTTTGAGGTAGGACTTTGTGCTTTGTGGACAATGCAAGTCTGACTATGACTTTAATGGGAAGCTGTCCAGGGGCTTGGAACCCTGGTGGTCAACAAGAACAGGACACCAAGGAAAGGAGTAGTAACCAACCAAGAGAGCGCTCCAAGCCACAGCTCAGACCGTTAAAGTCACGTGACCACTCTAAAAGCCCCACCCTCTCCGCCCCCCCATCCCAGGGCCTGCAATCTGATAGACTCAGCATACGGAGGTGGGCGGGGCCTTGGAAAGAATCTGGACCAATCACCTGGCTCCACAACTTGCTGCTTAGGACAAGGTGGTGCCAGAGGCGACTTGAATCAGGAACAGCTTCAGGGTTACTGAAAAAGTTCTCTCTCCTGCCCCGCCCAGAGGCAATGCAGGAAAAGTGACCTTGGAGCCTTTCAGTCCCTGGCTTTACCTTTTTACTAGCGCTAGCCTGGGGTCCCTCATCCACAAAATGCAATAATAGTTCCTTTTCCATAGGGTTGTAGCGATTAAATAAAACAACGGCGGAAAAATGCTTAAAACAGGTACTTAACTCATTGCAAGTACTCAAAAAATAAATAAATAAATAAATAAAATAAAATCGGTTGCCTTTAGACAGCAGTCTGCCTGAGGGCAGGGATTACACCTGATTCACCTAGCTTGCCGGCCGCCCTGACCATTTCATTGTTCATATAAAGTTCCTTGAATGAATGAACGCCTGTATACCTGGACTCCTTCCGTTAATGCTTGCCTCTTCTGGTAAGCCTTGCCTGTTTTATACCTCTCTGGAAAATACCTAGAAGGGTTAACACCATGTTTCTTTTCCCCCTTCCAGGAGGGTCCTAGAGACAACAAGATGGCCTGGGTCCTTGGGAGGAAAGGCGGTCACTTTCATAATTAAGACAAATTCATGGTGTTACCAGTCCCCCCCGCCAGCCTGCGTGCACCCTTTTATTTTGGACCTTCTCCTTGCTCCAGGATGCTTGGACCTACTGCAGGCTATATAAAGGACATTAAAGATAGCATCAGGCCACTGGTGAGGATTTGAAGGAGGCTGAGTTGCCTTAAGGCGTGGAGTGATGTATTCCTGTTAGAATGAGGGAATGAATGATTTAAAGGAGGGATTAGAATTTGGGCATTAAGATTGGAGTTTGGAAATCAGTTGGAGTTAGGGTTCAGTAATTAGTTATCATTGAATTTCTGAGTGAGAGTAGGAGAGCTGCTAGTGGCCAGATATAATGAAGGCCATCACTTTGGGCTGAAATTTAAAATGTTCCAGGGGCCAGCCTCCTTCACTATGGGGAGCCAGAGATTCCTCTCCTCTGACTAGCTCCTCAGGAGGCCTGGTGAATCTGCAGACAGAGCAGGCTGAGCACCAACTACATACCAGGTGTAAAGTTGAGCATATAGAGTCCCACAGGTGTCTAGGACACAGCCCCCTACAATGAAGCTGGAAAGACCAGGCCTAGGCCCAGGCCTGCCATAGCCCAGTGACTGTAGGGAAATCATAAATCTCCCAGCCTCAGCCTTCCCATCTGGCACATGGACCGAATACCACACAAGGCTGTTTGGAAAGCCCCAACGATCACAGAAGGAAAGGTCTTTAAAGTGAACCTGCTCTTTGGCAGAGCAAGCTGTTCCAAAGCAAACCACTGGCAGCGTGTGGCACCTTGCCCTCAGGGAAGGCTAATGTCCTTCTTCCCTCCAAGAAATACCGGTTTTCCTGCCCTTGCTACACCCACCCCATCTTTCCCAGGAACATCTCCAGCAGGAACTTATACCTCTGAACAGGAACTGACAAAGAAGCAACTCACCCCAAAAGCTTTCCAGGCTCCTGGTATTCCCCTCCCCCCACCCATACGCTCTCTCTCACATACACACACACAAAAACACACACGTACACACAGCCAGCCCTTGGCTGCAACATGACCAATCCCATGAGTCAGCTGGATAAAGTGAGGACTCAACAAATACTTATCAAATGAATGAATGAATGAGGCCATGGGTGTGTGAATAGCTCCATGAATGGGCAGCCACTCCCTCAGAGAATGAGACTGCTTCCTAATCCAGGATCCTGAGTGCTCCCAAAGGAAGTGTTTGAGACTTTCCTAGTGAGAGCTCCATGAGGAAGCCACATTCTCTACTTTTTCTGAAGCCTCATGTGTCTTTTTTTCTCCCCAACTTCATCATGAGGACTATGTCCTATACTCCTGTGGGATTCTATATGCTAAACGTTAGACCTGGTATTTAGTAGGTGCTCAGTAAATGTGTGATGAACTGAAGGGGGAGAAAGAAAGTTAAATAAGACTTGGACCCTACCTTCCAAATGCTTACAATTTAGTAGGAGAGAAGAGACAGGCACGTGAGTACCATATGACAAAGCACAACAGGATAACTGGTGCAAAAAAAGGGTCAAAGAGTGTATGCTGCAGGAGGTCAGAGCTGGGAAAACCCACTATGGGCTGGGAAAGTCAGGGAATGCTTCCTGAAGGAACCAGGCGGGATTTAAGGCTGGCCTCGAAGGAAGAGAAAGATTGGAGGCACTGAGGCAAGGGAGAAAGTGTTCCTAATGGGGAGATGGGCTAGGCACCTCCCAGGAGGAAGTTCAAATCTTGTTCACCTGAGTGGATTTAGTGTAGCGGTGTAGCAGATTCAAGCAGAAGAGTATGCCATGTATTACAAGGTCGTGTGGGGGAGGATAAATAATGTTCCCTCTATCCTTCTGCATTCTTAGCTGGGACCCCTGTATCAAAAGACAGATTAACAATAGAAAAACAAACACAAGTTTATTAGCATGTACACCTCATGTGTACATGGGAGATACTCAGGGAAAATGAGAAAATCTTAAAGAAGTGGCATAGAACTCTGGCTTATATAGTATCTTCAACAAAGAACAATACAATTTTAGAGAAATCAAGAGATAAAAGGAAAAGGACCTTGAGTCTCTGGGGGCAGCAAATTATGGAAAGACAAATAAATGGGAAAGTAATAATAGACAAAGGCTAGTTAGTAAAGCTTGTCGTGTGGATTCCTCTGGTGCCATCTCCAGGCTAATAAGGGTCTAAAGTTGTCTTCTGTGATCAACCTTTGTCCTTCCCGGTAGACAGAGGAGGAGGGACACCCTTGTAAATGTATGTCCTGCTTTTAGGCAAATAGGGGGAGGCCAGAGAGCTTTCCTTGTATCTGCTTCTTCTCAATTGCCTTCACCTCAAAATAATCAAAGTGGCATATCTGGAGGTGGCATATTCTGCTACCCTTCAGTAGAACGGGGCAAGACGAGACAGAGCGTTCCATGCTAAGATACGGGATTTGGACCAAGTGCTAGTGGGGCTTTTGAATAGTGGCAGAAGTGACAAGGGAACGCTGTGAGAAACGGGAAGATGGGAGGCGAGGGTGGGGGAGGAGGTAAATAGCAAGGTGAGTGTGGCAAACCCTGCTGGGAGGTAAAGTGTCAGCTCTGGGCTGGCCAGAGCTGGGTTTTAGGCAAACAAAGCACTTTCCATTTCTTTCATTCATTCATTCACTCATCCAAATACTGATTGGCCACCATCAGGTGCCAGGCCCTGCGGAAGTTAACGGCGGAGACGCATTCCCACCTTCCCCGGGACCCTGGGGTCTACTCTTGGCCCCCACCGGAGCGCCCAGCCCCAAGGGTTGGGCTAGGTAGGCCTGAGACATGGCTGGGGGTGAAATCGGCTCTGACCTCTCACCTGTAGCTTCCTTCTACAAAACCGTCAATCCTCACGGCCCGGGTTCCCGGCCCATGTACTCCAGACCCTGCCCCACCCGACCACCACTCTCCGCCACTGGCCACACCTGGAAGGGAAGCAGGCCAGGTGGCCTGCAGAGGGCGTGGCCGTGGCCCGTTCAGCTCGGCCTGGGGGCGGGGGACTAAGGTGACCGGAAATAGGGCTGAGGCCGCAGCCGGGGATCCGGGCAGGTGATGGCTAAGGAGCGGGCCAGGAAGGCCTTCCCGACGGCGCCCACGCACGGCGAGCGCGGCGGACCGGGCAGTGGGGCGCCGAGGCCGCCGGGCGGGAGGAGGGGTCGGGCGGGAGGAGCGGGCCGGCGGCTCCTCTGCGCCCTCTGCCGGGCTCCGGCCTCCGCTGCGCGCGGCGCCGCCCACCCGTGCGCGGGGACCCGGCCCTGGGACACCCGCACGCCCCGAGCCCCGCGCCACTCGAGCTCCTCTCCACCCGACCGCGGTCTCCGCGTGCCTCCCTGGGAGAAGGGAAATGGAAATAGGAGCCTTTTCTTATAATGGAAATAGACGCGTTCCCGGAAGTCCCCTCCCCAAGGGCAATTTAGGAGCCAACCTTCCCCGGTGCGTGAAATTCCACCATTAGAGATGCCATTCTTTGGAAGGGTGGAGAGGCGACATCTTCAACTTTCATTGGTTATTAACCGTGAGGATTTACCAAATGTGTCTGGGAAAGGGCCTGGAAAGGAGCGAGTAGTCGAAGTCATTTATTCTTTCCCTCAGCCAGGCTTTTATTAGTGCTCCTTTGCCGTGGCTCACCTGAAGGTGACTCAGAGCCACCCGTCATACTGTCAGAGTGCTGGAGTTGTGAAAGGCCGGTTTCTCCCGCCATGGTTGCCTGTTATTAATCACTGGATAGTTGAGCCTCCCTCTTCCAGGATGTCTGCCTTGACTTTTTTGGTAAAGGGTTACAGGCCAGGTCAGCGTCTCTCAGTTTAGCAGGCTAGGGTTCTCTGTTTAGTTTCTGTGATTTTGTCTGGTATCTCCAGAGTTCAGGCTCATTCCATGCCCAGGAGCAAAAAGCCCTCATCAGCTGGGGCACTTCTGTAAGGAAGGAGAAGGAGGGGAACACAGAGTCAAGGAAACAGACTCTCCCATTTACTGTCCAGTCTAGGACAAGGTCACACTGTCCTCAAGGGCCACTAGCATCTGGTCCCACATTACCGATGGCCTTTGTGAATACCCACCATGGACAGTCTATTCTCCAAAGAGTATCCAGGAAGTCGGGAAATTTGAATTAGATCACCTCTCCTCCCTTCACATGCCTGCAGTTGTTCCCTGTTTCACTTGGACTAAAAGCTGAAGTTCCCATCTTGGCCTGCGTGGCCCTAAGGGCTCTGGCCCCTGCTACTTAATTCCTGGGGCTCATCTCCTATTGCCGTTTTCTTGTCACTCACTTCTCTTGGGCCATATCGGCCCCCTTGCTATTCCTCGAACACACCAGACACACTTCCACCCGGGGACTTTTGTACTTGCTGTTCCCACTGCCTGGAATGCTGTTCCCCAGATGCCCACATGGCCCACTGCCTCACCTCTTTCAAGCCTTTATTTAAATGCCACCTTATCAGAGAGGCCTTCTCTGACTATCTTGTCTAAAATAACACCCTCCATCATTCTCTGGGCCCTTAACTCCCTTGGTTTTTCTTCTACCACTTATTGCTCCGTGACATATTATTTATTTCTGTTTATTTGCATGTTGTCTGCCTCTCCAACAAGAATGTCAGCTCCATGAGAACAGAGAACTTCATCAGTTGTGTTCACTGCCCAGCACCTAGAAAACAGCCTGGCACATAGTCAGTGCTCAATACATTTGTGAAATGACTAAATGGATGTGCCAGGCACTACGCCAAGTACCACGACAGGCCGTGACTAATAAGCCTGGTCTCTTGCCCTTGAAGAGCAGACCAGCGGACAGGCAGGCAATTACAAACCAGAGTGATGAGTGTTGTGTCTAAATACAGATGTATATAAAGTACACATGAAGGCTCAAGGGAGGAAATAATTCACTCTGCCTGGAAATAAGAGGACAGCAGGAGTATGATGTCACTGAGTGGGGAAGAAAGGGAAAAGGCCTTCCAGGCAGAGAGAAGAGCAAAGCAAGAGCACAGGCACAGAAGTGTGAAAATAGTTGACGTGTGCAGAGTGGCAAGCAGGCTGGCCCAGCAGGAGCACAGGATGCAGGGCAGGTATGGCAGGAAGTAAGTTTGGGAAGATAGGCTGGGGTCATATGATGAAGGGGTTTGTTGAAACATGACGACTGGCTGTCTAAATTTCAGGCCCATGCCAGGCCAATAGAGACATTTCAGGACAAAGAGCCTACTTTTAACTCCAGAAATGGCACCACGGGAGCATCTCTGTCCTCCTGCCAGAGGAAGGCCTAGGAATGCTGTGTGGCCTTCCCAGTGGCCAGGCTGGGGTGTGAGCACCATGGTAGCAACCTGGTGGTTCTGCTTGCCTTCCTGTTGCTGATCCAAACAGGGCCCTCAGTAAGGACCCTGCCCTGTTCCACCGGGCCTGGAAGAGTCCTGGGTTACATCTCCACAGCCTTGATCACAAAGAATCCAAGTTTCAGAATGTCCTTATTTTGCAATCTGACTCAAAAGGGTGGGGAGTGGAAAAATTATAGACAGCAGTCACCAAGGGACCTTGGCTTAATATAACTGGTGACCTGGGAAACGACAGAGGCAGAAAATAATTTTCCTCTTGGACTAAGGGACAGAGAGGACCTCTCACAGCTGACTCAAAATAAAGACTTCCCTTCACGCAGAGGGAGAGTATTTGCATGTGAGAGCCTCTCCTCTCACTTCCTCCCTTGTTGTTTTGCTCTCCTCTCCCCTCTCCTTTCCCCCTGCCCATATCTGCCCCTCAATCCTTCCCCTTTTGGCTTTTCCTTTCTTTTCTTTTTCCCCTTCCCCACCTTCCCTTCCACCTGCCCACTTCCTGCTTTCCTCCTTCCCTTCCTGTCTATACTCCTTCAGCTTGAGTACATGATACATATTTTAAATAGTTCAAGGCTGGGTGTGGTGGCACATGCCTACAGTCCCAGCTGCTTCTGAGGCTGAGGCAGGAGGATCGCTTGAGGCCAGCCTGAGCAACATAACAAGACCCTATCTCTAAAAAACAAATACTGTTAAAGGATAATTTTTAAAAGGTAAAATAATAACTTGTTTGCAAATATAAAATGAACACATATCAATGACTTTATTCAACTCATTAATTAATTCGAGAACCAGTAAGAGAACCAGTTCACAAGAGAATCCAAATAACAGACAAATATACAAGCAATCAGGGATGCGGAAGGGAACTTACTAATAGTTGCAAAACTGGCCTCTTCATTTGCATTTCTGTGAGCAAGAATCTTATGTCTCAGCATCAGCCCTCCATAAGTTAACTTCTGTCTCTACCTAGACGCCACATCGTCAAAGATAATGAAAGGCACAGATCCCTGTAGAGTCAGACAACCCAGGAAGGGTCCTCTGGTCTAGAAAATGCCTGACATTCCCTTGAAAGGACCTCCGGGAATCTTTGCCCATTTCAAAGTCTTTCACAATTTTCTTTGATGAAACTCTAGAAGAGTATAGGAAAGGAAGGCGGGAGCCAGTGAATTTTTGCAAGTCTCAGAACAGGTCTCTGTCCAGAGGCTCTGTCCTGGGGCAGGAAGCAGGTTAAAAAGAATGGTTGCCTGTTTCTGGTCAAAGCTGAGGGTGATGGGGCAGGTGACCAAAGGCCACTGCTCCGTAAAGCTTCATTCTCTTCCTTCTGCCATCATCCTCTGGTCTTGGCCACGCAGGGAAGATCAGAAGCAAGGTTGAGGGGAATCTGCCACCCATGTGCCCACACCAGTGGAATCAGCCCTGGGTATGAAGGTGGCTATGATCCTTCCTTAGTCTCAGTTCCAATCACCTGTCCCTGGCGGTTGGCCCTTTCCCCAGGTGACAGCTTTCAGGACCACCTCACCAGGCTTCCCTGGCCCTCTCCTGTGGTCCGTGACAGCCCTCTTTACCTGCCTGCGCTCACCCTGTTGCACATTCCCGGGCCCCACACTGGTCCTGCTTTACTGTCTCTCCCCAGATTTGGCCTTCCAGGATCTCTGCGGTTACCTGGAAAGCGACCAGACACATGTCCAAGGTGCCCCTTCTGACAAGATATGTGAGCCTGGGAGCACGAAGCGGCCAGTGAAAGTTTCCTGAACTTTCTAGGCTGCAGAGTGTTGAGCCCTGGGTAAGACGCTTGGCAGATGCTGGGTGGGGTGGGGGAGGGTAACATTTGCAAAGAAGATGTGATCCTGCTCTCAGCGCATCTGCAATCTAGCTCAGAAGGCCAAACACCCAGGAGACCTCAGCAGCTCGTGGTCACGCAGTGCGTAAGGAGAGAGGGATGCTGGGGTGTGGGTGAGGGCGGGGGAAGCTCTGACCACAGGACTAGCCCTGGAGCGGGAGAGGGAGACCATCATGGGCAAAGTTCCTACCTAATCCCTTATCTCCATGAAAGGAAGGGCAGCTACCTTCCTCAGCTGTGCTCTGAGCAGGTGAACATCACCTTCCACACACAGGGCTGCAGGCTGGCCCCTGGCCCCACCCCCACCTCTTCATTCCCATCGTTGCAGAAGAGAGAACTGTTCAGCCTCAAAGTAGAAACCCCAAGTGGGTAATCAAAGGATTAAAAAGGGTTTTAGGATACAGTGGCTGAGCAGGTGATGGAACGCGCTCCACCAAAGGGCCTTGAGGCAGGTCTTAGGACCAGGTGAGGACACCCAGGTTTGGTTCTTCTGGCTACTGAGGTAGTTGTACAATTCAGGGCAAATCATTTCTTGGCTCATCCGTCAACAAGGGGGTTGGACGCCTTGATTTCTTTTTTCTTTTATTTCCTAGTGTGGCAAAACATACATAACGTAAATGTGGTGGTTAATTTTACTCATCAACTTGCCTGGGCCACAGGGTGTCCAGATATTTGGTTAAACATTATTCTGGATGTGTGCGTGAGGCTGGTTTTGGATGAGATTAACATTGGAATCAGGAGACTGAGAGAAGCCAATTGCCCTCCCTAACGTGGTCTCATCCAATCCCTCGAAAGCCTGAATAAAACAGGAAGACTGAGTAAGGGGGAATTTGCTCTCTTTGCCTGATAGTCTTCAAGTTGGAACATCGATCTTCTGCCTTTGGAATCAGCTTCACGCTGGAGCTATACTATCGCTGTCCTGGGTCTCCAGATTACTGAAGGCAGATGTTGGGGCTTCTCAGCCCAACATGAGCCAATTCCTTATAATAAATTGTATTATAAAATTCATTACACACACGCACATACACACACATATCCTATATGTATATATATCCTATTTGTTTTATTTTTCTAGAGAATCCTGACTAACATAATAAAATTTACCATTTTAACCATTTTTAAGAGTACCATTCAGTGGCATTAAGTTCATTTACATTGTTGTGCAACCATCACCACTATACATCTCCAGAACTTTTTTATCATCCCAAAATGAAACTCTGTACCCATCAAACAGTAACTCTCCATTTTTCCCAACCACCTTGTAACCACTACTCTGCTCTCTGTCTCTATGACTGTGACTACTCTAGGTACCTCATATAGTGGAGTTATACAGTACTGTCCTTTTGTGTCTGGCTGATTTCACACTTAGCATATTGTCCTCAAGTTTCATCTATGTTGTAGCATGTATCAGAATTTCATTCTTTTTAAGGCTGAATAATATGCCATTGTATGTATATACCAAATTTTATTTATACATTCATCAGTTGATGGGCATTTGGGTTGTCTCCTCCTTTTTGCTACTGTGAATAATGTTGTTACAAACATGGGTGTACAAATCTCTCTTCACATCCATGCTGTCAATTCCTTTGTGTATATACCCTGAAGTGAAATTTCTGGATCAAATGGTAATTCTATGTTTAATTTTTTGAGAAAACACACAGTGTTTCCACAGCAGCTGCAGCTTTTACAATCCTACCAACATTGCACAAGGGTTCCAATTGCACCACATCCTTGCTAACACTTGTTATTGTCTGGTTTTTTTATAGTAGCCATCCTAATGGGCATGAGGTGGTATCTCATGTTATTTTGGTTTGTATTGCCCTGATGACAAATGGTGTTCAGCATCTTTTCCTATGTTTATTGGCCATTTGTTTGTCTATTCAGGTCCTTTGCCCATTTTTGAATTGGGTTGTTTGTTTTTGTCATTGAATTTTAGGAGTTCTCCATATATTCTGGACATTAATCCCTTATAAGATATATGATTTGCAAATATTTTCTCCCATTCTGTGGGGTGCCTTTTTACTCTGTGGACAGTTTCAAACCTTCAATCCACAGAAGGTTTTAACTTTGGTGAAGTCCAATTTGTCTGTTTTTTCTTTTGTTGCCTGTACCTCTTGTGTCATATTCAAGGAATCATTGCCAAATTCAATGTCATAAAACTTTTCCCTTATGTTTTCTTCTAAGAGTTTTATAGTTTTGCTCTTCTGCTTATGTTTTTTCCATTTTGAGTTAATTCTTCTATGTGCTTTTAAATAAGGGTCCAACTTCATTCTTCTGCATGTGGATATCCAGTTTTCCAACATCATTTGTAAAATCCCTGATTTCCAAAATTCTGATCACTTAGGAATTTTTTTCGGCTTGAAGAAATAAAAACTACAGTAGCTTAAATACATAAGTTTTTATTATTTCACATAAAAGAAGTCCAGAGATATGCTGTTCTCAGCTGCTCTAAAGGCTCCATGGGGTGGCTGGCGGGGTGGCTCAAACCTATAATCCTAGCACTCTGGGAGGCCAAGGTGGGAGGATCATTTGAGGCCAGGAGTTTGAGGATGCAGTGAGCCATGATGATGCCCCACACCACTGTAGCCAGGGCAACAGAACAAGACTCTAGCTCAAAAAAAGGGACCTGGGGTTCTTCTATCTTTATATTCCACTATGCATGACTTCCATTCTAGGTCCACTATGGCTGCTGAAACTCCAGCCAATACCTGGGAATTCCAGACAGCAGGAAGTAGAAAGGGGAAAAGGATAAAACAATGTCACTCCTTTTAAGGAGCCCAATGAACACTTTCACTTAAATCTCATTGGCCAGGACTTAGTCACATAGCTTCAGAGGAGTCTGGGAAACATAGACTTTTATGTGGGTACATGGCCAACTCGAATTAACTCAGGAGACTCTTGCCAAAGAGGAAGGGGAGAATGAATGTTGGTGTAGAGAGCTAGCAGCCTCTACTTCAGGCACATTACACATCCAAAATTCTATGAAAATCTGTTTCTTGGAGGACAAAAATGAGAAAATGCGTGCAAAGTGCTTAGCAAAATGCCTGGCTCAGGCTATGCACTCAAAAAATGTTAGCTATTATTTTTGCTTTTGTTACTCCCTTATCACAGAGATAGGGAGTTCCTATACCTGGGCAGAACAGATGGTTCTCTATATGGTGTGATGAATACATCATAGAAGTGAAAACTGCCCCCCAAATATCTTCACACCAATGCCTCAAATATATTAATGCCATTAAGTGCTCCAAGTCTCTGCCTTAAGTGTTGCTCTCTTCCGACTCTATTGCAAATCCAGGGAGAGTGAGCTAGGAAGGAACAGGTAGCCTTAAGAAACAACACACTCAGCCACCCTCAGCCCCAGTGTAGCTAGGTCTGTCTGATGCTTTTTGCCTCGCTGCTGGCTGGGATCCAAGCCCCATGGGAGTCAGGGTCAGGAGGAAGGGTCACATGGCAGCCGGGGCGTGCAGGCTGAGTGTGGCACCAGCGAGGACGAAGAGTACAGGATGGGCTGGATGACTGTCTCTGCGGAGGTGCGGGGGTAGGGGGCATTTGGGGAGGTGGAGAGTGTGCTTTTTTTCCTCCCTGCCCCTCCCAAGACACATCTGAACACACTGTAACAAAGCCCAGTTAATTGCAGGGCAGGCTGGGGAGGTCTGGGACCTGGAACCGGCACCATCTAACAAGTGTGTGGAGGTGGCACAGAACTCAGAGAGAGAGAGAGCCAGGGGTACAGCCAGGCCTAGGCAGACCTGGGGCCACTTAGAAGTCAGTTCCAGCGTGGTCTGTCAGAGGCAGAGGGGTCAGACAACACAGACTGTGCAGCAAGAGTCCTTTCTGGGAAGATTGTCCAGACCCCTGTCCTTGGGACAAAGCAGCAGCAAGCCCACATTGCCAGGGAGAGGAGTGGAGCTGCAGCTGGGACCTTATGTCAGAAACCAGGCCACAGGGGCCCATTTAGCAGTAGAAGAGAGGGCCCACAGTCAGCCCAAGTGGGTGTGATATTCAGAATATTTCATCACCAGCATGGCCAGACTGCCCCCCGCCCCTCCCCCGTGAGGGCAAGCCCGGGCTTTAGGCAGGGTCCTGGCGAGCTCCTATTTGGCTAGGGGCCAACCCTTTATTTTCTGGATCACATGAAGGTCCTAGGCCTGTGGCAGAGGGCAATCAGAGGATACGGGGCTGCAGCTATATACCCAGTGATATGGACATATTTCAATATCTTAACCACTGGTACAACTGAAGCCATTCATTAATGTCCGAGTGTGACCCATGTGGGCCCAGGAAACAGCAAGTGTGGCCTGAGGCTCCTGCCTTCTGGACAGTCTAGGGCCATCAGGATGGACTGGGCCAGATCTGAGCCTGCCCAGGGGACAATGGGTTCCTCACACACACACAGACACGCAGTTGCCCCATATGCATTGGATCCTCTGCGTAGGGGTCCTAAGTGGGATCTTTAGGATTTCTGTCTTGGCTGAATCAGTGCTCTGGCTGGGGCAGAGAGATGGATGTGGGGTCCTTGGAGCTAACAGCTGCTGGAGGTAGATGAGCTGGGGGAGCCAGAGGTCAAATTCTAGGGCAAGGTCAGCCTGAAGGGCCAGACTCTAGGGAGAAGGCAGATAGCGCAAACAGGAACTGTGGGACAGAACCAGCATTAGGGACAGGCACTAGGGCTCAGGGACCTTCTGGTGGTGTGTGAGGTGCAAAGCCTTTGGCCAAGGCTGGGATGAGGGAGCTGTTTGGGCTGACCTCTTGTCAGTGTTGCCAGAAGCCTGAGAAGAACTAGAACGGGGCTGCAACTCCCCTTAGTCCTGAGGCACCCATGCTGTGCCACACCAAAGGCCAACCTCTTCCACCAGGTGAGCAAACTCTGGGTTCTCCCCATCTGGAAACATGAATGACTGCCAAACAGGTTCATGGACAGCAGATTCCTGGTGGACAATTAGATGACAGTCAGGAATGACTTCAAGAAGACTTGTATTCAAGGGCACCTGGAGGAAGGAGAATCTCTGCGGGACACAGGGGCTCCAGTTTCCTCCCTAAGCTCTGCCATTCATCGGTTTTGTGATCCAGCTGAGTCATTGCCTGTCTCTGGGCCACATTTCCTTCACTTGTGAAATGAGGGCTTTGATTTGAGGACTTGCAAGAATCTCTCGGGTAGAGCATCTGTGCCCAGCTCACCGTCAGAGGAAGAGCTGGCCCTGAGTGAGTCAGGAACAGCCAGCAAAGGCTGCTCAGAGGATATCCTGGTGACATTTAGCTTCAATGTCTGAGAAGGTGTTCCTATCACTGAAAATTCCCAAAGCAGAAAGTGCAGTGGAGGAAAAGGTTGTTTTGGATGTTGGCCTGTCCCCAAAGATGCTCAGATCCCAGACATGCAGGAAATCTAGAAGCCAGAGGCAGAATTATCAAGAAGCTAAAGAAACCTCAAGGTCCCCCACTTGCATGGGCCTCTTCCAAGACCGTGGAGAGGCCCAAGTCATGTGTTCACATTCCTTTCTTTAAGGAAGGTATCCCCAAATTGTATAAGCTTCAAGTCCCACAACACCTGGCTCTCGCCCAGCCAGACATCCTGTGACTTGGAGCCATTATTTTGGCAGGTGGCAGACACAGACAAACTCCCTTTCTAATCTGATAGACAGGGCCCAGCAACAAGCAGCAGGCCAGCTGCACCCTTGGTAACTCAGTGGCTTGACATGTGCTTGTTCACTTATATCTGATACAAATAATAATACCATACACACCTTGCCCATTTTCACCTTCATTATCCCAGTCAGTGCTCCCCACAACCCTGTGGGCTGGACAGGACAGGTCTTACTAACTCCATATAGAAATGACAAAATTGAGGCTCAGATAAGCCAACAGACCTGCTCAAGTTTGCAAGACTGGCTGGAGACAGAAGCAGGTCTCAAACCCAGGACTTTCTTGTGGATCAGTCTAAGAAGGATCCACTGAGGATGAGCCACAGTGGATTTTCCTCCCTCTGTATAATCCCTGCTCATTCCCTGGATATTCTGCAAAGAAGTACAGTATATCTTTTTTGAGATGTCACAGCCAAGATTTGGGTGTTGTGTTGGGGAAGGTAAAGCGGAGTTTCCACTCGATTCCACTAAATGAAGTTGCCCTTTATCTTGTGGCTTATGTGTGGTAGCCGGCTGCCAAGATGGCCCCACAGTGATCATACCTCCCAATATTCACAGCCTGGCCCAGTTCTCTCCACACTGTGGGCTGGCCTTTGTAACCAATAGGATATTGTAGAAATGATGGAATGTGACTTCCAAGGCTAAGTCATAAAAGACATTACAGCTTCTGCTTTGTGCTCTCTTTGATCACTGCCACATTGTGAGGACACTTGAAAGCCTTGTGGAGAAGTCCAGATGGTGATAAATTGAGGCCTTCTATGAACAGCTAGTGTAAACTTGCCATCCATGGCAGAGAGCCAACTTGGAAGCAGATTCTCCAGCCCCAGTCGTGCCTTCAGAGGACAACATCCTTGACTTGACATCATGATCCTGCAACCTTATGAGAGATCCAGAGCCAGAGCTGCCCAGTGAAGCCTGAATTCAAGTTCCTGACCCACAGAAACTGTGTGAGATAATAAATGTTTATTTTAAGTCAATACGTTTTGGGATAATTTGCTGTGCAGCATTAGATAACTAATAAAGCTAATAATTATATGAGAGGTCTTCAAAAAGTTCATGGAAAATGTGTATTATGAAAAAACAATGCATGGATTTGAGATTTTTTTGCATCAAAATAAACTCATACTAACCTGTTACATCATGTTTGAACAGGATCTGGTTTGAGGCGTCAGTTTGAAAATAGCCCCTATCAGAGCAACATGAATTCTTCTATAATTGAAGCAAAAATAAACATCAAATTTATGGTAAAGACTGGGTGGAAGAATGATGCTTTATGAGAAGTTATGGGAAGAATGCCCCAAAGAAATCAGCCATTCACAAATGAAGGGACAAGACAATGTTGAAGATGGAGCCTGCAGTGGCAGACCATCCACATTAATTTTTGAGGAAAAGATTAATCTTGTTAGTACCCTAACGGAAGAGGACCAGTGGTTAACAGCACAAACAACAGCCAACACCATAGGCATCCCAATTGGTTTAGCTTATACAATTCTGACTGAAAAATTAAAGTTGAGAGAACTTTCCACTCAGTGGGTGCCAAAACCATTGCACCCAGATCAGCTGCAGATAAGAGCAGAGCTTTCAATGGAAACTGTATACAAGAGGGATCAAGATCCTGAAGCATTTCTTCAAAGAATTGTAATAGGAGATGAAACACAGCCTTACCAGTACAATCCTGTAGACAAAGCACAACCAAAGCAATGGCTATCAAGAAATGGAAGTGGTACAGTCAAAGCAAAAATGGGCTGACCAAGGACAAAGGTCTTTGGGGATGCTCAAGGCATTTCACTTGTTGACTTTGTGGAGGGCCAAAGAATGATAACATCTGATTATTATGAGAGTGTACTGAGAAAGTTAGCCAAAGCTTTAGGAGAAAAATGCCATGTTTGATATTGATTCTTGTGCCCTGCTCTTTCAAAGGGAGATGAAGACACCATTTACTTTCATCTATTTAAAAATAATTAGATAGATCAAACTCAGTATTAGATTTTGTAGTGCTGTGGGGTTTTTTTTTTTCTCTTATAATTAGGAAAAATGGGAAGAAGTTTGTCTTCATGTTTAACATATGATAGATAGATATTGAGGACACAAGAAATGAATAAAATAGGGTCCTTCTCTTTCAATAACTTGCAGTCTAAGTAGACAGTCTCCCCTTCTGGAAAAAAATATCACAATTGCTAGGAGATAATGCACACACTGCCACAGTTTCTGAAGTCATCTGGGTGGACCTTCCAATTTGAGTCTGAAATAAACTGTGCCATAGATTTCTATGGGAAGAACCCTGTAAAACCAACATTTGCTGTCAGCTTCTTAAATCTGTTGCCATTACCATGTTACATGAGACACTGAATGTGGAAAGCCATGGTAGCATTTAGCCATTTAGAAAACTGCAGCAGGAAACTCATGGCAATAGTGAATGGTTTGGTTTCTTTGTGTTTTGCAGTATCATTTCTTCCTTTAAAAAATTGAGATATAATTCATGTACCATAAAATTCACCATTTAAAGTGTACAATTCAGTGGTTTTTTTGGTACAAAGTTGTGTAACCATCATCACTATCTAATTCTAGAACATTTTCACTACCCCCAAAAGAAACCCTATACCTGTTAGTGGTCACTTCCCATTTCCCCCTTCCCTAGACCCTGGCAACCACTAATCTACTTTCTGTCTCTATAGTTTTGCCTACTCTGGACATTTAATATAAATGGAATCATACATCATGTGATCTCTTGTGACTGGCTTCATCTCATAGCATAATATTTTCAAGGGTCATTCATTTTCCAGCAGAAATCAGTGCCTCATTTCTTTTTATTGCTAAACAATATTTCATTATATGGATATACTGTTATTTTGTTTATTCATCCATTAGTTGATGGACATTTGGACTATTTGCAGTGAGCAATTTTAAAGAAACCCTGGTTTATGTTGTAGTCAAAATTATATGTGATGTTTCCCACTGTCTGAGTTAGTTTGGGCTGCTATAACAAAATACCATGGACTGGGTGGCTTAAATAACAAACATTTATTTCCGACAGTTCTGGAGGATGGGAAGTCAAAGATCAAGGTACAGGCCCATCCAGTATTGGTGAAGATGGCCACCTTCTTGTTGTATCCTCACATCACGGGGTGAGTGTGGGGTGTAGTAGGAAAGAATGACACATAGAGAAAAAAGGAGAAGGAGAGAGAGAGGGAGTTAGTTTGTTCTTAAAAGGGCACTAATCCCATCATGAGGGCTCCTCCCTCAGAACCTGATTACCTCCCAAAGACCTCACCTCCTAATATCATTCCATTGAGAGTTAGGGTTTCAATATATGAAGTTTTTGGGGAGACACACACATGTAGTCCATAACACCTGTCCCCTCTCTCCTAGCCATAGAACCCCTCGGCCTCGCCCCAGGAATCGGTGTGCTTTTTGTGGGTGCAGGAAAGTAGGGAATACTGTGTCTGAGTATGGGTGAAATCGGCTACATAGTGTGGACTGATCACTACAATAGTATCCCATGTTATCTAATTCCCCTGGGCATTTTTCTTGTTATTTGGGCAAGGTAGCTATTATCTCAAGCCTCACCCAGAGAACTTACTAGGATTCCCTTCCAGCCCTGTGTACTGTAGAGCAAGACCTTTGCAACTCTCCTGTTTCCACACTTGGTGACAGCAGGTGTGTTTTCTACCCCGTCAGTTGAGTCGAATGCTTCCCCTGCCCAGCCCAGAGATGAAGCAGGTGACCACTCTTGATTGGCCACCTGTGGAGTGGAGGCAGAATGGGTGTGAGCAGGAGAGCACAGATGGTGACCAGGAGACCATCCTTTTAAGTAAAACCACATTATTCATTCAGCCAGCCAGGCATTCAGTAAGGGCTCAGCACTTCTGTGGTCCTAGCCCTGCATTGGGCACTGTTAGGGACAGCACTTAATCACTTCCACTTAAAGAATGTATGGCCTAAACAGGGAAGCCATGAAATATCACAGTAGCCTCAGCTTCTATAATATGGACAGGAAAGTTGCCTTGCTTGCAGAAGATGTTCAAATATTACGCCAGCAAGACCAAAAATTTGAACTGTTGAAGGGAAAAAATACAGCAAATAAGGAAAGTGTTAAGAAGTGACACCCCTGGTACACTTACTGGGAAACTGATAAGAAAGTAGGAAGATGTGCCGGTTACCAAGCTCTCACCAGTCAGCTCCCACCCACCCTCTCACAATCCACTTCGTGACTCTCGGCTGGGACTGTACAGACACTTTCTCCTTTGCCCACTGCTCCCCGGGAGGCTCTACTGGTAGCAGGGAGTAGGGGATCCTGCAAGGCTGGAGTAGGCGTGGAGGGCTCGCTCTTTCCTATCTACTGTCTGATCCCGAGAGGTGTCTGGCAGTGGCAGTCTCTCCCAGGGAGCAGCAGAATCCTCTCATGGGACTCCACTCAGAGATGCCAGCAAGGTTTGGGCAGTAGCCACCCCCCTCCACAGGCTGAGTGCCATGTCCCCAGAGGCCCCCTACCAAGTTCTCAGTTTTAGTCATTCCAACCTCTTTCCTTTGTTCCCTGAGCCCTAGGGGTGGTAGGCACTTCTGGCAGTGGCGACATCTGTGACAAGCTGGCATTCTCTTTTTGCGTTGTCAATTACTTTGTTGCAACTAATGATTTATTTTGAACCATCAGTTCAAATAAGTGGTGTGGTTTCCATCCCCTGATGATCTCTGAACCTTGAAGGAAGGAGTGGATCCAGACAAACTGAGGCAGATGCTGCTGTCCGGGGGTTTCCACTCCTGAAGGTGCATCCTACTCTGGCTCCGGGAGATGGCCTGGAGTGAGTGCAAGGAACCCACACCCTGCAGGAGAGGGCTCCATCCATGCCTTACGGGCCAGAGCACCTTCATTCAGTCAGTTGCTGTATATATAATACATCTTAGGCAGGAATAAGGGTTGAATTAATGCTAGAGAGCAGCGTATAGCCCATTGCAGCATCTTGTTCATGTGCAGATAACACTTCAGACATCCAGAAGTCAAATTGCTGAGTCAAGGAGTAGGCACATTCAAATATTTGCAATATACTGTTAATTAGTCTTCTGAAAAGATTTCTACCCATTTATATAACTACCAACAGTGTATGAGAGTGCCTATCTTCCCACAGCAGCATCAACATTGCATATTATTAATTTTAAAACATTTTTCCAATCTGCTGGGCAGGAAGTCCACGGTGCTGTGTTCATGGACAGAATAAACCATAGGGCTGCCTATGATGTGAGGGAAGCTGCAGCGTGTTATTCCTTCAGTGGCACAACTACCCTCAGGCACAGTTTAGGTGAGCTTTTGCTCTGCACAGATACTCTCAAGGTTTTGGGCAGAAGCAGCCTCTACCCTCAAGAAGGAGGGTCTCTGCTCTTGACCCAATCCTGTCAAGCCTCAACAAGAGGTTGCACTCCCTGAGTTCCAGAGCGGGTAAAAAGAGCTGGACACAAATGTCACTTAAAAGCAGGCAAAAAAAAAAAAAAAAAAAGACAAGATGAGGAAATCTTCAAACAAAATTTGTTAAAACACACACACACACACACACACACACACACCTCAAACAAATTTTAGATAGGGAGCATATATCAAAATTTTATTTACCTCAGTAACGAAGAAATCAATAGAATGGCAAAGCTGGTTTAGGAAAGATATGAGAAAATGGAATTTATATAGTCAATAGGAAAAGAAATGCTGCAAAAGCATGCTAAATTAGGTACAAAAGCAGTTAATGTTCTATGAGCCGGTAAACTATACCATAGGGCGTATCTTCTTTAGCAGACAGGAGACAAAAAGTCATTTTCCCTTGTTGGTTTTCTACACATTACCCTGTAAGTTTTGGGTGCCATAAAACATCTGGGTGCTACTCAAACAAAATTATATTCCCCAAAAGAATCAGATGAAGTGGCAGGTGGACTTATTTGAAAATGTTCTAGCATGTTATTAAAAGATTATGTACCACTTCACATGCATTAGGATGGCTACTATTTAAAAAAAAAAAAACAGAAAATAACAAATGTTGGTGAGAATGTGGATAAATTGGAACTCTTGTGCACTATTGGTGGGAATGTAAAATGGTGCAGCCACTGTGGAAAACAGTATGGTGTTTCTTTAAAAAATTAAAAATAGAGTTATCATCTGTCTTAGTCCATTTTATGTTGCTGTCATAGAATACTGGAGACTAATTTATAAAGAAAAGAGGTCTATTTGGCCCATGATCCTGGTGGCTGGAGAGTCCAGGATTGGGCAGCTGCATCTGGAGAGGGCCTAAGGCTGCTCCCACTCATGGCAGAAAGCGAAGAGATGGGCCATAGACAAAGAGATCACGTGGCAAGACAGGATGCAAGGGAGAGACACTGAGGAAGCCACACTCTTTTTACCAACACTCTCTCTGGGGAACTAACCCATTCTACAGGAGTAAGAACTCACTCAATGGGAGGGCATTAATCTGTTCATGAGGGATCCACCCCCAGGACCCAAACACTTCCCACTATGTCCCAGCTCCCAACACCAGCACATTGGAGATCAAATTTCAACATGAGTTTTGGTGGGGACAAATAAGCCACATCCAAACCACAGCACCATCTATCCAGCACTCCCACTTTGGGGTATATACCCAAAAGAATTGAAAACAGGGTCTTGAAGAGATATTTGTACAACCATGTTCATAGCAACATTATTCACAATAGCAAAAAAGGTGGCAATAACCCAAGTGTCCATCCACAGATGAATGGATAAACAAAAAGTGGTATATAAACGTAATAAAATATGATTCAGCCTTTAAAAGAAAGGAAAATCTGACATATGCTACAACATGGATGAACCTTCAGGACATTATGCTAAGCAAAATAGTCACAAAAAGGCAAATGCTATACGATTCCATTTATACTAGGTACTTAGAGTAGTCACATTCCTAGAGACAGTAGGATGGTGGTTGCTGGGGACTGGGGAGAGGAGGAAGAAATTATTGTTTAATGGGGTTAGAGTTTCAGTTTTACAAGATGAAGAGTTATGGGTACTTACACAAAACCAGATGTTAAAAAAAAATAAAACGAAGAAAAAAAGTTATGGAGAAGGATGATGATGATTATACAACATTATGAATGTACTTAACACCACTATACTGTACACTTAAAAATGGTTTAGATGGCAAATTTTATGTTATGTATATTTTAACATAATAAAAATTGGAGAAAAAAGATTATGTAGTGATTTTTGGCCTATTTCCAAGACATTCATAATTTTTTCTAAACAATTCCCCGTGACTATAACTAATCTCTGAAGATTATTCTTGATCACACAATAAAAAGGCTGATCTCATGTTTTTGTGCCAAGATCATTATTTGAACTTCTTACTTAGTTGGCCATTTTCCACAGTTCTTACTGGTGATAGAAATTAGATATAGGCATAATTTACAGCACACAGACATAATTATGAAGACAAAAAAATGTTTGTAAAACTATTTATTTTTAGCTTTAAAATATCTTTTTTCTTGATATAGAATAGTTGTACATGGCCCGGCGCGGTGGCTCACACCTGTAATCCTAACACTCTGGGGGGCCGAGGTAGGAGGATCATTTGAGTTCAGGAGTTTGAGAACAGTCTGAGCAAGAGTAAGACCCCGTCTCTACTAAAAATAGAAATAAATGATTTGGACAGCTAAAAATATATAGAAAAAATTAGCCGGGCATAGTGGTGCATGCCTGTAGTCCCAGCAACTCGGGAGGCTGAGGCAGAAGGATTGCTTGAGCCCAGGAGTTTGAGGTTGCTGTGAGCTAGGCTGATGCCAAGGCACTCTAGCCCAGGCAACAGAGCAGGGCTCTGTCTCAAAAAAAAAAAGAAAACCAAATAGTTGTACATATTTTGGAGGTGCATATGGTGTTTTGATAGCTGTATACAATGTGTAATGACCAAACCAAGTTAATCAGGATATCCATCACCTCAAACATTTATCTTTCTTAGCATTAGGAATATTACAATTTTTCTCTTCTTGCTGTTTTAAAATATACAATAAATTATTGTTAACGATAATTTCTCTACTATACTATTAAATACTAGAACTTATTCCTTCTATCTAATTGTATTTTTGTACCCCTTAACCAAAGTATTGTGTCCCATGTGAGGAGACATTATTATGACTCCATAGTAGTGATCTCATTTATTCTCTGAATCTGTTCCCTTTAAATTACACACCTTCTATTCCATTCGACCTAATTTTTTTTTTTTTTGACAGACTCTCGCTTTGTTGCCCACACTAGAGTTAGTGCCGTGGCATCAGCCTAGCTCACAGCAACCTCAAACTCCTGGGCTCAAGCGATCCTACTGCCTCAGCCTCCTGAGTAGCTGGGACTACAGGCACAACCCATCACGCCCGGCTAATTTTTTGTTTTTGTTTTCAGTTGACTGGCTAATTTTTTTTCTATTTTTAGTAGAGATGGGGTCTCGCTGTTGCTCAGGCTGGTCCTCGAACTCCTGACCTTGAGTGATCCTCCCGCCCGCCTCAGCCTTCCAGAGTGCTAGGATTACAGGCATGAGCCACCATGTCCGGCCCTATTTGGCCTAATTCTTTTGCACATATGTAGCACGAGGTATAAATTAACATAAGCCTCCTTTTGGTCAGCAAATTTAGTGCCATAAGATGCTGAGCAACTATTAAATCCTGAGAATTAACTTCTGTCTGGAGATTATGCAAGGTATCTAGGGCTGTATTTTTAATAGCCTTATCATTCCAAAGTGGTTTTTCAATTGATTTTTTTAATTAAATGATTTATTCTAAAGCCACAAAACCAACACCAAGAAATTTTTCTCCACTGCTATTTTTGTTTGTAGTTGTCAGTGAACTACTCTTTTCCTCAAGATTCCTGAAATTCATCAGTGTTCACAGCTGCAGGAAGTAGCTTCTTTACAACCTATAAGGCTGAGATCCTGTAAATTAAGAAACAGGGATCACACCAGTTCCCTGGGAAGAAGGTGTTAGTTGCAGATATAAAGTTCAGCATTCATTCTTTAATGTAGGCTTCTAAAACCTGATTAAGTAAACTTTGTCCTCAAATATGAGTGACACTCCCAATATAGCCTTGGTTGCATGAGTAATTTTTCCATTTATAGCCTATGAAAGGAAGAACTGATTTTTCTGACTCTATGAAAATAGTTATATTGCCATGAAAAGTAAAGGGTCTTTGCTCAAATACTTATAATAATATGTGGCTATTCTCCTCAGAATTTTATAGAGAGGGTAACCAATATTTTGTATATTTCCTAGAAAATCACCATATACTCCACCAATAACACTGTCTACCCAAAAAAATGTGATTGTTTATATGATATGGGTCTTAGAATAACTAAAATTTAACTCAATATATTTTTCTAACCTTAAGCCTTTGTAACAGCATCTCTCTGAATTCCAGTTTCAAGACTCATCATCACTCTTAAGTTCCCCTGACAAATTCAATACTTTATAATTCATATGAAAATTTCCCTTAGGATATATTTCCTGAATTCTTAAAAGTCAATCAAAATAAGATATAGCCCAAAGAGTGTCTTTCTCCAGTTTGCATAGGTTTATCCTTCTAAACTGAGGGTTAAAGGTCGATCGAGCTCTTTTTGTGCCCTTCCTTTGCTCTCCCTTTGCTGCGACAGTGGGTCCAGTCGTCATCTGTGGCGTACGTATCACACTCTGTAAACCTATACCTTGCTCTTGCCCTCTGATCCTATCTTCCTCTCCTCAATAAACCTCATTGTCATGCTTGCCTTAAAAAAAAAAAAGGTATATCAAGAAGAAAATTCAAACAAAAACAATATTAAAATAAAACCAAAAGTATTTCAAAACAAAAAAAATTGCAACTTTCTTATCGGTTCATTAGGCGCTATGAAATTAATTTTTGTTTTGTGTGATCTTAGGCAAGTTGTCTACTTCCACAAAATTTCCTGCTTCTGGGCTAAAACAGTTATGGAAATCCCGACTCAGTCCCTTGGTACAGGCTGGCAGGTACCTACTGTGATGGCGGTATCAGTCATACTGGGAATTCTGTTCCCATAAGTTTATTACTTGCAGTGTCCATGGCTAAGAGCACCCGGTAGAGTCCTTTACTTGATCTTATAATGTTTCTTTCAACAGACTCAATTTCTCAGCTCTAGTTTGTAGTGAAGGGATGGCAAACTGAATGACTGGTTAATTTATTATAGTACCCAATAATACCAGAATGAAGTGGACCAGAATCCCCTATGGGGGTATGATACTAAACCACTTTGTAACCATTCTGGGGTAGAATATATCATGGTCCTTGAAGGTATTGACAAATCCAAGGTCCTTCTCATCCATCCAGTGATGTGTGTTATAATACAATTGCTACTGGTTGACAAGAGTATTTTAAACATAGAAAAAAAATCTTAAAAATCAGTTTGTTAAGTTGTGTCCATCTATGTACATGAACATGAGTATGCTTCTATCCTTCCTGAAAGGTGAACAACCATTGTAACACATTACTTGTTCATAATTGACTCAGAAGAATTCAGCTTCTCTTTTTGATGGAAAGCTCATCCCATACTGTGAGCTTGATAAACACAAGAGCTCTGTCTGTTGAGCAATAAAAACATGGAGATTACCAAACATACCTAATTATTAATATTTCTAACATCTTTTTCTTTATAAAGCAAGTGAGTAGATTTTAAGGTCTACCAACAGCATCTAGGAAGTGCCAAATAAGGTCTTTGGGTAAAAAAAAAAAAAAAATACCTTGCCCACTTTCTTTGGAATTTTAAGGGAAGGAAATAATCAAAAAGTTATCAGAGAAGATCAAGTACTTGTTTCAGATAGGAGAGTAGGTCGCTGAAAATAAGGAATAGTTGGAGTTTGGCTAGCTGATTAACATGAGTAACAATGTAATATTTTAAAATAAACACAGCAGAGGTATCATCATCATCATCATCATAATATAATGTAGCTCTTTCAGACATGGAGAACTTTCAATGTTTGTTTAAAAAGCACCAAAAATTAACAGGTTCTCAATAAGAATATTCAGTTGACATAAGGCATTTCTGTTCTCTGAGCAGATTACACAGAAGGTAAATAACTTTTTACTACCTTTGGTAAAAAACAGGGTAAAAAACTCCAAGACCAGTTTTGAACCAGGCATCTTCTCCTCTTCATCACGCGTAATTTATTTTGCTTATTCATTTAAATGTTTATCTGTATATATTCAAACATACCATTAAATATAAGATTAGATGACAACATTAAATAAAATTTTCAATCTTAGCTTTAAAATATAATTAACATTACAAGACAAAGTATATATCATAATGAATTTACCTCTTTCAGTGCTTTAAAAAAAAAGGAAAAACTATGCTTGTTGACATAGTAATTTTCTGTCTAATTCTGAGAATTTTTAATTTTCTTAAAAACATTCCAGGTAACCAAAGAGTTCTCATTAACTGATGGAATATTCTATTGTATTAGGCTAAAGTCTTAAAGTCATCTGAGGATTTTGAAAATTATGCTTAAGTTGCGACTACAGAGTAGCACAATCATTGCTGATATTAAAAGTTTGCCAGAGGGATGAAGATTAGAAATTTTCCATGGACGCTGAAAGTGAGAAATAAAATCCAAGTGATTGGTAGCATTGTCTGAAATTCACAAGAACCAATTCCTTTCTTTTTCTTTTTTATGAACACGCAGATTATGATTCAATTTAGTTGAGCAGACATATTTACATTCTCATAAACTTAAATATTTTGTGGGAACAATAATAATTGGTCTAACCCCCAGGGATGGTGAACCTGTGGCCTTGTAGGTCTTTAAGTGAAGCCTTTTGACTGAATCCAAATTTTACACAACAAATCCTTCTATTTTTATTAATGCATTTTTGTTCATCTTTTATATTTTTATTGTATTTTTAAAATGAAAATATTTACAATACCAAAGAATAAAATAAGTTTCAACGAAATAATCCTCCCAGATTGACCGGCACACTTCGAACATCAGTAAGCCATAAGGACTAAGCTGAAGGCTGCTACACTCATGATTTAGTTCTAATTTCCCTGCCTAACTGGTGCTACTACCATACCAGGCTGGTTGGTGAGAGTTTATGGGTTCAAATATGCCAATCTGTTATTAGCTTTTGACTATGGTACATTGTGTTTCCGTGTGAAGTGGAATTTATGAATAGTTGCACAGCTCAACAGTATTTTTTAATTCTGTCTGCTTAATAGCCCATCATGTCAAAGAAGACCCAGAGAACAGATTATATATATATATATATATATACACATATATATTATTCAATCACTTTGGATGAACCAACTGATATTACTGACTTAGTGCAGGTTTTATACTTTATTCAGGTCATAACAGAAAATTTTCTTTACTACGAAGAGTTACTCGCTTTGGGCACTCTTGCAAACGGAACACAGGACTAGCCATCTTCAACAACTTTCAAGGTAAACGTTGTGAAGTTAGACTGTATTTGGTAAATTTAGTGAGTGTGTGTACGGACGGTACACCTTCCATGACAGGAAAACATGAAGAGTTCATTGCACAGATAAAAAAAGTATTAACAGATTCAGATGCTCTCATTTCCTTTTCTTGTATCTTGCATCAGCAAAATCTCTGTGCTAAAGTCATTATTTTAGGTGACACTTTGCAACAAGTTATAAGTATTGTTAACTATATTCCTGCAAATGCAACACGGCATTGTCAGCTTCATAACATGCTGAAGTTGAAAGACTAGGTATTCAGTGTGGATTTGCTATATCATTCCAAAGTGCATTGGCTATCCGCTATCGCAGGGACAAGTGTTAGCCAAAATTTTATCTCTGCGAGAAAAGATAGTTAAATATTATGAAGAATGGAATCAGCAATGTGAATTATTGAAAGAAATTCCCTATAGGAATGCAGTATTTCTGTGTGATATCATGTCAAATCAAAAACAAATATTTCGGCCGGGCATGGTGACTCACGCCTGTAATCCTAGCACTCTGGGAGGCCAAGGCGGGTGGATCGCTCGAGGTCAGGAGTTCGAGACCAGCCTGAGCAAAAGCGAGACCCCGTCTCTACTAAAAATAGAAATGATCTGGCCAACTAAAAATATATGTAGAAAAAAATTAGCCGGGCATGGTGGCGCATGCCTGTAGTCCCAGCTACTGGGGAGGCTGAGGCAGCAGGATTGCTTAAGCCCAGGAGTTTGAGGTTGCTGTGAGCTAGGCTGACGCCACGGCACTCACTCTAGCCCAGGAAACAGAGCAAGACTCTGTCTCAAAAAAAAAAAAAAAAAAAGAAATTTTGGATGAACACTTTCCCCAGTTAGCAAAGGTCATTGATGAGCAAGATGATATGTGCAAATTGTCAGACGAATACGCAGCTGTTATAGACCTATTAATTGGAGAATACAATGAAAGCTTCACTGACTTTGAGAATCATGACATCACACTCAAATTATAACATTTCAACCTCACCTAGTTTATGTTACCAAAGCACCTAAAGAACTACAGAGGGGGCGGGGATCGGAAAAAAAAAAAAAAAAAAGAACTACAGATGGAATTGATTGAGCTCTCAGTAGATGACATTTTAAAGTCATTGTTTGATGCTAAGAAAGATCGAATTGAAATATGGAAAAATGCAGAATACCCCATGCCTTCAGCAACATGCCCAAAAAATGCTTTCTTGCTTTTCAACCACTTATGGCTGCGAATCTATATTCTCCTACCTAACCCAAATCAAGATGCCCTGAAGGTCACAAATGACTGATACCCGTCTAGAGGATCAACTGAAACTGCAGACCGCCACACTGCAACCAAACATTCAAATGCTTTCTAACAAAAAGCAGACGCAACAAAGTCATTAAAAAGTTAACTTTAAAATTAACAAATAGTTTTCATTTTTTCAAATTATTAAGGACATAGTAGATTTTTACAAAATAATGTGCATTTTTTAGTATATCTAATTGAAGTTTCTTGAATGTGGCCTTATTTGATGACAGCTAAATTAATGTTAATGGCAACTTCCAACATGAAAAGGTTCCCCATCCCTGGTCTAACCCATAAAACAATATCAAAAAAATTAGAAAATTCAAATTAATTAGGCTTTCCAAACAAAACAAAAAAACCCAAGTCTTACCAAAATGAAATATACCTTTATATTGTACTCCACATTGTGATAAAATCAGGATGAAGACATATAACTGTTTTGTTTTTGTTTTTGTTTTTGTTTTTGTTTTGTGAGGCAGAGTCTCACTGTGTTGCCCGGGCTAGAGTGCCATGGCGTCAACCTAGCTTACAGCAGCCTCAAACTCCTGGGCTCAAACGAGCCTTCTGCCTCAGCCTCCCGAGTAGCTGGGACTACAGGCATGCGCCACCATGCCCTGCTGATTTTTTCTATATATTTTTAGTTGTCCAGCTAGTTTCTTTTTATTTTTAGTAAAGATGAGGTCTTGCTCTTGCTCAGGCTGGTCTCGAACTCCAGAGCTCAAACGATACGCCCACCTCAGCCTCCCAGAGTGCTAGAGGATTACAGGCGTGAGGCACTGTGCCCGGCCCATATAACTGTTTTTAAACCAAAATTATCAAGTCAGTTATATCTATTGAAGATTTCAGCTTTATTAGGAGTATTAATGAACAAGGATCCAGATATAATTCTGCATTCATTTATCAAATATTAAAAATACTTCATAGAAGTTTTCCTTAGCAAATTTTTTATGACTGCATGTTGATTATATTTTCTTATTTTCTGTATTCTTGGTGCTCTGGCATTTGAGGCCTTGATCCTAAAGAGACTGCCTCTCCCAGGGCTAACTAATTTCCAGAGAGCAAATAACTGCCCTGCAAACACAAAAACCAAACAATCCAAAGCCCACACCCCAACTGTCTCCTTTTTCAAACTCTCAAACACCACGCCAATAATCTCCCCACCCTAAATCACTCCAAGGCCAGGTACCAGACAATTTGGGACCACTCCTATATCCCAGAGACCCTGAGATTATTCAAACTATCCAATCCTGGCTGGGTGTGGTGGCTCATGCCTGTAATTTCAGCACCTTGGAAGGCCAAGGCAGAATAATCTCTTTAGGCCAGGAGTTTGAGATCACCCTGGGCAACATAGCAAGATCCTGCCCCTACAAAATTTTTTTTTAAAAAAATCAGCCGTGGTTGGTGGTGTCTGACTGCAGTACCAGTACTGTAGTACCAGTGATTCAGGAGGCTGAGGTGGGAGGATCGCTTGAGCCCAGGAGTTCAAGGTTACAATGAGCTGTGATCAGGCCACTGCACTCCAGCCTGGCTGAAAGAGTGAGACCCTGTCTCTAAAAACAAATAAATATATAAAAAAGCTATCCAATCCTAAATTTTCTCAGCAAGCCTATCTTGCCTCATTCCTTCCTGCAAAAATCCCAATAAAGGTTGTGGCCTATGCTCCCCATTTCTGCCTCCTGACCAATCTTGATGCTTCTCCAAGTGGCCCTGTATGGCATGCCAACTACTTCTAGGGATCTGTGAGTAAAATAAATTTCTTTCTTCATGACAATGATTTCTGTGTCTACCATACTTGATTGAAACAAATCCTGAGCACATTTTTAGAAGAGACTGTTAATTATTAGCTTGATGTCTATTTGCATTTCTTTTCCTTCTCTTAAGATCCCTATAATGAATAAAAATGACAGATTCCTACAGTCTGTTGAAGAGGATCAGAATATGCCAACTCAAAATATGCTACTTTGGCATCAGGATTATTTTCAGCTGAAGGCAATTAAGAAACAGCAGACATAGGAGGAACTCTCTGCCCTCCCCATTTCTGTCTGAAAGCAGGGCATAAATTTCCCTTTGTAAAAGCAACATAAATTCCCATTTGTAAAAGTGTCTCCCTCTCCCATACCAGGAAGAGAACACTATTAATCACTTGAGTTGACTCTTATCACTGGAGACTGCACCAAACTTGAGTCTGCATAACTTGCCTTACCAAACAACACTTACCTACCATTAGTTGCCCCCATATATTTCCTTCCCACAGTCTACCTCTGCTAGGAGCCGAAACTCCCTTTCCTTTGTCTAGGGCTCCCTTTTAACAATTTGTTGCCCTTTGTTAGAGTGATATATAAGCTCTGGGTCTAACCACTTCTTTGGGTTTTCACTTATTTTCTGTGTAGTCTTTGCACATAAAATAAAAAATGTCAATTAAATTTGTATGCCTTTTTCTCTTGGTAATCTGTCTTTTGTCAGTTTAATCCACAGGCTCCAGGCACAGAACATACGAGAGTAAAGAAAAAGTTTTTCCTCACCTAGGCTATCAACCAAGCTTCTCCCCAAAGGATCCAACCCCAGATAGACAGGGCTACAATTGCAAACTGATCATCATATATGGCCAGTTACTTTTTCTCTGTGGGGAAGGGCGAAGGTGTTTCTCATTTATAGCTGCACAAGCAAGAATCACAAGCTTCAGTGCTACAACTTCAGCCATGGGCCAAATGCAAATACAGACACAAACACTGTGCCTTCAGCAAAACACCAACAAACAAAACCAACCAAACAAAAATAAATCTCTGCAGATACACGACTCTGAGAGTACAGAACTCGACAGGCAGAAGGCTAGGCCACTACTTTCTCCCCATCACTCTCAGGATGCTTCATGGTTCCATTCCATAGAATTCCTTAAAAAAGGAAATATTGACAGGAGCCTTCAAGCCCAGAACTCTACTTCACCTTCCGAGGCTTCCACAGACTTCCCAGCACAAGCAGTGGGACCCCAGACCCTTACCTAGACTTCCAACCTTTAAGCTAGAAGACAGACATTCAACCTCCAACTTCATCTACCAGGACTTTTTTCTGCACAGCACCTCTGGGGCCCAGACAAGTCTTTCAAACTCTGAAAGACAATAACTAAGTCCTACCAGTTTCCAACAGGCAGACAGACATGACTCACAGAACCACAACAGACAGATAGGTATGATCATCAAACTTTGATGCCTAACGTTCTGAAAGTGAGCTACATTTGCCATATCTTGGAAAAATTCACTGGTTGGTTGAGCAACCCTGCAATAGGAAGGCCAGGGAGGCACAAAGCTCTCAAAGTTTTATTTACCGTGAGGTCCTTGAGCTAGGGCCTGCTCTCTACTTTAGTGGCTGAGTTGCCTTATGAGGCAGTAGGACCTCCAAAAATTGTGAAATTGTTAAAACAAAGTAACAATCGTTACTCAGATAAAGTTATATTCCATCAGATAGTCAGCTGACCTTCACTGGGCCTATTAGGAAATGTTCTCATATAATATTAAAAGACCAGCCAGGTGTGGTGACTCGCGCCTATAATCCTAGCACTCTGGGAGGCCGAGGTGGGAGGATTGCTCAAGGTCAGGAGTTCGAGACCAGCCTGAGCAAGAGCGAGACCCTGTCTCTACTAAAAATAGAAAGAAATTATATGCACAGCTAAAAATATATATACATATATGTATAGAAAAAATTAGCCGGGCATGGTGGCGCGTGCCTGTAGTCCCAGCTACTCAGGAGGCTGAGGTAGGAGGATTGCTCGAGCCCAGGAGTTTGAGGTTGCTGTGAGCTAGGCTGACACCAGGGCACTCTAGCCCAGGCAACAGAGTGAGACTCTGTCTCAAAAAAAAAAAAAAAAAAAAAAGCAGTCCCAGGCTTTGAGTTCAAATTCCACATCTAAAAGCTTATTCTACTTTTCGGGGTCAGAAAATAATACCCCAAAGTGTGGCATATTGGTATGCTGAATACTTTGAACCAAAGAACTCTGGAAGGGCCTCAGAAGCAAAGTTTCCTCTTTCCGACTGGAAAGTTGCAGGATACCAGGATAAAATTACTTTTGTCAGACCCAGACAAAATAGGACCAGGAAGTCACAAAGGAGAGGAGGCTCACGCTTACAAGTCTGAGATAAGACCGTTTCCAGGAACTTTCTAAAAATCCCAGAAGAAATCTCTTCATGTCCTTCATGCATCTCCTACTTTGCACAGTTTGCACGTTTCGCACGTATTCATATATTTATTTTATTATTATTATTTCAGAATATTATGGGATACAGATGTTTTGGTTACATAAATTGCTTTTGTACCATTTGAGTCAAAGTTGTAAGTGTGCCCATCACCCAGATAATGTACACTGTACCTGTTCAGCGTGAATTTATCCATTCCCTCCTCTCCCCCCCAACCTACTTGATTTCCAATGAATGTTACTTCCACGTGTACACATAAGTGTTGATCAATTATTTCCAATTTAATGGCAGGTACGTGTGGTATTTGTTGTTCATTCTTGTGATACTTCACTTAGAAGAATGGTCTCCAGTTCCATCCAGGTTAATACAAGAGGTGCTAGCTCACCATTTTGTTATGGCTGAATAGAACTCCATGGTATACATATACCACATTTTATTAATCTACTCATGTATTGATGGGAACTTGGGTTGTTTCCACATCTGTGCAATTGTGAATTGTGCTGCTATAAACATTTGTATGCAGGTATCTTTTTTATAAAATATCTTTTTTTCCTTTGGGTAAATACCCAGTAGTGGGATTGCTGGATCAAATGGTAGTTCTACTTTTAGTTCTTTGAGGTTTCTCCATATTACTTTCCCTACAGGTTGTACTAGTTTGCAGTCCCACCAGCAGTGTATGAGTATTCCTGTCTCTCTGCATCCATGCCAACATTTGTTGTTTTGGGACTTTTTGATAAAAGCCATCTCACTTGAGTTAAGTGATACCTCATTGTGGTTTGGGGTTTTTTTTTTTTTTTGGAGACAGAGTCTCATGTTGCCCAGGCTAGAGTGCCGTGGCATCAGCCTACCTCATAGCAACCTCAAACTCCTGGGTTTAAGCAACCCTGTCTCAGCCTCCTGAGCAGCTGGGACTACAGGCATGCGCCACCATGCCCGGCTAATTTTTTCTATATATTTTTAGTTGTTCAGCTAATTTCTTTTTATTTTTAGTAGAGACGGGATCTCGCTCTTGCTCAGACTGGTCTCGAACTCCTGAGCTCGAGCGATCTTCCTGCCTCGGCCTCCCAGAGTGCTAGGATTACAGGTGTGAGCCACCATGCCTGGCCTTTCACTGTGGTTTTGATTTGCATTTCCCTGATGATTAGAGATGTTGAGCATTTTTTCATATGTTTCTTGGCCATTAGTCTATCTTCTTTTGAAAAGTTTCTGTTCATGTCCTTTGCCTACTTTTTAATAGGGTTGTCTGATTTTTTTTCTTGCTGATTTTCCCGAGTTCTATATAGAGTCTAGTTACCGGCCCTTTATCAGATGTGTAACATGCACATATTTTCTCCCATTCTGTAGGTTGTCTGTTTGCTCTCATGGTAGTTTCCTTGGCTGTGCAGAAGCTTTTTAATTTGATCAGGTCCCATTTATTTATCTTTGTTGTTGCTGTGATTGCTTTTGGGGATATTCATATATTTCTATGGCAAGGTTCATCACTCAATATTCTTTAAGACTGCTGTAATTCAGGTAAGATACTCTCAAAAGGACACTTGCCCAGTAATGGCATCTCCACCAATGAATCAATGAACCAATGACAGCCCTGGCTTTGAGCCTCTGGGACCAAAGAACTCTGTTTCTAAGCGGCTTATGCAAACCTCTCCCTTTTTGCCAATAAAAGCTTCCCTTTACCCTTCCCTCACTGGGCCACTCTGTGCATCTCAGGTTATAATCCTCATTTCTCATTCCCAAATAAGCTCAACGTATTTGGAGATATTTTCCTCTAATGTCTTTTTTTTTTTTTTTCAGGTCCACATGACCTTCTCCTGCTTCCCTTTCTCCCCTAAGTCAGGCCATTGAACTAGATTCCCTCCTCCCCAAGGTGGGTCATAGAAATCAAACCTCTCTTCCCCAAAACCAGTCGAAAACCTAGAAATATTACTCTAAACTTCCCCCACCTTCCCATGTAGGAGCTGGCCATAAGGAAATTCTCTGACCCACCTTGTCTGAAAGTAGATTGTAAGATCCTTATTCCAGAAAAGGCTCTGCCCTGTACCTGGAAAGAAGGAATGCCACACAGAGAAGCCAAAAGAAATCCAAACAGGCCTTGCTGGGCCTCCCCACTCAGTCTATTACTATAGGATCATTTCTTTTTTGTCCAATTACATTTCTACACAGCTGTCCATTCTTCATCAAATCTAAGCATAAAAATGGACAGTTTTCCTCTGGGTCTTTGGGTCATCATTTCTGAAAGTTCCCGTGTCATGTAAAAGTTTGGCTAAATAAATTTGTTATGCTTTTCTCTTGTTAACCTGTCTTTTGTTGTAGGACTTCTGGCCTTGACCTTTATCATGGGTGAGGAAAGGTATCACATCTCTCCACCCCTATGCCTCAGAAGTATTTGGAGATGTATGTGCCCCAAAATTTATGCCCAGAGATGTTTACCTCAGTGCCCTTGATCACCATGAAGAACTGGAACATTCTAAAGGATTCACTAATGGTGTATAGTAGGAGTCAAATAGGCCTTGATTTGATCTTGACTCTACTCCTTACCTGCCGTGTGCCCTGAACTCTTAGCCTTCATTTCCTGGTCTGTAAAATTAGTATTAACAATGCCCAAGCCTGGATTATACAACAGACAGACATGTTTAGGCACCAAAGGACACAGAAAAGGCTTTTGAAAGAATTTAATGTTTGATAGAAAGAAAAAAAAAATTCCAATAGTCATAATAGAAACTTTACACTTTCTTATATTTATTTTATATGTTTTGTTTTTAACTTATAAATAGGAGAGTGGTACCATGACCTTTTGGGGGAGGAAAAACTTTTTCTCTACCCTGTTAGGTTTAGTATTGGGGGGCCTTCAAATTAAACTGGCAAAAACAGATTAGCAGGAGAAAAGATGAATTTTAGTCACATGCAGGAGTTTACAAAGAAATGCAACTCAAAGGGGTGGATAGAATTTGGGGCTTATATATCATTTTAATAGGTGAAGGGGAGAGAGAGAAGAGTACTTACTGGGAAACAAATGACTTCTTAGAGGGGGTGAAAGGAAAGAGCACTTATGGAAAAACAAATAACTTTTAGGAAAGGTAAATGGGCCCTGAGGAGAACAGACGGGCGGTAGCATGGCTTTGTGATAATGTCTGTTTGGGTGTGCTGCCAACTTCTCTCCAATCAGAGTTGCTCCCAGGGAGGGGATTTATGACAACTGAGTTCTTTTGGAAGCCTCTGTTTCTAGGTAGATAAGAGATTTCAGGAATTCAAATGCCTTCAACTCAAAACGATTTTTATGCCACAAAGGCTTATTCTGGACCCCTTCAATCTTCTCGAATCTCAGGGTCGCCAAAGTTCTTAATGAAGGTTTAAGTGCTCTTTGTGGCTGGGTGTTACCAGGATAGGCTACTTGAAAATTTGGGACTGAGGGAACTGAGATCGCTCTGGTTGTTGAACTGTAAACCCTGTGACTAATGGATTAGAGAACAGATATGCAAAGTTACTGAAAGAGACTCAGCTGGCCTGCAGGAATTGATTGCCATCTGATTAAAAGTATTAACATATCTAAAGAAAGAATGTATCGTTTGGGAGGAAGGCTGAGGTTTCCTCTCCCAAGTAATTACTTTGCTTCCCTATTGCTTGCCTTTAAAGCAGAGTTCCCGCAAAGCTTTATGAGTTTGAATTGGAATGGAAATGAACAATATCTCCATTTATTGAACACCAGATGCCAGATATTGTGCTAAAGGTCTTTGGTACATTATCTTATTTGAGTCTCACAGGAAACAAAATCAGTATTATTAACCCATTTAACAAATGTTTAGAAGGACAAATGTGCTGCCCAAGTGATAACCCAAGCTATCTGGTGGCAAAGCTAAAAGCAGTCCTCAGAATCCAAGCTCCTATCCTCTACCTGCCATATTCCATTCCATTCCAGGTACCCTCTACTCAGATCTTGGGTGGTTTGCCCAGATTTCCCCTACCGAGACTTTTGCTTACCGTAACAGTGAACCAGAGAAATGGTAAATAAACTCCCTCTCACCTGTCTCCCTTTTGGGTGACTCACAAGAACATAAATCTTGCAGGGTCTTTAGCATCTAAGATGCCTAAAACCTACGTGGTGTCAAACCCAAGCATCACTGTGGTGGAAAAGGTAGAAAGTCCCTGTCTGAGCCCTCTTTCTGCAAGTGACTACCTGAGTGATATAGAAGAAATCTGAACCTAATTTTCTTATTTTAAATGAGAGTAATGTAGGGATGTGGCAGAAAAGAAAGGTCGAGAGAGCCTAAGTACAGCCACATTGACTGATGCCAGACCCTAACCACCCTGAACAAGGAAGTCACTAGCAAGTCACCACCCAGGACCACTGAGGATGGATTAATTCCTAAGCCAGATGCCTTACAAACTGTTTGTGTTTACCTTTCTGTGACAGCAGTTTATGATTAACCTTTATGGTCTGACCTCAAGACGATGCTGGTCACCTGTGGGGTTTTTGAACATTTAAAAATATTATCATTGCCCCATAAGGGGTCCCCCTCCTGCTCGGGAAATGACCCTTACTCTGCCTGTGGAGTGGATCTGTTGTCTGTCTCTCAATAAACTTTCTGTTGCTACTTGGCTCGCTTTCAAATTCATTCCTGCGCAAAGGCAAGAACCCACTTGGTGAGTTCAGGGGCCTTTCCTCCCTTCCTTGGGACAGCCCCTACAGCGAGGGCCGTAGACCAGATCACTTCCTAGCTCTACCATTCTGGGATTCTGTAGTCCAGTAAAAAGGGCAAATGTCTCCATAGGGGTAGAATTTGCAAGGAGAGAGGCTGAATCCTCATTAAAGTTTTTCCAATTTCGGTGATCTAGCTATTTTTAGATTTGATCAGGTTCTCTCATTCATGTTGCATGTTGCAGGATGGTTTTCTAGGTCAACGCTTCTCAAGTAAACTGTCATCTAATCCCTGACCAGGACAGTTGCCCTGATAGAGTAACTGTTACCGAAAGTTTGGCACTTGTCCCCGAGCCTGCATCAGAAGAACAGGGACAAGTGGGTTGAGGAGAAGGAAAGAGAAGTTTATTAATTTGACAGCAAATGAGGAGAATGGCACACTCTTGTCTTAAAGTATCATTGTCCTATCTATAAGCAGAAATACAGAGCTTTTAAGAGGAGTTTTCAGCTTTGGGCTATTGCTGTTTAACTGTAGCATCTCCGGTGAAGATAGTCTCCTTCCATTGAGCCATCTTGTGTGGTACAAAGAACAAAGAACATTCCCCTGCCCCTCTGATTACTGGCCTTGGGCAGGGATGCAGGTTTTAATTCCCAAAAAGAGTGTTTGGGGGTTTTAAATAGACAACTCATAAAACATTTCACCCTTTTTGAGGCTGTTCCCTCTGTTACATAACAACTTTTCTCACACTAGCATTGGCTATTTTGAGATTGCTTTGCCTTAGCTATATAATTAACCTTCAAAGAATTGAGAGGTAGGGTGTCCATGCGTCTTGGGTTTGAAAGGGGTATCCTGGAGGGAATAACTCTAGTCTACCACACATGGAGTTTCTCTTCTGTATTCATACATGCATTCACTTAGTAGTTTTTTCTCAACTGCCTACTTTGTGCTAGTGTGAACTAAAATAAATCTTAAGCCCCCCAGCTGACGGAATGGGCCCTCTCTTAGCCAAGTGAACCCAAGAAAAACCCTAAAGCTGAGTTGCCAGCCATGAGAAGGAAAATCAGATGCGTCTAAAGAATATTCCCTCTCTTTTGGAGATATTCTCTGTAACAATAAGATACTAAATTATTAACAGGCCTAAGGCTATGCAGGGCAAAACTTAACCCACGGCTGCATGGCATCAATTCACTTAACAGATCACTTGAGTTTCCGTAAAGGTCTGTGACTTGTCTCTGATTAACAAACACCCTTATCTTAAGTTAAAACATTCCAAGCCCTTAAGACAAAGCTTCATTTATTTAACCAATTACAAATCAAAGAATCTTTAAACCCACCTATAACCCATAAGGTCCCACCCCCATTTTGAGATGTCCTGCCTTTGCGGGCCAAACCAAAATACACCCTCCGTGTATTGACTTAGGATCTTACATGTAATTCCTGTCCCCATGAATGTATAAAACTAAACTGTAACTGGCTCCACAAACCCCTATACGTTTTTTATAATCCTCTCCCTTTACTAACTATTTGACCCTTGGAATTGGTTCCCAGAAATGATGGACCTGAACTCCTGGCTTCCTCCCTTGATCCTCCCACTTGGCCTCTCAAAGTGCTAGGATTATAGTTATAGGCTTGAGCCATCACACCAACCTGAAATGGTGGATTTTCTATAAGACAAAGGAGTTGAGATTCTGGTCTCCAGAGCAGACTTGCTGACATCAAGATTCCAATATCCCCCATAACCTGCCCTCAATGGATGCAGCCCCTTGTGAGATAAACCATGGCATATGGCTCCTCCTTTAAAAGCCCATGATAGGCTGGGCACGGTGGCTCATGCCTATAATCCTAGCACTCTGGGAAGCTAAGGCAGGAGGATCACTTGAGCTCAGGAGGTCGAGATCAGCCTGAGCAAGAGTAAGGCCCCGTCTCTAGTAAAAAAAAAAAAAAAATAGAAAAATTAGCTGGGCACAGTGGCACATGCCTGTAGTCCCAGCTACTCAGGAGGGTGAGGCAGGAGGATTGCTTGAGCCCAGGAGTTTGAGGTTGCAGTGAGGATGAAGCCTCTATACTCTAGCCTAGGTGACAGAGTGAGACTCAGCCTCAAAACCAAACCAAGCAAAATCCAAACAAACAAACAAATCAAACCATGATATCCTTTAGTTGGAAAGATGAATTTGAGGTAGCTTCTCCTATTCTCCCAGAAAGACAACCTTCCTTGGCAATCCTTGTTATCTCAATAATTGGATTTTTGTGTGATGAGCAACTGGACCTAGACCAAAACCCCTTGGTGGCTTTGACAACAAAACTATAACACAGCTACGGTAGGCACATTTTCTCAGGACCTCTTGAAGCCATGTGCTCCTGGCTGGTCACACACATTTGGCTCCAAATAAACCTCTTTAAATTATTTTACAGAGTTTGGGTTTTTTTCCATTAACACTAGCCAGAATACAAAAATAGGCAGGATCCCTACCATTGAGGAGCTTACAGTCTATTGGGGGAGAAGATCACATAATAATCACACAAATTTTTTTTATTGCAACTGTAACAAGTGCTATAAAGGAAAAGTATAGGTCCCAAGCATGTCTAATTGTGAAGTCAGAGAAGGCTTCCTCGGGGAGGCCCTGATTGAACCAAGTTCTGAAGGATAAGTAATTAAACAGTTATCAAGGGGAGGGAAAATCATGCCTGGCAGAGGAAAGAGTATGGGCAGAGGTCTGCAGCAAGAAGGATCTTAAAACTAAAAGGAAGCCTGGGTAATAGAGCATGGAGATCAAGGGGGTATCAAGGAGGAGAAACTTTGCCTCTGTCCTCTTATGTTATGTACCTAGGGGTCTGCAAATTAAACTGACAAAAGACAGATTAACAGGAGAAAAAAATATTTGTATGCATTACAGGAGCTTGCAAAAGAAGTAGTTCAAAAAATGGTTAAAGTTAGGAGCTTATATACCTAATAGTAGGGAAAAGGGAAGGGGGAGAAAAGGCCTCTATCAGAAGACCAAATGGGTTTATTTAGGAAAGATAAATGGGTTTCTAGAAGAACAAAGGGGCGATAAGAAAGTTTGCGATAATGCTTATTCATGCAGATACGAGTGGTCTTTCAATTTTCTTCAGTGGCTGTAAAATCTCCCCCATTGAGGGGATTTCTGTAGGTTTATTCTTTTTTTTTTTTTTTTTTTTTGAGACAGAGTCTCACTCTGTTGCCCAGGCTAGAGTGAGTGCCGTGGCGTCAGCCTAGCTCACAGCAACCTCAAACTCCTGAGCTCAAGGGATCCTCCTGTCTCAGCCTCCCGAGTAGCTGGGACTACAGGCATGTGCCACCATGCCCAGCTAATTTTTTCTATATATATTTTTAGCCGTCCATATAATTTCTTTCTATTTTTAATAGAGATGGGGTCTCGCCCTTGCTCAGGCTGGTCTCGAACTCCTGAGCTCAAACGATCCGCCCACCTCGGCCTCCCAGAGTGCTAGGATTACAGGCGTGAGCCACCGCGCCCGGCTGTGTAGGTTTATTCTTGATCTTCCTGGGAATAGAAGCTGCTCTGAAGAGGGAATTTATGACAGCTTCATTTTCCAGAAGTTTCTGCTATTAGTCAGACAAGGGAAGCTCCAAAAAGGCTTCTTTCTACATCTCTTGAATCCCAAATGTCTTCAGTTTAAAATAAGCTTCATATTAACCGGTGATCCTAAGTGGGTCCCCACAAGGGGCTGACGCAAAGTGATGCCAGAGAGATAGCAGGGGCTGGATGACATACCACACAGCTATGTTAATCTCCTCCTTTTCCTAAGAACAATGGAAAGAATGAAAGGGTTTTAAGCAGGAGTGCTGCAGGATTAGATTGGCATTTGTTGAACTTGGGGAGCATTTGAGAACTCTAAGAGTTGATGATGAATAGGCAGCTGGATGTCCCAGTCTATTTTTTTCTTTTTTTTTGAGATGGATTCTCGCTCTGTCACCTGGGCTAGAGTGCTGTGGCATCAGCCTAGCTCACAGCAACCTCAGACTCCTGGGTTCAAGGGATTCTCCTGCCTCAACCTTCTGAGTAGCTGGGGCTACAGGCACACGTCATCATACCTGGCTAATTTTTCTCTTTTTAGGAGAGATGGGGTCTCACTCTTTTTTTTTTTTTTTTGCCCCAAATGTGTTCACAGAAAGGGGTCTCACTCTTGCTCAGGCTGGTCTCAAACTCCTGACATCAAGCTATCCTCCTGCCTCTGCCTCCCAGAGTGCTAGGATTGCAGGCTTGAGTGACCATGTCCAGCCGATGTCCCAGTCTAGAACTCAGAAAATCATTGTACAAGTCATCTACGTATAGATGGTAATTATAGATCAGTGTGTGAATGAGATTGCCTAAGGGGAAAAAATGTATAGGAACATAATGTTTCCATCCACCTGCAAATTAAAACAAAAAGAAAGAAAGAAAAAGAGAAAGTTGTAGGGAAGGAAGGCTAACTTGCAGGAAACCAACGCACTTCTATGTTTGCAGGGAGGACCTTTATGAAATTATAACTATATTATTTATATTACCTCATTGCAATTCCAACTCTGGAGTTGTCTTCTCACCTGACAAATTAAAAATCCCTGTCTTGGCTACATTAAAGAATCTCAGATGAACATGAAAACTCTTCAAAAATTTATAGTACTATAATACTGCTGTTGTTGCTATCATCACTAATGTTATCATATCATTGTTGGCTGACGAGGGAAGGAAAGTGAAGGAGAGAAAAATAACATTCATTGTAAGCTTACTCATGCAGCAGACTCCATGCCAGTCAGTTTGCATCATTAATCTCCACTATAACCAGAACAAGGTAGGTGCTAAATGCCCATTTTTACAGATGAGAAGCTAAAGTGAGGCTCAGCAAGGGGAAGAAACTGCCTAAATCTCAAAGCTAGCGCATAACAGAACTGAGATTCACACTCATATCTGACACTGTGACCTATGCTTTTTCTTTCAAATTTTCTTTTCTCCCCTACTGTGCAACCCCACTCTAACACACACACAAGAAAAAAGATTTGTCAGCTCAAACAGTGCAGTACGATATCAAAGGGAATATCAAATATCCTAAGTCATAAAGGTCTGGCCTGGGCCACGTTTTCAGGCTGACAAAGCTGTTGTTCTGACACTGGGGAAATTAGGAAACGTGGCAGCTTGGGTCCTTGCCGCTCTGTTTCTGGGCATGCAGTTTGGCAAACAGTGTTACGTTATTTATTTAGTCATAGATGTCATTACAGATTTTTTTACAGGCAGGATTGGTGGCGGTTTAGTCTAAAGGGGTAGAAATTCATAAAATTCCCATCTCTGGGCCATGTAGATCAAATCCTATTACATCAAAGATATTCTCAAACCTCAGCCAAGCAAGTCTTCTACCTTTCAGCTACTTTTCCTATAATGTAGGAACAATTCTCAATAGAACAGTGAAGAAAAACTTTGGACAATATAGAGTGTAGATTGAGTTACTCAATCTAGTTACTTGTAAGTACATCCTGAGAGCCTTAAACGCAGCACAGGACACAAATACCGCAAGGCCCAGTTCCTGTCCCCACGGAGCTTACAATCTAGATGCCACATACTAGCTGTCCTACCAGGCACTGCACGGGAGGAAGGCCAGAGAGGTCACAGTGACTAGGGTGGCTGAAGATAAATTCCCAGGAGAAGAGATGCTTGAGCTTTGAAGAAAAGGCAGGGCTCAGATGGGTGCATAAGAGAACATTCCTGGCAGAAGGAACCGCATGAACGAAGGCACGAAGGCACAGAGGCGAGAACTGAGAAAGGCAGGTCTAGAAACACAGCAGGACCTGCCTGAGAGGAGCAGGGACACGTGTCAGGGAGCAGTGGTAGGAAAGTGGATTAGGGCCACTTAACAGAGGGCATCGCTGAGTCAGCCTAGCCCGGGGTTTCTCAACCTCGATGCTATTCACATTTTAGACCAGACCGTTCTTTTTGTATGTGGGGTGAGGACAACAGGGGAGCCTCCTTTGCCTTGTAGGATAGTTAACAGCACCCCAGTTTCTACCCTCACCCCTAGTTGTCATCTCTACCACAAGTTGTGACACAAAAGTGTCTTCAGATGTTACCAAATGTCCCCTGGGAGGCAAAGTCACACAATGGGTTGAGAACCGTTGGGTTAAAACATTGTGATAATGTGTGTAATCTGTGTGTGATTTGCCTCTGGCTCGACAGGTCTTTTGTGAGCTGACCTCCGTCTCCCACACTCCACCAGGGCTCCCGTGCTCAGGGCTCTATGACAGCAACCTGCAGCCCTACAGAAACCGTCCTCTGGCCGGACTCCAGGGCCCAGTTGTGGTGGGTGGTGTCCTTAGTCACCAGCCCCTCCTTCAGCATGCCTGCAAAATGCCACTAGGGGAGAAAGAACAGGTGAAACACAGCCAGCCAAGAGCTAACAAGGATGGCCTGGCCTCTGAGTGGAGACAAAACACCTAAAATAAAGATACAAGCAAAAACATGTGGAAAGCTGTGACGCAATTTTAATAGCAACATCGAGAATGATGAGAAAATGTTCTAGTTCCTCCTGAACATCAAGCCCATTAGCAATAAAACACCACATTGTGATTGTCCCAGAATTGGGCAGTGAAATGCTGTCCAATTAGAACTGGCATCAAGCCAACTAGAGCCCTTGATTAACGCTAGCTGGGATGTTCAGAGGATGACGTGTTGTTTTCTTGCCCTCGGTGCCAGGCAAGTTGTTGATATAAGAGCTCTGTGAAAATGTTTACCATTATTCTTGCTTTTCCTAATTAGAGCTTTTGGAACCACAGACTTTACTCAGGGACTTTGACACGGGGAATGGAATGTCAAGGGCAGTGTCGGAACGAAGTTCTGCGCAGCTGAGTGACCTCGCGGAGCCGAGGCTTCCACCTCCCGGCAGGCCTTCCTGCAACCTGTTCCCTTCCAGTTTTTTCTGGAAAGAAAGGCTTGTGCAATATCCATTATGGAGCCTAGGAATCTTTTTGAAATTTCCTATTACCAGGATGTTTGCAAGGCTAAATCTCCATGACAATGACAACTAGCTTTTACTGAGCATGTGCCATCTTTAAAGATGTTGCAGTCCCACAGCAGGTGAGGAAGCTGAGGCTTGGAGAGGGCAGATGATCTGCCAAGGACACAAAGATGGTGAATTGTGCAGTGAGAATTCGAACCCAGTTCTGTATGACTCTCAAAGCCCCTTAACTTAACTTCCACACTACCTCAGTATGCAGCAGTCAGGCCTGCACACATGGACTGTGACGGAGCTTTTCCGGCCTTCACAAGAGCACCTCTCTCCACTGAGATTTGCTTTACGTTAAGCCTGGGGACTGGCAGCATCTTGTCTGAGTCCCTTCCTGACCAGCTTCCTTCTAGTAGCAGCTGGGAACTCATTACTGCTTCCCTCTTGCTCCAAAAAGTGCTGCACTTTTCTGGAAAAAAAAAAAAAAAAAAGGCCTGGCTCAGTGGCTCAGGCCTATAATCCCAGCACTCTGGGAGGCCAAGGTGAGAGAATCACTTGAGCCCAAGGAGTTCGAGACCAGCCTGAGCAAGAGTGAGACCCTGTCTCTACCAAAAAAAAAAAAAAAAAAATAGAAAAAATTAGCCAGGTGTGGTGGCACACACTGTAGTCCCAGCTACTCAGGAGGCTGAGGCAGGAGAATAGCTCGAGCCTGGGAGCTGGAGGTTGTAGGGAGCTGTGATCACACCACTGCACTCCAGCCTGGGTGACAGAGCGAGAACCTGTTTCAAAAAAAAGAAAGGAATAAGTGAAATTAATTATAATATTTGACATTTTATTTAGCTCAAGATATCCAAATTATTGTCTCAGCATATAATCAATACTAAAAATATTAATGAGATATTGTATTTTCTTTTTTGCGCTGTCTTTGGAATCGGGTATGTAGTTTGCCCTTACAGCAGCTCTCAGTCTGGAGCAGCCACAGTCCACTTGCCCAACAGCCACCAGGGGCTCATGGCCACCGTGTTGGACAGCACAGTTCCAGGCCAATTTGAGCTCCATTCGGTGACCTATGACAGCCTCCCCTGCCTCATCCCCATCCCCAGGTCATTTCCCAGCTGATCCTAAATGCCACAAGGGTGGGAGAAATGGGAAAAGGGCTGTTTTGCACACTGGATGTACCCTGCCCTCCGGCAGACCAGGTGGCAAGAGACACAAGCAGATTCTACTTCTTCTCAAAACCCAGTGGCTTCCGAAGGCATCCACAAAAAAGTTCAGACTCTGTACTGCCACCTGGCACTGATTCACCTAACGTCCAACTTTATTTCTCACAATGCCCCTACAGGGACTTAACTCAAGCCAGGCCAAAGCCACCTGGCACCCCACAAACATGCCTTGCGTTTCCCGGCCTCCATATCCTAGGATATGCTATTTATTCCCGGCTAGAAGGCCCTCACCTACTAAATCCTACCCAATTCTGAAGGCCCAGTTCTTCATCTCTTCCCTGAAGCCTTTTTTAGTGACTCCTGCTTAAAGGGTCTTTGTCCTACTCTGACATCTATGGCACATTTATCAGCAACAACCAGGTCAGTTGGTGTCGTATTTCAGGACATGCCTTATTTACTTTCCCCTTTAAGTTGTGAGCATCTAAAAGGCAGGGGTAAGAGTGTTAGGTAATAATAATAATGATAGCAACAATTAAAATAATAAATGATGCTTAATGTCTATTGAGCATTATACTATGTTCCAGGAACTGTGCTAAGCACTTTACATTTAATCCTTACAACCACCCTGGAAATCATTCCCATTTTATAGGTGAGAGAACTGAGGCAAAGAGAGGTAACTTGTCCAGTTACACAGCTGAGTGGCAGAGGTGGGCCTCAAACCCTGGCAGTTTGAACGCAGAGCCCGAGCACTCCCCGCCTGACCCATGCACTCGACCGCCTCGCTTGCCTGCCGTGGTGGTTCATTCTCTAACACGGTTCTGTAAGCTTGGTAAACAGTAAATGCACATTTAATTATATGTCAACTATTTGGGGGTTTTGACAGAGCATGAGCCAGAGTGTTAGGCACATCATAGTGATTTAACACACATTTAAAAGTGAATGCCCTGCACCTGCATGACCACCGGGACTGGGCCTCCTTGGGCAGCCATGGCTCCGCTCGTTCCTCTGGCTCCCAGCCCTGCTTGGCACCTACAGCTCGGGGCTGGGCACAGAGCAGGCACACACAGCCTCCAGTGCTGCTCTGCGGCTGGGCGGCAGCTTGCTTCTCAGCCTTGGTGTGCAGCTCCTGCACAGCAGACATGGTCTAGATAGTTAAGAGCAAAGGACGTCCCCACAGGACACAGGGGATGCCCCTCCTCCCACTTCCATTCACCTTATCTGCTTACTGGGGCTCCTATCTCTAATGGCAATTTAATCCTCCCTTGTGGAATCCAAAAGTCACATACCCATTCCCCAGGGAGCCGAGGTAATAAGAAAGCACAAAGTTTAGGATTACTCTTTGATAAGAGTCTTGTTTAAACAAGATGGCATATAAAAGCCGGTCTGAAAACACACCCTTCTCCCCTAGCGCCCCTCTCTCCTCTCTTCCTCTCTTGCTTGTAAGATTGCAAGATTGTACAATCTGCAGACCTAATGCAAATTGCTTTCAAACCCACAAATCTTGTTTCCCAGCCCTCTTTGTTAGCCCCCTCTGCCTACCTGGGGGGTGATGCCTGGGGCTCCCCTGGGGACTGACCACCCAGTCCGCTCCCTCCCAGCACTTCCCACTGGCACCTGCTCACTTACGCTTTGAAATTAGAGCAAAGTTCAACACTATGATTGGTTTCGTTGCCCTGTGAGTTGCCCAACCCTGGCGAGAAAAATGCAGACAATAACAACCTGGGAAAACTTTCCTCCTAAAATAGCGCGGCCCCACAGCATTTTGGCAACAGGTTCTCTGCGGTGAACCTCTGGCTCTGGGAGGATGGAAACGCCCAGGGATGTAAATAGCAATGAGAAAAGGCCACTTGTGCCACTGTTAGGTTTTGTGGTAGTGGGTTCTTTGCTCCCCTCCCCCCGCCCTACCAAAGTTGTGTTTTTTTTTTGTTTTGTTTTACGTTCAGATCACAGAGCAAACACGGAGGGTTGAGACCCTGTTCTGATCCTGCGCTGTGAGCGAGGAGAGGTGGCATCCCACCCTTCCTAGGGGCGCCTCAGCCCCTCTATCTCAGCACTGTCCTCCCAGCCCCCCCCCAAGATCAGTTCCTTCAGCTGCAAAGCGGGGTGACACCACGAGCTGGGAGGGCTGGACGAGGTAGCACAGCCCGTGCCTGGCACAATGCCCGCCTGCAGCCAGCTGGTGTCCCAGGCCATGATTCGGCAGGGTTGGTGCAGGCGGTGCAGGTGCACACCGTGGTGAGGGAGCAGGCCGTGGGGACCCTGCTGGCAGTCGCCAGCCCCGTGGATACATGGCAGGACCGGGAGCTTCAGGCTGAAGTGGTCAGCGCTCCCCATGCCTCCTTGTTTGCAAGGTCCCAGGCCAGCGCCTGGCAGCCCTTAGGCATGGAACTTCTTGTACATTCCACAGCACTGAAAGGGCTTTTGTCCCCACACAGGGAGAACAAACAACAAAGGCAATTGTGTGTCTCCTCACAGGCCCACACAGCAGGCTTGGAGAGGGAAACTTCTTTCCCCCAGAGTCCAGCTCTGGCGGAGCCGCTGCAGCCGCAGGACTCAGGAGGAGTGTGGCGTCTGAGCTCCCATGCGTGTGGCGGAGTGTTCGTCGCACACGCAGCTCACACGCTCGCACGCACACACAAACCCCAGGGAGCTGCTCCTGCCCAGACCAGCCAGGCAGTGAGTCACAGATGCTGCAGCCGCAGGGGCCTCGGCAGACACCCTGCCCACCCCTTCAGGAGGTCACGGCTTCATTATCCCGCTTTTCCAGGAGGGCCACAAGGGCCCACGACAGCCACGGTCCCCCCTGCTTGTTCTTTCCAGGCCTCACAGCGTTTATCGTGAAGAATGTTAGGCAGCATCAGAGAAAGATCTGTTTTCGAGAAGTTTATCCTGAAGTCCCTCCGAACAGAGAGTCACTCACGGCTGTTGACAGGGTTGAAACTCCAGGCCAGCCATGGGAGATCACTTACACGGAAGATATCCTGCTGCCTGGGGGAGGGCAGAGCTCTCCGTTTGCCAGTCTCTCCCTCCTTATTTTCCCTGTTCTCCCGTAATTGCCATAATCGCAGACTGAGGGTTTGGAGAGCTTTAAAATTTGTTAAAGGAAAAAGCTTTTCTTATCAGATGAAATGGTTATGCATCATTTTGCTGGCCCCCGTGAATGGAATAACCCAACCCATTTTCCCTGCGGACTTGGCTCCCGGGGCACTCAGCTTAGTGATCAGTTACAGTAACTAGTATAATAATTCATTCCAGGTACATGGGCACTGCTAACAGATGTCTGACCTGGTGTCTGTTTTTACGTTTCGTGCCTTGTTGTCTCCCAAGTTTAAATATTGTAAGCAATCTTGGTGCTGTGCAAAAACCTTTCTTCCACCGAGAGAGTTGGGAAATCTAAGGATTATTCCTGGTTCTGCCTGACAGACCAGTTCCACCTTGAGCAAGACCTTCCCCCTACCTGGACCTCCATTTCCTCATTTTGAAACCTATCTGTGTCTCCCAAACTGTCCTGCTACAGAATCACCCGGAGTGCTCATTAAACATAGAGGCCCGACCTCTTCCCTGGATGAGGGTCCAGATGGGGGACTGGAATCTGTATCTTCAAACCAAGCCCCCCAGTGGATTCTTACCGTCTGGCAGGTCTGGGAAACACTCACACCAGAGGGTTGCCAAGGTTCCGCTCTATGCTACGATCTATAATTCTTACAAATAATCTTTTAGAAAGAAGATTTGAAAATCATGTATCTTGTATTTACTGAAAATAGTATTACAATGCTCAGTTTTCATTTATAAACACACACGAAGGGAACACTTTGTATTTCTGTTTGCAAAAAGAAAAACCCAACCCAGGCGCTTGTTCCCCACGTGGCTTCCCATGGGCTGTTACCAGGGTTGGGCCTCCCCACTCCTGCGCATAGAGGCTGTGACTCACCCCATCACATCTCCCTGGGGTGTTGACTCAAATGTCACCTTACCTGCGAGGCCTTCCAGGGGCTAATATCCCTCTCCAACATTCCCTAACCTCCTCCCTACTGGGTGTTTCACCTTAGCACTTGCCACTAACCTACCGAGTATTTCGCTTATTCACTTTGTTTGCCGTCTCTCTCCCCCACTAGAACATAAGCTCCTCAGGGATTTTTGTCTCTTTTGTTCCGTGCTATAGCCTCAGTGCCTGAGCTGGACATAGCAGGTGCTCAGTGAATATCTATGGACACAATGAATCAAATGCCTGCTGGATGAAGGAATGAATAAACTTCCTGGAAAGGTCCCAATGTTTGGCCCCATGGGAACAGCCCCTCTAACCCCAGGCCAGGCTCCAGCCTTCTGGCACCTGTACTCCTCTGGGCTCATGTGAGCCCTGGTCACATCTGAATCCCATGATTGAGCTGCCCCTGGGGCGGGGGGGGGGGGGGGGGGGGGGCAGGGGCAGACATCCTCAGTCCTCAGCCTTGCTCTGTGGGGCGGCCCTTGGGCACACGCGGCTCCGCCCCTGCTCACAGCTCAGCCCAGGATGTCTGATGATGCCTGTGTCACCCCAGCTTTCACCCAGCTGTTCCCCATCCCTTTTTCCTCCCTTCCCACCAGGACCCAGTGAGACCTTGGTGGCTTTTGCTCCCATAGGGGGTTGTTCGACTCCCAACCACACTCCCTAACCTTTCTCTGAAAACAAAAATTTTCTTGTTAAAAGTAGAGCAAAGAATGGCTACTGAACCCACCTCTCACCTAGGGAGAGGAAAGAGAGGTCCAGAACCATGAGGGAAGGAGGCTAAGTAGGGACCTCTAACTTGGGTCTCTTGCACTGGGGCCCACAGAAACTGGATCCAGTACTCGTGGCTCTTCTACCAGAATTGGCTCATGTTTATTTACCTACTTTTTAAAATACAGAGCGCTTCACGAATTTGCATGTCATCCTTGCACAGAGGCCATGCTGATCTTCTCTGTATTATTCCAATTTTAGTATACATGCTGCCAAAGCAAGCATGGCCTATGTTTAAATAGAATTGAGCATTTATTTCAAATAGGAGAAAAAATGGTTACACATGGCTGGGTGCAGCGGCTCACATTTGTAATTCCAGCATTTTGGGGGGCCACGGCCAGAGGATTGCTGGAGGCCAGGAGTTCAAGGTCATCTGGGTGATACAGCAAGGCCCTGTCTCTAAAAAATAAATAAATAAAAAGTAGCCGGCATGGTGGGGCACATCTGTAGTCCTAGCTACAAATACATAAGTGAACAAAAAAGAGTAGCTATAGCTAACACACAGGATGCTTAATGGTCCCATATATTGTTCTAAGGGCCTTTACCTTTATGAACTGATTTAATCTCACCACAACCTGTAGAAGGCAAAAGTTTGCCCTACTTCCAAAGTCAGCAAACATTTAATATAACAGGTCAGGGAAACAAAAACAAAACAAAATATTCTGCACCCTGAGATAAAGCAAAATAGCAGGCGAGACCCTGACCGGTTATGATACCCCAAATAATAAACCTCGATTATTTCCTGTGAACCTGGACTCCTTAACAAAAATAATTCTATCCCTAACTTTCGCTGTGCTGATGTCTAAAGATGTGTGGCTTTTGTGACTATGATAATCATGTGAGAAAGTTATTGTTTTTCCATGAACAAACTAATGTAAACCATATTAGTTTCCCAGTTGCCATAGCAAATTAACACAAACTTGGTGGTTTGAAGCAACAGAAATTTATTCTCTCACAGTTCTGGAGGCAAGAACTCCAATATCAAGGTCTCAGCTGGCCGTGCTCCTCAGAACACTCTAGAAGATCCTTCCGTGCCACTTCCAGCTTCCAGTGATTCCGGGTGCTGGCCGGCTTATAGCTGCATCATTCCCATCTCTACCTCCCTTGTCTTCTCCTTTTCTGTCTCATATGGATGCGTGTCACTGGATTTAGGGCCCGTCACATAATCCAGGAAGATGTCATCTCAAGATCCTTAAAATTAATTACATCTGCAAAAACCATTTTTCCAGATAAGGTCACAGGTCCCAGGGTTTTGTCATAAACATATTTTCAGGGGGCCACCATTCAACCCACTACAGTGGCCTTAGTAGTTTTGCATATGGTTTGTTTTACTAAAATACTACTGTTATGTTTTTGTATTTGGAGAGCCAGTCCTGAAGTCTAACTTTTGTGCTCATTGCCAGCAATTTCTTTCTTTCTTTTTCTGAAGCCTCTATTTCAGGGTTTTCCTTTGACCAACCTACCATGCGTGTTGGCACCATTATTATCCCTGTTTTAGAGATGAGGAGACTGAGGCATGTAGAGGTTGACGACAGATGAATTCACACAGGCGGTCTGCCCGGGCACCAGCACCAGTAACTCAGCCACTCAGGACATAACCAACATTAACCCTTTGATGTTTGAACTTTCAGTCTTTTCCCTTTACATATTATATGTGCATTTATTTGTGTGGGACAAGAATGAACCTGTTTCCATTTCACTATATATAATTTTTTTTTTTAGAAAAATGTTGTTTATATAAATTTGCTTTGAACACAAAAGTCAACCAATGGTACAACTGTGTGCTTTTGCCAGAAAAGGAAGGAATGGAAAACTGAAATTCCACTAAGAGCACCTGAAGATTTCCTGTAGGCAGACAAAGTGAAGCTCTTCTACAGGGCCCTGTGGAGTTGGATAAATTGTCCCACAGGTCATTAAAGTCTTTGAAATGATAAACATCCATTAACTGTAGGCATTTCTTTTAATAACTGAAATTACACTTTATGCCACTGTTTTTCCACTCCAGGTGACACTTGTGATGTGTCCAGTTTATATATATAAAATCTGTTGCTCCGATACCTCCATTTCACTGTATATTCCTCAACCTCGTTTCCTGTGGCTGCTGAGGTCGTTCATCATTCGGATGCTCGTCACTTCGTGTTGTCAGTCCTACGTCTCTCCATTCAGCGCACCTGCACGCGGCCCTTTCTGTGTGCAAAGTGCTCTTGGCTTAGGGAGAGAGATGAAGTGGCCAGGGTTTCTACCATTCCCGAGCTCTCTGGCAAGTGCTGTGGTTCTCAGCCCTGGCTGCCTACTAGAACCATCTGGGGAGCTTTTAAAATATACCCAGCCACCCCTCACCTCAGACCAACGACCTCTGAGTCCCTGGGGCTGGGCCCTGGCATCAGTGATTCCAGTGTCCAGTCAGGGTTGGGGTCTCAGGGCCCAGGGGCACAAGCTCCGGCCGGATCACACCCAACACCTGCCCTTCCTGAAGCTCCTTTCTGCCTCCTGTGCCCGCAGACCAGCCAGCCCCTGGGTCTGCCAGTCCCCAGAACGCTTTGGACAGTGAGTTAACCCTTTAGCTTCTGCACATACGCCCTGCTGACTTCAGCAGCTGTGGTCTGGGGGCTGCTTGCCCACGTGGATGGCTCTGTTCTTCCAGCTCTTCTGTAACTTTAGGTGGAAGAAAGAGTCAGGATATTAGTAAGTGGTTCACAAAGAAAATATCACAGTTCTGGGAATCAGAAGGCCTGGGCTTTCATCCTCTATGGAGCCTATAGGACACTGGCCAGCCCCTTGCCCTCTGGAAGATGGCAGAACAATGAACCACCAGCTCATACCAGCTCATGTCCGTTCACTACTCATAAACAGGCGGGGCAATCCTGAGTCTCCAGGGAGTCCGTCAATTTGTGAAGTGACCACAGCTGCCTCTGGTCCGTATCTTGCCTTTGTACAAATCCAGATGAACACGGGATTCCAGCAGTCCCTCAGCTGTGTGCTCTTACCCAGTGAACCACGTGAGCAATTATGCCTGGCCTGAAAGGAACTCACCGTAAATGAAATTTAACAAAGAAAGCACTGGGCCTGTACCTTCACCTGACAAACCTATGATGTAAGGAAGAGATTGCAAATGGGAAAGGGTGGAGGAGAGAGAGGAGGCTCCAACAGCTGCTGTTGAAACTAGTGCAGCCTCACATGACTCCAGGGCAAGGCAGGCGAGGAAACCCCCGAAGCAGACTACTCTGCATGGAGCCCCTCCCAGCACCCACACGGCCTGAGAGCGCTTCATAAACCCAGCAGCACAGGCTTCTGCCCACATGCACAGCTTTGCTCAGAGAGGCTGCAAAATAAAAAATGAAAATTAAACAGAACCACTGCAGATCTGCGAATAGATCTCACCCTTCTTGAAATGGGGTAGGGCCCATCTGAACATGCATGTAATTGGGCGACTTTGCTCTGAGATACTTCCAACCCCACTCTGCTTTTTACTCCCCTCCTTTGTGCCCACTTAACCTTCTTGAATATCCAGTGCCCTTGGCTTCCTGCTTCCTGTGCCCCCTTTCGCCCAGCCCCACTCCAAGCCATCTCACCCTCGCCCCATCCCGTGCTACCCTTCCTGTTAACCTGAAGAGTTGTCGGAGAAACTAAAGACTTCATAATCAGACAGGTATGGATTTAATTCCTAACTCGGTGAACTCTGGCCACTTATAAAATCCCTTTGATTCCCAATTGGTGGGGGGTGGGGGGTGGGGATGGGTGTATACCTACATGATGAGTGCGTTGCGCACCGCCTGGGGAATGGTCACGCTTGAATGTGCTGACTCTGGGAGATAGGGGGTAGGGGGAGGGGATGGGGCATAACTACATGATGAGTGCGATGCGCACTGTCTGGGGAATGGACACGCTTGAAGCTCTGACTCGGGGGGATGGGCGGTACATGGGCAATATATATATCCTGAACTTTTGTACCCCCGTAATAGGCTGAAATTAAAAAAAAAAAAAATCCCTTTGAGACTCAGCTTCCTCATTTATAAAATGGGGATAAAGATATTTAGCTAATAGAGCGACACTTGACCGATATGGTTGCTGTGATAATTATATAAATTAAGCAGAAATATACACAGAGTACCAGGCATATAGTAGGTGTTTAATAAATGCAAGTGTTATCAAGCAAATGAGCTCACTGCCCGATGCACACAGATGCCAATACTACGGCACCAGCTTTTGAGGAGAGAAAGGCTTTATTGCGAGACTGGTCAGCAAGGAGACAGGACACGGGCTCAAGTCTGTCTCCCTGATTTGGGGTCTGGGGCAAGTTTATGGGCTCAGAGGGGAAGGGAAAGGATTTAGGAATGCTGGCTTGGTGCGGTCTGACTGGAGGGCTTCAAATTTGACTGTTTACAGTAAGGTATGTTGAGGTAGATTTAAGCCCGGATCTTCCAGGCCAAAGGTCCCCTCACTCTGAAAGAGTCTGGCATTCAGGTGCCAGCCTGGTCATCTTGGTTCTGAGGGGAGGAATCACTGGTTCCAGGTGTTGTTAGAGGTCAAAGCTTTTTCTTTCGCACCTGCCTGGGCTACGTGACTTGCAGTTTCTGGCTTCGTTATACCTGCAAGGTAACTTGACATGTTGTTATCAAGAGAGTAGGCCCAGTTTGGGCTGGGCCCGTGGAGAAGCGAAAAGAAAACATGAAAAACCCCACAACCCTCCCCATCTGCACATCTACAATAACAGCCACTTGTTGAGTAGTGTAAGTCAGGCAACGTATTCAGCCTATTGTGTGCTTTTTAAATGTAATCCTCAAAGCTGTATACAATAGATACTTTTAAAATCTCCATCTAACACGATTAAACAAAGTCTCAGAGAGTTTAGGCATCCTGCCCAAGTTCGCACAGCCAATGAGGAAGAGAGCTTGGATTTGTACTGGGGTCCCTCAGCTTGAACTATGAGGATTCATTCCCTGTTGAGGAACTTTCGGGGAGCACGGAGGGTATTTGGGAGCTGGGAGCCAAGGGCTCTTTCTAGGACCCAGAGGTCTCCATCTTTCAGCAGCCTCCTGTGCAGGCGTCCCCCACCTGGCTGGCTGTCCCTGGCCACACCCACCTGCCCACAGCCTAATGGATTTGCATGCGGCCCTCTGAGGACCACAACAGAGCATGAGCAGAGCCCAGGCTGGCAAGGCTGCTGACCCAGAGCCAGAGGTCTAGCCCTGTCACTACCTTGTAGGGTGACCTTGGGCAAGTCCCTGGAGAGTCCCCATCTCTTGGGCAAATAATAGCAGTTTTTCCTATGCTTCTGAAGCAGGTAAAGTATCCTAGACCACCCTGATAGTTTAAATGCCATAAAACCTAGAATATAATGTTCCTGAAATAACCAAAGCCAGGAAAAATGTGTATATATCATGCTTATCATGTTCAAAGGGCATTTGATGACTTTAGATTTTGAGATCGCATGCAGGCAGACCAACCAATACCCAAGGAATAGCTTAGTCACAGAACAGGAATAGGCAGATGCATGCTGATCAGAAAATTTACCTGACATGCAAAACCAAAGCAGGTAGGTTTGATGTAGCAGTGGACGGAGGAAAGCTGGATACCACGGGTAAGACTGACACTGGGCTGGAGTCGGGAGAATCTGGACTGAGGGTAGAATCCTGACTTCTTAGGAAATCTGGTGGGACCCTTCTAGAAGAGTCTTCATTTCAAGATCCTGGTTTATCTGATTTGGGGAATTTCTAGAACCTGGAGAGATACCCCATTGGCTTTGTCTAAGGTCCATTTACAACATTTTGAACCTCATAATAAGAAGACTAAAGTGTCTGGGCATGGTGGCCTGTAATCCTAGCACTCTGGGAGGCCGAGGTAGGAGGATTGCTTGAAGCCGGGAGTTGGAGACCAGCCTGAACAAGAGCAAGACCCCCTCCCTACAAAAAATAGAAAAATTAACTGGACGTGGTGGCATGTGCCTATAGTTCCAGCTATTCGGGAGGCTGAGGCAGGAGGATCACTTGAGCCCAGGACTTTGAGGTTGTAGTGAGCTGGGATGATGCCGCTGCAAAAAAAAAAAAAAAAAAAAAAAGACTAAAGGGAGAAATAGGAGTTCAGAGTAGGCCAAGGCTCCTTTCGAGTACTCAAAACCAGGGGTGGGTCCACACCTGAGCATGGCCAGCCCAACGAGCCCATAGCCCGCAAAGTAAAGCCACTCCCTGGGCAGCCTCATGGCTTTCTTTGCCTAACGCCCTGTGGCTTTAAACAGCCAGCTCCTGCGACAGGAAGAAGAAAGTACTGTATTTCTTCTGGGCTTCTACAGGCTCTTTATAACAATGCTGTTTCTGTTGCAGATGACACCCTGAAATGACCTGCCCACTCCTACAACTTGTCATGCACCCAGCCAATAATTAATTGACCAACTAACATTCTAGGAGGGATCCCTGAAGGCCCCGTGCTGGGTTGGACCTATGAGGAGAGCCAGGGGCTCATAATCCTGTCCCTGTCCTCAAACACTTTAGTGTTCAGGAGTATAGGTGGCATTTGAATCACCTTGGAGCTCACCATGGGCACAGAAAAAAAAAAAAAAACAGTCCAGGAAATGCCTTCCTCAGTGTCAACTTGAGTGAAATAATGCCCCTGGTGACATTTACCTGTGTCTGGAAATGTTTGCAAGGGATCGCACTGTATGGAGCGTTACACCACATAGATTTGCCTTTGTAGCTTGTGTTGTACCTGCGCGTGTCCGAGGGCTGGGGGAGGGAAGGTGGGGAGCAGAATGACGGCCCCACTAAGGATAGCACTGTACCAAGGGGGCTTCACAAGGGGTCGTTCTACCCTCACAACCACCATCACCCCCACTCTACACGGGGAGACCGAGCTGTGGGAGGGGCTGCATGCATTGCGGGGCGGGGGGGGGGGGGGGGGGGGGGTTGCTGTGATCAGGCTGTGAGCCCGTGGGGAAGAACGGAAGCCAGAGTTCCATCTGATCAAACTGCTGGAAAGCTCTGGCAGGTGCCTGGGGGCGGGGGGGGGGGGGGGGGGAGAGGGAGGAAGGATTGCAGAATGAGACCAGAGAGGGGGCTCTGGAAGGGCAGATCTGTTGCCCCTCCTCTCCCCCCACGCATACAGAATAATGGTCTCTGGAGTCAAAGCGAGCATTTTACTAACCCATTTTAAAATGTTAGGCCCAAGTCAGGGGCCCCTGTGGATAATCAAAAGTTGGCTAAATGGAGCCAGCTGAGCGAGAGAAGGTTGTGCCGTGAGCACTGCTCTGGCAGGTGGCTGCTATGGGGCAAGCTTGAAAGGATGTGCCGTGGTGACAGAGGGAGGGCAGGGAAGGCGCTGGGTTTGGGATTCGGGCAGACCTGAGCTTCGCCATTTACTAGTCATGAGACACCGAAAACTTCATTTAATCTCTCTGATCCCCTTTACTTCACCTTTAAAATATGAGTCATCATCTTTCTCTTGCATGATTGTTAGAGTACTGTATGCCAAGTGACCAGCACACCAATGGTGCTCAATAAATGCTAGCTAGTAGTATCACCTGGACCTGGTCGCTCCACGGTGATGGCGCTCGCCAGCCCGGCTCTGTGCTGTGGAGCAACACTGCCCTCCAGTGGCTGAGTGGGGGAATGACGGGTGAGGCGGCTGCTTGCACCACACCACATCGCACACTGGAGAAGGGTTAGAAGAAGGGTCAGACCCACCACGTGCATTTCTCATAAAAGCTCCAGTTCTGCCCTGGTCAGCAGGTGACAGCCTACATTGTCCTCAGTACTGGAGGACCTCAAGCCCAGTAAGTTCTGAATCTTGGCCTGGGAAAATAACCTCCAGTAGCTTTACAAAAGCTCTCTCTCAAGATGGTCATGACCTCCAACCCATCCCACCCACACCCCAGGAATAGTGTGAGTGGAAAGCAAAATGCCAGCACATGGCCAAGCAGCCCTTGGCAAAACAAGGAAAGAAGACGTTCCACAGACAGTGGGCACCATCCAGGCCTCGGGCTCCATGCTGGGCCGCAGCAAAACCAGAGCTGACTGACTAGCTGGGAGGACATTAACGAAACAGTCACCCGGGTACATAACTGCAGACTGTGCTGAGGATAGAAAGGAAAGGTTCAGGTGCTCCCCCCAGGACCAGATGACAGGATAAGGGGTGCGGGGTGCTCCTTGGTAATCCCATGGTCTCTTGAGCACCTGCTAGCCGGGAAGCTGCCCCTGCGCCTTGTGCACACATTGCACATGGACCAGCTCACTGCCCTGGAGGCGGCCTGACATGGCTCTGGGCCGTCTGCCTCTGCAGATGGTGGACAGGAGTCAGGAAGTGGCCAGAGGATGGACAGGCATTCATAAGTGCTGGTCTAAAACAGGCATTCCTAGAAGCAGGAACAGCATGTTCAAAAGCCCTGCGGTGGCATCCATGGGCATATCTTTGAGGAAATGTGGCTGGAGCCCAGAAATCAAGGACAAGAGTGGTGGAGGTGACGTGAGAGCAGTGGGCAGGGGCCAGGCCAGTAGGCTCTGGAGGCTGGGACCGGGAGTGTGGTCTTGGTCCTGAGAACCCTGGGAAGCCACATGCAGTGCTCTTGCCTCCCTGCCACCCACCCCGCCCCAGGGACAAGCCCCCTCTCTGCCTTCCTCCTCCCCTCGCTGCCCACATTGCCTCCTTCATGAGTTTTCTGGGTTTCATCCTTTTTTCCCTCCTCCCAGTAGCATCCTATCAAATGTGTCTGGGAATTTTTTTCCCCCCTCCCTCCCTTCCTTCCTTCCTTCCTTCCTTCTTGCCACAGTAAAATTATATTAAATAAAAACTGGCATTCCAAAACCACACTTGCACTTCTAAGCTGCAAGGATTTCCTACCAGCCCTGTGTGCCCGCCCCTGTGCTAGGCTAGGCCTGGGGACGAAGTGGAAATACACTTTGCCCTGCCCCTGAGGGGCTTGCCATCCACCTGAATCCCGAGGCTGCCTCCCAGCTAGCTGCACTGTCTCATTCTGAGCCCTAGCAATGGAAATGGCACTTGTAAACACTCCCTCTCTTTCTGAACATTCAAGTGTTCACACAGGAACCAAGCCAGTGGCCAGTGAGTCCATTCGGTAAATGGTTTGAGGTATATAAGGAAATAGTCCTGGACCTGGAGTCCAAAAACCTGGATTTGTAACCTGGCTCTGCCATTTCTAAAGCTGTGTGTCCTTAAGCAAGTTTCTTGACTTCTCTGAGCCTTGGTTTCTTCATTAATAGAGTGAGGGTGAACAAGACTTTCCCTGTCTATCTTGCAGAGTGTTTATGAGGATCATACAAGGCACCACCATGGTCCCCAATGGGAGTCCTTAAACAGGTGCCACCCATGTTCACCAGCCCACAGTGAGTTGAGGAAATTAAGGACAGTGATGGGAAGTTTTTGCAAAGGAAGATGAATTCAGTCGAAAGGGCTGGTCCTTACTCTGAGATTGTTTCCTTCTTGCAGTTTATTTGCATTGAAATTACATTTACTTTATGAAATGATAGTGGTGTTAGGCGATGTTTTAAAAATGTTTTTCCTTGACAAAATAAAAGGGTAACTACTCAAGTTGGAGGGAACTTACTGGTCTGTGAGACCCCTAGCCTTCCAAGTCTGCGAACCAGAAAGCCCCTGCAGACCACCAAGAGCCACGAGCAGGTGCTGCTCCTGCTGTCCCTCCCTTACCGCCCGTCTGGTGGCCGGGGCCGGGGCCCTCACTGTGGCTCTGAGGGTCAAGCCCACGGAGGTGCTTTTCACCTTGGCTTTAAAAGCACACATTCTAGAATCAGACTGTTACGGTTTAAACACCGGTCATGCCCCTTTCTAGCTGTCTATGACCTCGGACACGTTGCTTCTGTTCTCGGTGTTTCTACTCCCTTGTTTGTACCGTGTGCGTGTTAGTAGCGAAGCGTAAAGGAAAGGCAGGGGGACAGCGTGCGGCACATGCGGGCACTCAGTGCATGGCAGCTATGATTATTATTTGTCCTCCCAGCACCCCCCACCCCCCGACCAAGTCGCAGCTGCCTGTGCCAAGTCTGAAGCCAGGACGCCCTCTGCTTCTCCTTCTCACCTGTCCAGGTCAGGAAGCCATTGGCTTCTCCCAGAAAGTTCCTGGAAGGGAAACGTATAGGTGTTCCCAACATGCAGAAAGGAGTTTTAACTGTGCTTTTCTTTTCACCTAAAAATCTGCCCATTGACTTGCAAATGAGGACTTGCTCCCAGGTCCTTGGCAACCATTTGCCACAGAGCCAGGAGGCGAACTGGGAAGCCCAGATCCTGGGAGAAGCAGCTGCCTGGCAGAGGCCAGGTTTCCGTTTGTTTGTTTGTCTGAAGGGAAACTTTTCCTAGTTTCACATTCCTTTCTCAGGACACAGCCTCGCAAGCTTGTGTTGGATACATGTGCGCTCAGCCATTTGCTAAGAGGACATGGCAGCGTGTGTCCCTCTTGCCCTTTCAAGGGTGCCGGGAGCTGAAAAGTGCACGCCCTGAAGGCGTGCTGCCCCAACCCACGGCTGACGGAGACCCCCCAAAGATTGAATTTCCATTCCACAACAGTCTCAGTGCCTGGATAACAGAAGGATAAGAGGCTTGTTCCTCCTTTTGCTCACCAAAGGCACCATGGCACTGCCAGCCCAGGGCAGGGACAGCTGCCACCAGGCCTCTCCCCAAAATGCCACAGGCCTTAACCCCAAGGCTCCCTGTGCCCGCAGCCAGGCCCCCTGCAGGTGGAGGTCAGCAGCGGTTGTGAGGCAAGGACAGGGAGGGGGAAGCCAGGCAGGGCCTGGGATCCAGAAAGAAGGGAAACAGGCAGCTGAGAATTGTTGAGGTGAGGTGGGGGGCAGTGGAGGGCAGGGAGACAGGAGAGGCAGAACATGCTTGGGCTGAGGCTCCAAGCCCCTACTGCACCCTTCATTGTCCCACTGGACTTATAAAACATAAATGCAAAGATAAAATGATTAAGAATCCCAAGACAGCCTGGGCGTGATGGCTCACACCTGTAATCCTAGCACTCTGGGAGGATGAGGTAGGAGGATTGCTCAAGGTCAGGAGTTCAAGACCAGCCTAAGCAAAAATGAGACCCCCGTCTCCACTAAAAATAGAAAGAAATTAGCTGGACAACTAAAAATATATAGAAAAAATTAGCCAGGCATGGTGGCACATGTCTGTAGTCCCAGCTACTTGGGAGGCTGAGGCAGTAGGATCGCTTGTGCCCAGGAGTCTGAGTTTGCTGTGAGCTAAGCTGACACCATGGCACTCTACCCCGGGCAACAGAACAAGATTCTGTCTCAAAAAAAAAAAAAAAAAGAAAAGAAAAGAAAAGAAAAGAAACAAACAAACAAAAAGAATCCCAAGACAGTAGCCACAGAGCTTCACACCCCCTGTGCAGGACCCTTGTGAGCACGGGGCCCTGTGCAACCGCACTGGTTGCCTTCCCTTGAAACCGGCCTTGGCTACAACCTTCAATGCAAACTTCTTACAGTTCAGGTCCTCTGCAACACCACTTGCTTCCAGGGCTGAGGCTGGGCTCAGACTGGCTTAGCAGAGGCGCGCAGCTCTCCCCTGCGGGAATGCAAACATCCGTGAAAGCCTAAGGAGTCATCCTTGAGCAACCCCACATTCTGAGCACCGCCGCCTCCTCAGCTCCTTCCAGACGCTAGAAAGCACTTCAGGGTCTTGGAGTTCTGGTTTGTGTGTGTCCCAGGTAACAACTTGCATTTTAATTGCTTTTAAAAACTGGATATGCTCCCATTTGTCAGCCTGTGTCTTTAGACACGAGTCTCAGGGTTTTCAGTGTGCCTTTGAGAAAGGTGCTAAACCTAGAAACACCTTCCTTTGTCTCCCCCAGGTGAAGACATTGAGCACCACTGATTACTGGAGAATCTGTTGAGAGCATCTCCTTTGGGCTCCATGTCTGGTCCGGAAGGACTTGGTGAATATCCATCCTCGCTTCATTGTGGAAGGTTTTGAAGGCCTCTGAATAAAATGAAAGAACTGGAGCAAAACATTTTAAAGAAGTAGAGAGAAAATGCTAGTAGAGTTTCACTTTGATTTCAGAATCAATTTGTGGAACTCCAGTTTCACAAGAATGAAAAAGGCCCCTAAGCATGGCAGCTTCTTAAGATATTCAAACACGGCCGGGCGCGGTGGCTCACGCCTGTAATCCTAGCACTCTGGGAGGCCGAGGTGGGCGGATCGTTTGAGCTCAGGAGTTCGAGACCAGCCTGAGCAAGAGCGAGACCCCATCTCTACTAAAAATAGAAAGAAATTATATGGACAGCTAAAAATATATATATAGAAAAAATTAGCCGGGCATGGTGGTGCATGCCTGTAGTCCCAGCTACTCGGGAGGCTGAGACAGGAGGATCGCTTGAGCTCAGGAGTTTGAGGTTGCTGTGAGCTAGGCTAACGCCACGGCACTCACTCTAGCCTGGGCAACAGAGTGAGACTCTGTCTCAAAAAAAAAAAAAAAAAAAAAAAATTATAAAAAAAAAAAAAAAGAAAAAAAAAGAAAAAAAAAAGATATTCAAACACAACACCAGGCAATTGAGAGCATTTAATTTGAGTTACTTGGTTATGCAAGTATATATATTAATAAATAAATTCCAGATCTCTTGTGGGTCCCTGTTTCCTCCATCTGCACAGAAACTGCACTAGCAGGACTGCAGCTGTGGCAGATGGGAGAGTCGCAGGGCCAGGGCCCGGGACGACAGAGTAGTAGGAAATCTTCCAAGGGCTTTTTGGCCAACAGACGGTGTAGGGCCAGCAGACAGCAAGAAGCACATGGCGCACTCTCCGTGGGGCCGAAACTCCAGATCACCAGCTTTCGCCCCGGAGACTATTCCAGAACCTCCGAGGGAGGCCTTGGGAGGGGCCAAGGCACTGCAATCAGGTGGGTGGGACCCGGAGCCATTGTTCTTTGCACATTCGTGCGAATGTGACCTAATTGGCTAAGCACAGGCTGGAGAAGCTAGATATACCTGTTTAAATTCAAAGCCAAAAGACACTAAAGCGTGTTTTCCGAGGAGGCGTGGTGCGTGGAAGAGCATTCCGCACCGCCTCACGTGCGGAGGCGGGGAAGGACCTAGGCGTCGGCCTGGGTTTGGATGCGCTACAGCGCACTGTGGCCAGCAGAGGGCAGCACCGCACTGCAACCGGGCAGCGGGAGCCCTAAGAAATCGTGCACGGCAAGAACCCTGGCACTCTGGGAGGCCCCGGCGGGAGGATCGCTTGAGCTCAGAAGCTGGAGACTAGCTCTAAGCAAGACTGAGACCCCGCCCCCTCTCTTGAGCAAGAGTGAGACTACCTCTCTACCAAAAAGACAAGGAGAGAAAAAAAAAAAAAACAGCTGGGCGTTGGGGCACGCACCTGTAGTCCCCTGTACCCGGGAGGCTGAGGCAGAAGGATGGCTTAGAGCCCTGGAGTCCGAGGTTGCAGCGACAATGGCGCCACTGCACCCTACCCAGGGCGGTGAGTGAGACTCTGTCTCAACAGAAACAAACAAGGCAACTGAGCACCCCTCCTCACGAACCCCACTCTTTTCGTATCCTTGCCTAGAAGGAAGGCTTGCTTTTTTCTGTTTCTTAGTTCTGGGAAACATTAAAACTATTCTGAAATTATTCTGTGGCTGTTCTGAGAGGAGAAAACAGATTTCCTCACTGGGATGGCCTTGAGCAAAATTATGCCATCTTAGAGACACACACACACACACACACACTATTCTCTCTCTCTCTCTCTCTCTCTCTCTCTCAGAGTTGAGTTTCTCTTCCCATGGTCATTTTAAGCTTCTCTCTGGCTCTGTAATGCCAGACTCTGCTCCCTGTTAAAAGGAACATCGGGCAGGCAGGGAAAAGAGTTCAGGAGGTGAGCAGACTTCCCAGCATGTCCGCGGCCAGTAGCACGTTGAAGGCAGGTCAAGCCAGTAGTCTCAGTCTTTGGTCCCTGAAACACCAGCGGCTCTAACTTGAGGTCCTGTCTCCTGGCTCTGGCCCTGGCTGTCCTTGGTTGTGACAGTTATGGCTTCCAAACTCTTTCCTGACCATGCCTGTGACTGAGCCTGGGGTTAATTTACCTTATAGGTGCCAGACAATATCCTTTGTAAGCCATGATTTCCTTCACCCTGTCCCTATTCACAATTAGCCAAACCCTGGCCCAAATTACACATTGGCTGGTGTTTAGCGGCTGCAAGATGCCTCCTTGCCTCTTCCTCTGGCGTCCGGGATCTTCTGGGAACCCTTTCACTGGTCTCAGATGGAATCAGAGGAGTGTTTCCACCCAGATGTTTCCCACAAGTTTCACTTCTGTACTTCATCTGGCAGGATGTGGTTCTCAATGGAAAGAAAGCCCTACTGGGGAAGAAAAAAATCCATTCGCCATTCATGACAAGGTGTTCATGTTTGAACAAGGGGAAAGTAACCCAAAGGAGTTGAATTATAAAGATGGGATTCTTGGCTTTTGGGAGAGACAAATCTGAGTGGAGGAGACTAGGTCACCTTGGTGGCTGCCTCTTCCCCCTCACTGGGGCCAGCCCTGAATCTAACCAGATAACGCAGGGCCAAACACACCCAGCCGGGTCTGGTAAGCAACCACCTCTGCCAAGTACTGTTTCTTTCACAGGGCCTCGGGTGATCTCATCCCAGAGGCTGTGCTCCCGGTATCTGTTCCTAACACAGACTCACTCAGGAGCCTCATTCTGTCCTGGGCAGCTCCTTTGTACTCCACGCTGGGCTAAGCTCTAAGGATACAGCTAAAGGACCCCTGATCCCACAGGAAGCTCACCTCTGGCTCTAATTGAAGGTTTTCTCTATTTCCACAAGCTTTGTGGAGCACAAGGCCCATGACACTTCACCTTATAGGCAGATGACCCCCAAACTCAGATTCCTGTAGCGACTGGTTCCACCCCACTCCCTCCAGGACCTGCCTTCCTTCCCCACCTTTTTCCCGTGGATTTGAATGGGCCATTTCAAAAGTCCCACACCATTGAGCAACATGGCATGCTACAATGATCACGTCAGACTTTATCACACGCTCCCAGCACAAACTTCTGCGTATGATATTTACATATGCACTAGCTCTCACCAAGGAACCCAAAGCCATTTACGGACCCTGTCTCATTAGCTCCCACAGGATCCCTGAAGGTAAGAGAGAAGCCATGGAGTGTGTCATTCTGGACACAGACCTAGAAGAAATTTCCAGGCCTTCTCTGCATAAGAAAAAACTTGTCCAAAGTTAGTCATGGCTGGGGTGGGGAAAAAAAATATGAAACTGTTGTTTTTAACTTGCACTGTTCACTTAATAATTTATCATGAATATTTCCCATATTAAAAAAAAAAGAAAAAAAAAAAACAAAGTTAGTCATGGCCACCAATGTGTGCTTTTAGACAACATTTTAATGTAATAATCCCAGGGCCATTTTGTGAAACTGGCATTCTGCAGTATAATAATCCTTATTCCGGAGCCAATGTTTTCATGTAAACAAGGCAAATTAAAACATGTGAATCCCAGCCAGGCATGGTGGCTCACATGTATAATCCCAGCACTTTGGGAGGCTGAGGCAGGAGGATCGCTTGAGCCCAGGAGTTCGAGGTTACGGTGAGCTATGATCATGCCACCGCACTCCAGCCTTGGGTGACAGAGCCAGACCCTGTCTCTTAAAAAATAACGTGACTCCTGTGGCACGGGATGGGGGGGTGGTCACCATACCATGGTCAGCATAAGGGCCAAGACTCACTCCCCTAGGTGATCACCCAGACCCAAGGCATGGCACGTCTTAGGGGATTAGCAGAGGGTCTTAGGTAAAAAAGAAATTAGAGAAATCTAGACATTTTCATTAAACCGGCAATTCATGATCACACAGACACACAGGAAATGTGAAAACCCAGAAATGTGATGCCATATTTGGGGAAGCGGCAGCAGCCAATGAGTTGCCCTCAGGGCAGAGAGAGGCTGGAGAACCAGGTGGAGCCACACCTGCGGGCCCTTGTGGACGCCAGCAAAGCTTTTAGACTTTATTCTGATGGTTCTCTGAAGGGTGAAATCAGCAGACAAACCTGACTAGATTTGCATTTTGAAAGCATCCCTTGGGTAGCAGTGAAGAAAATGAATTAGAAGGGCCAGAATGGAAGCAGAGAGTCCAGACAGGAGGCTCCTGCAGGAGTCCAGGTAGGGGACGCCGCTTGGACTAGAGGCGTGGCAGTGGAGGCAAAGAAAGAAGATTCGTCTGAGAGCACTTCAGGAGTGACAATCCAGAGGTGGGTGAGGAGAGAAAGGACCCAACACTAGAAATTGGATTTTCCAATATAAACTTCAGTACCTATTATAACTTTATCTCCTTTGAGCTACCAGATATCTGGGAAGGTAGTAGAGTAAAGGGAATCTCACAGTTATCAAGAATTCCGGGCAGGAAATTAAAAAAAAAAAAAAGAATTCCTGGCTTCCTGGCAGGGCACAGCGGCTTGTGCCTGTGATCCCAGAATTTGGGAGGCTGAGGCAGGAGGATCTATTGAGCCCAGGAGTTTGAGGTTGCTGTGAGCTAGGCTGACACCACAGCACTCTAGCCTGGGCAACAGAGCAAGACTCTGTCTCAAAAAAAAGAAATTTTTCGGCCGGGCGCGGTGGCTCACGCCTGTAATCCTAGCACTCTGGGAGGCCGAGGCGGGTGGATTGCTCAAGGTCAGGAGTTCGAGACCAGCCTGAGCAAGAGCGAGACCCCGTCTCTACTAAAAATAGAAAGAAATTATATGGACAACTAAAAATATATATATAGAAAAATTAGCCGGGCATAGTGGCGCATGCCTGTAGTCCCAGCTACTCGGGAGGCTGAGGCAGTAGGATCGCTTAAGCCGAGGAGTCTGAGGTTGCGAGGTTGCTGTGAGCTAAGCTGACGCCACGGCACTCACTCTAGCCTGGGCAACAAAGTGAGACTCTGTCTCAAAAAAAAAAAAAAAAAAAAAAAAAAGAAATTTTTGAATACATAATAGCCAAAATTTTTCTGAAGTTGATGTTGTTTAAAGTAAAACATGTCTTAGGGGTTTACAACATATATAGAAGTAAAATGTATGATCACAATAGCCCAAAGGATGGGAGAGAAGTGGAAATATACTATTGTATTTAAGGTTCTTAAATTAAACCTTAAATTAAACCTTAAATTAAAATTTAAGGTTCTTAAATTTTATGTGAAGGGGTGAAATAGCATTTGAAGGTAACCTGGGTTAAGCAATTTATCTGAGGTTGTACGTGTGATGGAGCTGGGATCTGAATTAAGCAGTCCGGATTGCCAAGCCGTCTGTGGAGAGGTGAGATGTGAGGTCAGGAACATACCATGAGCTTATGCGTCTCTGTAAGCCAAGGAACACCCCCAGAAGTCGGGGAGAGGCAACTGTGGTGTTTTGTTACAGCAGTCCCAGGAACTAATATAATCCCTAAAACTCCCAGTCTGTGCAAGGTAAAGAAGTTCTGTGGGCCCAGCGGGAAGTGAATGTTGATGGCTGGACATTAAGTTGACAAAATAAACTAGCTTTGGGATCTAAGCGCCATAGGGAAAAGCACGAAGGGGGGACTGGTTGGACTGGTTTTCTCATAAATCTCAGTGACTTTAATCCCAACCAGGTCAAATCTAAAGTTAATTGATTCAGCGAGTAATGCCTGAGCAGCTACTCCACGTGTGAGGCTGTGCTGGGCCCACTGGGGAAGCCAGGTGAGTCAGCTGCCTCTGCCCCGGAGGAGCTCGTTCCAATAGATTCACCTGTGCCCACGGTGTAACGACCAGGTCAGTAATTAGTTAAGGTGTGAGTAACAGGCTGTGTGGGTTCCAAATGAAGAGAGCGATTCATTCTACCTGGGGAAGGAGGAGGAGACGGCTCACTAGACGATGCCTGACTGTGGGGTGCACGGCCCCCCCCCCAGCAGAGGAAAACAAATCTACAGAAATGCCGGTTCTTGTCTGGGGACTGTGTCACCCATAATGCGGTCATGCTCTCTGCTCGGTGGAGAGGTGCAAAGCTGCCTAGCCACCGCTCACACAGGAGGGGATTCTCTGGGCTCTGAAAATCTCTGCTTTTCCCTTCTGGTTCTCCACTGGGGTGCGTGCTCACCACCACTCTCTGCAGAGGGTGGGGAAGGCGGTGAGGGTGGAGAAGGTGCACAGAGGACGGGGGACCGCTAACCATCTCTTCTCAATTACATTTTGTTAGAGAGCGGGTGCCTTGGGGAGAGGAGCAGGCCCTTGTCTGACATTTGCAGGATCTGGGGCGAGGGTGTAGCCCACTTGTCTAAGCTCCATCTACAGTGCCCAAAATTGACACTCCATGGGCCCATTTGGGCCTATCTGGTGGCATGGTCCACAGTCTGGAGAACTGGCTCAGAAAAGAGGCCACGTAAGCCCTGAAAGTAGACTTGGCCCTTCTGAGCGAGAACATACTACAGTGCTGTAGGACAGCCTCCAATAAGAAACAATGATTTGGCCCCAAATATCAATAGTGTTGAGTTTTTTTTGTTTGTTTGTTTGTTTTTTGAGATAGAATCTCGCTCTGTTGCCTGGAGTAGAGTGCCATGCCATCAGCCTAGCTCACAGCAACCTCAAACTCCTGGGCTCAAGCAATCCTCCTGCCTCAGCCTCCCAAGTAGCTGGGACTACAGGCATGTGCCACCATGCCTGGCTAATTTATTTTTCTATATATGTTTTTAGCTGTCCAAATCATTTCTTTCTATTTTTTAGTAGAGACGGGTTCTCGCTCTTGCTCGGACTGGTCTTGAACTCCTAACCTTGAGTGATCCTCCTGCCTCGGCCTCCCAGAGTGCTAGGATTACAGGCGTGAGCCACCACGCCTGGCCAGTGTTGATTTTTGATGAATGAATTTTTAGTACCTTGAGCATGAGCATTTGGACTTGCTTGCTGGAGGGTATTGAGCCTGAAGACAGATCACAAGCGCTTGGGGCCCCTAATGGGGCCCAGAGCAACTGCTTCCAGAAAAATGGGCCCAAATCAGCAGAAATACAACCTGGGACTGTACTATCAGCCTCAACAAAGGGACTTGGGGCCCAGCAATCAGCCATGCCCATGCCATGCTCCCTAAGACTGATCGGTGGGAACTGCCTGTCCCTTTTCCCTGTGCAACTTTGTCACCCACCTCACCCACCTCACCCACCATCGCCTCACCTTTGGTCTTCACTGGGGCAGCTCTCTGATCAGATAAACCCCACTGCCTAAGCTGAACACCTGAGTTTTCTTTGCAGCTTAATGCTCACCATGCCTCACAGTGTCTCCTTTTATAAATCAGACTGTACAACTCAGGACACAGAATGTTCACTTAGGTCCATGTGACCCAAGGGCCAAGCTCAGCTGAGCAGCCAGGGCTCTGGTAGGGATGCTTTGAACAACATTTTACCAAATGTTTCTGGCCTCCCTCTAGCCCAGAGCAGAAAGTGGCGGTCAGGAAGTTCCAATGCCAACCCCTTCCACTGCATTCCTGGGTTCAGGACAACTTTTTAAGCTGAGCATACTGCATTCACTTAATTCTTCTAGATATAAAATAACCAGTAGATGTGTCTACTCTGAGCCTGTCAGCAGGCAGGGCCAACTCTAAGTGCTCAATCTCTTCTTCGGAATCTCAAGGCCTGGGATCCCAGCAGTTCTAGGATCTAAAGGCTTTTCGGTCTCCTGAAGCTCCCTCTAGTTCCGATGATGTTAATTAGCTAAGCAAAGAGGAAAAAAAGGTGCACTTTGATTATGCAATGAATTCCTAATGATTCTTCATTCCTTCCTCAGAAAATATTTATCTGACATTTACTGGACACGAGGTACTGTGCTAAGCACAGGCGTGTGGTGGTGAAGAGCCATTTTCCCATATAACAGTACCCAGGCTGACTCGGAGATTTACCATGTCAGGCAAGAAAGGGAGAAAGGTGTTAATGAAGTATTCGCCATGCAATTTTGAAACCAAGTATATTAAGAGAATGCAAAGCCATAAGGTAGAAATAGTAATAAAAATCTGATTTCTATAAAAGTATAGATATAGCCAGAAGTTAACCAGCCATTGTTCCCTAACTTCCTTACTGCTGTAGCTGCTCACTGCTTACATGGTACTATCCTCCCTGCCAAGTGCAAGATTTGTGCTTTCCCCAACAGCTTCTGCAGATAGTACTGCCATTGGGAAGCCAAAGACTGGTCTTCGAGATATTTTTCAGACTCTGCATTTGTTGGGAGGGACCCACTGATCTCAACTGGACCTGTGTGTGGACACATGTGGGAACAGATCCTTGAGACCCCCTATCCAGGAAATTTATCAGCTAAGATGATTTCTGCTTCCCAACCCTGTGAGTTCATCTCCAGCCAATCAGCAGACCCAATTCCCTAGCCCTTTCTTCACCAAACCACGTTTAAAAACCTTAGTCCCCAAATTCCTGAAGGGATGAATTTGAGACATTACTCCCATCTCCTTGCCTAGTGCCTTGCAGACTAAAATTCTTTCACTGCTGCAACACCTGTTGTCTCAGTGTTGGCTTTTACTGGGCAGTGGACAAGGGACCGGGTTGGGCTGTAGCAATTTCACCAGAGTAAAAACAACATCCTGGGAAATAATTCTTTAAAGGGTAAAGAGAGAATGTTTAAGAAGGGGGTTATCAGAAGAAAAGGGGAAAGAAAGGATTCTTAGTGGCTAGTTTTTACAAGCACCTCAATCATGCACGTATTTTTCAGCATCTGAGAACTACAAGTCAGCATCAGTTTTAGAGAGAAATAGAACAAAGGCTCCTTTCTGTGGTAAGAATATATTAGCTTAATGTTGCTTTTTAAAAAAAGTTTCCACTGACCTTAAAAACATTGAAATCTAAGAAATTGGATTCCGGAGTTTGAGGGTGAGGGAATCCCGGGTTGTGGCCACACAGCCACACCAACAGCAAAAACAAAAGGAAAATGAGAAAAATGGGGCTGCGGCCTGAAACACTAGGAATCCGGGTCCATGCGGGGGGGCCCTGGGGACTGCCAGGAACACGCCCCGTCCCTGCCACGTGACCTTCTCTAGCCTTCCCCTGGGGCTTGGAGACAAAGGAGAGGGTGGAGACTTGGGGACAAAGAGCAAGAGCTATAGAGACTGGCCCTGGGGTGAGGACGCCGCGGCCACCTGGGTCTGAGTTTCTGTCTTTGTTTGTTATCTCACCCAAAGGAAGGTAAACATTAACTGCAGCTGTAAAAGGACTAAGTAAGCAAAGGCACCCGGGAGGACCTCTAAGGGTCCCTGCTCATTCAGTCTGTTCGCCTTGCTGAGAGCAGAGCTTAGAGGGGAAAGGATTTTACGACCAGCTCTAGCCCCCAGCCCCTCCTTTCGGGGCTCTTTCCTTCCTTTCAGGGTCTCCCCTATGGCTCCCCATCTGATCTCTGGGCAGACTCCCCTCTCTGCCTCCATCTTACATTTATGCCTCCAGCTGCTGTCCCTGTGCTGGGAGATAAGTACATCACAGAAGAGGAAACTGTGCTCCCTGGTGACTGGGTGTCACCAAGCAGCCAATTGGTGGGAAAGGAGATCGCTTCTGTTATTTGATGGTGTTGAGAGAAATGCAAATATCATGATAATGAGGCCAGCCTGGAAGACTCGGGGAAAGCGGGACAGAGATTCAGGTCCCTGCAGGGCTGTGGAATCCATTTCTTCTAGGTA